>NC_137232.1:7575814-8068314 GCF_949987685.1 Ammodytes marinus | reverse complement strand
TATTATCATAAATCAGTTCTCAACATCAAATCAAAAGTAAGCTCATGGTAATTTTATTCTTAGCTGAATGGAATCAAATATAGGTTAATTTACTTAATCGTTTTAATACAGAAAAAAAATAAATGCTGTCCAAAAATGATTTCTGAGAACTCAATCAATGCAATGTCCACATCTGCAATAATCCAATGGTTGAATCCCCATTCAAATATACATGGATAACCTTATAAAGCCAAGAAAAGTATGGACAGATGGAATAGTAGATGACAAATGACTGACTCAAAATACAGGAAGCGATGGTGAAAAAAAACATTTTGTGGGCGTGTGCTTGTGTGTGTGTGTGGCGGTGTGTGTGTGTGTGTGTGTGGCGGTGTGTATGTGTGTGTGTGTGAACGCAGGCCACCCATCCTGTCTGCAGTTCACAGTCAACATGACGGCTGCGGTGAGGACTTATCGTTGGCAGTGCATCGAGTGCAAGTCCTGCAGTCTGTGTGGCACCTCTGAGAACGATGTAGGATCTCCTTTTATATAAACATGATAGCCCCAAACACCTGTGGCTACACACACACACACACACACACACACACACACACACACACACACACACACACACACACACACACACACACACACACACACACACGCTGATCCTCAACATACACACTGTAATATGGAACACCTTTTGACTCATGGCTTTAATTTAAGCTTCATACAGTCTTTTTTAAAGGTAGAGCAAGGTTAGTGGACACTCATATGCATCCTTGAAGGAATCCACTATTTGAGCAGTGATCCAGGAGCTACTTCAGACTCACTGGCTCACTTCCAGACTTGAGTGCATACTGGTCTGATCCCTCTGGCTAAAGGATGATATCTCATCACTTGCTTATACTGTTGCCCAGTCAGTCTCAAGAGAGAATTTCAAAGATGCATAGATGTCCTGGACCCGGAATAAATGCCTTTTTGATTTTCAGAAGACTGAGCAGGTAGATACACATTCAGCAGATAACACAGTCAATATAGTCTGTTTCTTGGCTAAAGCGAATAAATAACTACTGCTACGAAGGGAAGCTGTTGATAATCAATTTTTTATCGCCCAATAAAATAAAAATGAACATGGCTAACCAAGGGACATGTAGCCTATAATATCACACCTCAACCTTGTGATTGATATGTACACGTGTGCTCTTTCATGTCCAATACATCTGTTTATGTGAAAATCCTCCTCTGTTCCAGGACCAGCTGTTGTTCTGTGATGACTGTGACAGAGGCTACCACATGTACTGTCTGAGCCCTCCCATGTCTGAACCACCAGAGGGTATGTATACCAATGAGAAGAAGAATACAAGCATTAGAGATACTGCATACCAGAAGTTCTTATCAAGGAAGTCAGAATTCATAAAAACTGTATCTGGTCAGGCCAAGGAAAGTCACCTGAGAACATGTATAGTAGTATTACGTAATTGTCCGAACTGTAGGTTTGTAGAGATAATCCCAGTGTGGAGGATGGAATAGCAGGAATTTCACAGATGTCATTGTACTGGGCACAGCCCAAACTTCTAAATGTACATAGAATGATCCGGGTACTCTTGCATCACACAAATGGAGCAGGTACATCTATTCAAATGAACCTGTCATTTGCCTACCACACATAAGATGGCTGCCTTGTTGGGATGTTTGCTGGTGTTGTCATGGAAATGAGTAGTAGGAAAGATAATCTGTTTCCATGGCAAAAGTCTCACTTGTCTGATCATACAGTGGCAGTGTCGCTTGTGTTCAACACTCACGGTGTCATGCTCTGCCCACACACACAACACTTTTCAATTTACAATTATTATTTTTTTAAATCCACCAGTAGTCAGTTAAGTTATTTCAGGCCTACTCTCCAGGAGGCACGTGACTGAGCTCTCACATGCATGGTAAACATATATTCTTTATTATACATGCTGTGCTTAATGCTCACCTTGAGGCACTATACAGACGGGTGAGAGCTGCATTTTAACATCCATCCCAAGTTGATGTTTAATTAATGTCACAAATCCCATGCTCAAATCCAAGCCAAACAAGTCTTCCAATCCCCCCCTGCATCCTCAGGCCATCACAGACACAGCATGTGGTGTTGCAACATGGAGCTTTAATTTACAGAATTACTTAACGCTCTGTCTTAAATGAGGGACTAATCCAAAAGCCTTTACAATAGCGTTGATTGAACTTCCGATCTGTGCTTTGGTCTATGTCTGTGTTTGTGTGCATGTATGTGTGTGTGTGTGTGTGTGTGTGTGGCTGTGTGGCTGTGTGTGTGGCTGTGTGTGTGTGTGTGTGTGTGTGTGTGTGTGTGTGTGTGTGTGTGTGTGTGTGTGTGTGTGTGTGTCTATGTATTGTACAGGGAGCTGGAGCTGTCATCTGTGTCTGAGACAACTGAAGGAGAAGGCCTCAGCCTACATCACCCTCACTTAATCCTCGGAGCTGCGCCTCATCCTGTCAGCCCTTCATCCTCTCCCAGACCGCCTCTCTTCCTCTACAATCCGTCCCAGTGACCTTACACTCCACTGAGCACACGTTACCCATGGCGCCCAACAACCCCACAATCTTGAAACATCTGTCCGTCTATGGACCCGAGCTCCTTGTCCTCTTGTGTCGCTCACACTCCCTGATGTGCCTGACCTGAACCCCTCACTGGCCCCCTTCCCTGCTCTGTCTCAACAGAGGAATTCATCAGCTACCAATACGTTTGCTAGCGAGACACACTCCAGCCTAGCCAAGGGCACTTCAGAGGCATACTACTCCACAGGAACCCTCTTAAGGGCCCTCGGAAGAGCCCTAATGATCTTGAGCCGCAACTCAGTCAAGTACTGAGTGAGAATTAATAAGATGGATAGGTGTTAGGCCGAGGACAGGCCATGGAAGACCCTGGATAATCGTGGAGTGGTGTGTTTCGGTGTATTAGCCACACCTAACCAAATTTTCATTTACTCCTTCAGTCCTTTACCACGTGGGGCACAGCTGAGATTCCACTGAACTCTGCTCCGCTATTTGTCTGCGGGGCTCCCCGCCCTGAGCTTTTGCAAAGGGGAAAAGATTTGTACAGAATTCCAACTGACTCTCTATCGACACACTCTCGAAAACTCTCTTCACTGGAAAACAATGAGCATCTGATCACAGACTCAGACCATCTTCCATGACCTCACCGTGTCCTCTCTCCCTGCATGTGGATTTCACAAACGAATGATGCATTTTGGGATTGATACTGAAGGTTTTAGTGTTCGGATGTGATCCTCGGATGACATAGAGAGATGGATTTTTCCCTTGTCTGCTATTTCTGATCAAACAGTGTATTTAAAGAACGAATTTAGGCTAAGCAAACTCTCACAAATCCTTTACCTGACCCTTATCCTCCCTACCCTCCTATGAAACACTGACTGTGAAGCCAATGCGAGACTGAAATGCTCCTGGTGCTTTGATGTGTATTATTTTTGTGTTCAGAATGTAGGATTGTGTGTGGACAATGCAGATATTTGCCTAAAATTGTCTTTTTTTATGGTTCCTTTTTAATTTATTTTGAATTTATTTACTTTAATTTGCATGTCGTTATTTCAATTGGTTTTGATTGAAATTGAAGAGAAAGCACACTTAATTCGCAATAATGTGTTTGTGATATGAGCTATTTTGGCCAAACTGTGTTTTAAACTCTGTGTGTGCCTGTGTGTCTGTTTGTGTGGGTGTGTCTGAGCACTACAGTAGGCTAATTGTAGCCAGCTCCATGCTAGTTGGTATCTGGGAGAGAATTTTTGAGTAGCACCAAGTTAAGGGAAGTCAGCATTTTCCTGTTCAGGCATTCTGACCGAGGTGGGGACAAAGTCATTGTTCTACAACTCACAGGTGCTGGTGCTCAAGCCCAAAAGCAAGTCCAACTTGTTAATGATGTAGTTTGACATTTGGGAAATACATAGATATAGAATTGAACAAGAATTGAAGTGTAATCAACAGGAATTATTGTTTTATGTGGGCTGTTAGTGATGGCTTATTTCTGACTCCAGTGTGTGGGCTTTAGAGGTGCTAGGTGGATGTTATTACAATTGCACAGAGCCAGGCTAGCTGTTTACCCTGCTTGTAGTTCTAATTCTAAGATAAGCTAACCACCTCCTGGCTGTAGCTTTATATTTAAAATACAAATAAGAGAGTGGTATCAATCTCCATAACTAACTCTCTGCAAGGTAGTGAATGAGTGAATTTCCAAAATGTAACATTTACTTATGTCCAGCCCATTTACTAAACATTGATCTGACAGTCCTACAAAAACTAAAGTGCTCACCAAATGTAATTTATTATTTGATTAAAGAACTACATAGTATTTTTATGTTTTTTTACTATGTTTTTCACCTTTTTTCTCTCAAAACGCTTTGATCTTTCTACACAACATGCAGGAGAACAGCTCGTAAATATCACCACAACACACTGACTCTTACAAGGGTCATTGATTTTTTGTTTTCAGGGACGCTAAGCTCTTGGTACTAGCTTACTGCAAAGTGATACTCCAACCAAAATATGCCCTTTCAGCATCATACTCCAACATTTTTCATCTTAAATTATGGCTTCAAACACACACTAAACTACTCCGTTAACTTAATCCACTCCTCCACTTTTTATTTACTGTAGATCCAAACTGTTTGACACTCGAATCACGTGCACCATCAAGAAGCTAACTAAAGCATTAGCTTTAATAACATCATTATTTATCTTGGGATTTGGTGAGGGAACCAAAGGCTAGCATATAAGGGAATAAACAAGTTTTTTTGTCACCTTTGTATTGGGCAAAGCAAACCCTGCTCTCTGACAGTTTGCTCCAAAGGATAGAAGTCAGAATAATAAATTAGAGCTTGAAAACCAAGCTGAAATATTAAAGGAATATTTCAACATTTTAATTTAATTTTTAGCTTTTAGCCTCACGCTACGGCTCAAGAAGAGGTGACAGAAACCGTTCCTGTAACTGTGTGCATTTTTGACAGAAATGGGCATAGGCTCAATCATTGGTAGTCGAGAGGAGCAGGTCAAAAGATACACTTTACAACATAATTAACAGTCCTTGTGACTTTTTAATTTACCACGTTATGTTACGCTCTTTAATGTGACACGTTATGACATTTTATAACCAAATACATACATGACCATCACAGGCACTTCCTGGTTTCTTTCCACTATGTATTTGATTTTAAAATGACATAACGTGCGAAAATATAGAGCGCAACATAATGTGGTAAATAAACAAGTCCCAACAAGCACACAACAAGAAATTTACATTTTTACCTGCTCCCCTTGACTATCAGTGTTTGAGCTCAAATAACCTGGATTAACGACCTTTGCCCATCTCTATATCAAAAATGCACTCACAGTTTCAGGAACGGTTTCTGTAACCTTTTCTTGAGCCGGAGGATGAGGCAAAAAGCTAAACATTCTAGATGTTGAACTATTCCTTTAAAGCTAAGATTGCCATAGCAGGATTCATCCAGCCAGGCCAGTCAGCATGTTTTATTGTTGTTGTGCTTGCACTGAGAAGAACCCAAAGGCCTATTATGTTATTCTCAAACAGTTAGCCGACTTCAACTTCTATCAACAAGATAACTAAGTGCAGATGCTGATTCTCAAAATGTCTGAGTTCTCTGTTACTAAAAAGAAGGCATTCATTAGTGAGCTTCAAGCCTGGAGACAATAGCTGTAAACATGGGATTGAATGGAGGGCAACAAATGACCATTTCCTAAAGTATTTCATATTTCTGAGTTACATTAAAGTATGAAACAGGTCAACACTGGTTTGAATGACCATCTCATTTTAATGCTGCATCACAACTCTTAAAGGAAAACCGGCAGGATCAGATGGCTTGTGAGTAAATGTACCTGAACTTAAATTGTGTTTGCCATCTGATACAGAAAGTATATAGGTGCAAATACTGTGCTATAACCTTTGTTTCAGTGTAACTCCACTGATGCATGAATGAGACCTGAAATGTGTCTGATTTCATATTTTGATATTTTCAGTATTGCTTTTTTTAAAACAATGATGCGGAATAACATGTAACGCACGTTCATTTCCTGTTTTCTTACCTCGTTTGGTTCTGTAATCTGTGTCCTCCTGTCACATTTTGCACAGCGTGGCTGCATTTGCTCTTCGAGTGTGTTTAAGTCTGTGTGTCATTGTGTGTGTCCGTATGTGTGTGTTTAAACCACTTATGATTACTGCAAGGTCAGAGAACAGAAAGTCGAACCAAAATCGTTGAATTATTATTAATGTTAATATTATTCTGCAGACATTTTCTCTAGAACCACAAGCATGGCACAGCACTACTAGAGGACTTTGAAGTTAAGTACAGATTACAACGAAAGTGTTGTTGAGTGTACACAGGCCACTTGGCTAAAGAGGGATGCTGTTTCGTTCTACCATGCGTTAAGTCAGTGTTGGATTTGTCAACAAAACTCTTTGCATCCAATCAAAATATTCCAATGACCAATCTGAGCTACTATCTATTGAAGTATGGTTTGAGGATGAAGTGGATGTCGATGGTGAATTGAATAAATATAATGGAAATGTTTGTGAGGTGAATGGACAATGATGATGATGATGTTGATGGTGATTGAGAAGCCTTTATATTGGGAGCTTTCCTGCCACTTAATAGGAGAAGCTTGGTGGAGTCAAACTCATTTTGATTGTACTGTCTGGGGAGGGTGGGGAAGACATGTTGGGTTTTTTTGGAAGGGTATCCATGTGATTATTTAATGAAACCTGAGCCTTCCCTTTGTACAAACGGACAGATGGAGATGGCGGTGATAATAATGGGGGCCAAACAAAATCCACACCAGGAACTTCCATGCCTCAAGTAGACGGCATTATACACCCCCATCTCCCTCCAATAAAGCCTGTTGGGCTGGCTTTGTCAGAGGGTTGAGACTCTGGGCCACTCTAGGCCTCTCTTGTAAATTTTCGTCCTGTGATATCTTGCTTGCACTTTTTTTTTTTAATTTCCCAAAAATACAAAACTAATTGTAAGTATGTATGTGTGTGAGTGCGGGTGCACTTTTGAGTTTCAATCTTGCCATTTTTGTTGATCAACGTGATTGTCTGTTGTAAACAAACACTGGATAAAGATGAGTTTTTAATTTGTATTTTTTACCTCGACAGGAAGATGAAATCTTCTTGGACATTTTTTAAAATCCCTCCTCCCTCCCCCTTTTCTCTCTCCCCCCCTTCTCTCTCTTTCTCTGGCTGGGGAATGCTTTAAAATGTGGACTGTGGCCACATTGCTGTCATCACTGCTGTCAGTCATTCTCTGTGAATTCATCCGAGTTTCTCAATTTGCCCAGTTTTTTCTCCCTTCCCTCGACTCATTTTTTTTCCATTAAAAAGATGAGATTGAAAAATGACCTCTACCTTTGTGTTGACATTGCGTGTGTGTGGTTGTGTGGTTCTGGGTGTACGTTTATTTGCTTTAGTTCCGTCAGAATCAGTCACTGAATATTTGGCTGTTCTCGGACAGCAGTGAGTCAGTCAGTCAGTCTGCTTGTCTGGTTGTCTGTATTGTTTTTAACTAGGGCAGCTCACTAAAAAAAAATTCTTTCTCAGGTGGGTAGGACATTCTAGCCCACACAATTATTCCCTCACATGCAGTTACACTTAACTTGGAGCTGAGGCCAACATTAACTGTACAGGCAGATAACAATCTATCAAAGCAGTGTGTTCAAAAAGTCAGCTTTCAGCCCCTGAATAACTAATTATCATTCCCAATTTTAAATTCACTTTGCGGTTGAAAACTCATCCACCACTCTTTTTTCTTTTTTTTTGCAGAGCTCTCCAAATATATTCTAACCTTTTCATGTGTATGAAAAATGAACAAATTGCCCAGGACTGGACAAAAGATTGAGGGACAACATTGTTTTGCTGTAGCTGGCCTGAAAAGACATGGGGAAATGGGGGCCAAAAAAGAGCCCCATCGTCTGCAATAGTTTTTCTGCGAACAACACTGCGGATGAGAATACACTTTGCTATTCAGGGCAGGTAGAGTTTTGCTGTTTGTGATGTATTCCTGGAGATGAGACATTCATCATAGCTGCTGTGTTGGCCAGACCCGGCTGAGCAACAGCAGCAGGGTGAAGTCAAGCTGATCAACAATTCCATTTTTCCCCCTTACCTGCTTCCTCCCAGAAGCCAGAAAAAGCCGAATACCGGTGCACACTTGGTTCCTCAGGGGAATAAAGGTATTTTTAACAAGATGCTCTGAAAAAAACTCCTCCATCCATCCATTGGCAGAGCTCCAGACTTTTCCAAAAAATCCTGCACAGCACCCCCAACCCTCGCCACCGTGTGCATACAGAAACCCACACACAAAATGCCTGTGTGCCACACACAATCAGACATGCGTGCAAGCAAAAACACACACACACACACACTGAGAGAACACTCTGCACATACACACACAGCCTAGAGACCCATTTTTTATGAGGTTCATTACTCTGACCCCAGTCTCCTTTTCATATCTCTGAGGATGTTTATGCAGTTTGTGTGTGTGTGTGTGTGTGTGTGTGTGTGTGTGTGTGTGTGTTTTCCACGCAATACCCAATAGAATATACAGTATGTATGTATATTTATTTAGGCCCAGAGTAAGCACAAGTAAGTTCATATGTGTGTGTGTGTGTGTGTGTGTGTATGTGTGGTTGTTGTGTGCATAAGGATGTGTACACTGTATGCCGATGTGTTGTGTGGACTGTGCTGTGTATGTGTGTGCACATGCTTGTCTGTGTGTGTGTGTGTGTGTGTGTGTGTGTGTGCGTGCGTGTGTTTGTGTCTTTCTGTGTATGTGTGTGTGTGTGTGTCTATGACTTCCCAGCCAATTACCACATCTCCCAGACAGACTGAGACTGCCTAGGCCATGCCAGCCAATGGGAGAGGGGCTGCGCACTGCCGGGCCGGAGGTGGTTGCTATGGTAACCAGGAGGCCTGTTTGCATGGTGGCTGATGGAAGAGTGATGGATTACAGTAATGGGATGGAGGGAGGGAGAGAGGGGAGGAAGAAGGAAGAGAGAAGGGGGGAGATGTAGGAAGAGGGTGAGGATCATGGGAGGAAGAGAACGAGAGAGAGAGAGAGGGGGAGAGAGAGAAAGTGAGAAAATTAAGCGGGGTGAGGTGGTGAGGGAGGGTGAGGGGCTCATACATAAAGATATTGGAAATGTATGAATGCATCCGAAATGAAGCGACTTAAAAAGATGAAGAAAAAAAAGAATGAGAGAAAATGATAAAGGGGAGAGTGGGGGAGGAGTGGTGGAGGGGCAGAAGATATTGGGAAATGAGGTTGTAGGGGTGGGGTTGGGTTGTGATGGGGGGGTGCTGTGCAGTGTGTGATTGAAATCCTCTCTCTCCCTCCTCTGTCTGGGCCGAGATGTGTGTCCGCCCCGGCCATCTGTCCTTGGAGCAGACAGACAGACAGACAGACAGACAGACAGACAGACAGAGAGATGCAGTCTCACCTTTTTCTGCCTCCTCAGCAGCACTGCAGTCAGACTGTACCAGAAGAACCACTTCAGTGTTGTTCAGCCTCAATCTGTTCCAACTGAAGCTATGATACGGAGGCAATGCGATGAGAAGATGATGCACTTCAATCAGTCACGCTGAATATTACAACTGTTTGCCAAAATGCCACCTACTAAGTTCAGCTGTGTGAGTGAAAATCACAAACCAGTGGTAGGCCTAACCCGAATGACATGTTTTCACCGGTCCAAAAAGAGGCGAGACAGATTGTTATTAACCCTTGTGTTTTGTTGTTGTTGGCTTTACTTTCTCCTTGTTTGGTGTATTTGCTGTATGTGTAAAAAATATAATTAATATAATAATTATAATTTAAAGATGCATAAAAAAGGGTCCATACTTAATCAATGTTTCCTTATCTTACATGTAAGGTGTGTACTAACACGTCCCTTTAAAAGCCCCATGTCATTAATCCAAATAGACATAGGGCCAGATGAAGTATTGGGCTGCTTTTGCAGCCACTAAACCTGTGCTAATAAGAGAAAAACATAGCGTGCAATCCACTCTTTGTGGATCTAGCTCATACTGTAAGGACTTGGAAAGGAAGTCAACTACTGTCAACAAAAACCACAGATATAACAAATCCCCCTCAGAAAATGTAAAGCTGAAGTCTCTGTGAGTCCAAACAGGAGTAATACTTCATTAAAAAGCTATTGTAAAGCAATTCACATAACAATAGCAAGGTTCATGGATATGCTTTTTTCAGACAACCCCACAAACAGAACTTTATGTAAATAATGAATGCTGACTACTTAACACAATCACCCGATAACAATAACCTTCATTATCCACATTGGATCCATATAACCAGGGAGCAACCCAATTGGTTAATTAACATTCTAATACGATGATCAATCAAGTGACTGCCGGGATCAATGTAATTCAAAGCTTGTGGTTTCCTAGACCACGTCAGGGACTTGTGTGTTGATGGGTCTAGAGTCTGGTATGCATATGGTTGTTGCTGTTGAACCACCCTGAGTTCCTTCTCATGCACCCACTGAGGATGCTTTTAAGGCAAGGATTAGACTAAATCTGTGTCTGGGGATTCCAACTCCCTTTCATCCTTTTCAGTGACAAAGCTCTGTTCAAGTCAATTAAAGATGCAGTCCACTCAAAATGAACTTCCTGGCCAATTCATAAAAAAAGATAAAAGAGTTGCTAGAATCCATCATAGTGGCGGTTCAGTTTGTTCTCTTGTCATTCAGAGTGTCACTTTTAATTATTATCTGCCACGATCCTCCTCACCACGATGGTATTTAACGGCCCTGAGGCCATCTATTAACTCCAAACTGTAATTTACCTGTTCCGAGTGTTGATAACTGCAGCCAGTCACTGATTGGAATCTGCACTTTGCAGAATAGAGTGTTTTCCGAATGGATAAACACTTGAATAATCCGTGCACTGCAATGTTGTTGGAAAGAAGAAAAAACAAACTTCAACGGTGGTGAACTTGAAATCTTAGTTCCACACTGCCACCTAGAGGCAGACTTTAGCAATAGCATCTGTCTTGTGCCCAGACAAATAGAGAAGGCGGTACCTGTTTTACCTAATGCAACATTTGTCAAAGAACCAAATAGGTGCACACAGAACAGAACATCAACATTATGAAAATATAATTACATATGTAAAGACATAAATAAAAACCACAGTGATCATTGTTTCAAGTGGTTTATTTATTTAAATGCTGCTTTTACATATGCAAGGCAAGTTTATTCATACAGCACAATTCAGACACAAAGCAATTCAAAGTGCTCTACAGGGGTATAAAATACAACAAGATTATTCATTAAAAAATAGCATTTAAGAGATAGTAAATACAAAGAAAATACATCAAGATTCAAGATTACACATTAAACAGTTAGAGAGCGATGTGGAATGGCTGCAATGTAAATTACGTGACTGACAATATAGTTATTTTCTATAGCCTATTCAACTTAATTAGTCTTTTATAGTTTCAAACTATTTTAAAAATATTGGGGAATCTGTATTCACAAGAGGAGGCAATCTTTGCCTACATTAGCCTCTTCGGACTGAAGTCTCTTTCCCCATATTTGATCCCATTTGTTTACTCTAAATGGATCTATTGCATGTGATGTGCCTTAATATAGCTCAAAAGCTAATAAAGACGTTTGATGCATTTTGTTATCGTAATCTGAGACCTTGCTTTAAAGTCTTTTAAATCAGAAATAAGATACACAACCAAATAGTGTGGGCCATTAATTACCACCTTAATTCAGTTAGCCCAATAACAAAGCAATTACCTTGAGCCAACACAGTTATGACACCATGTATACTGACGGGCGCTGTCTTGCAGTTGTGTACTAGTGAGATTTACACTGATTGGTTAATGTGAGAAAATGAACGTCAGTAGAGTAATGGGAAAATACAGGGCTGATTAAATAAAGCCTCACTCTCATAATCTTATCCCTAATGCTCTCCGTGTTCTCTCTGGCATCCACCAGCCTCTGTGGCTTTATTCCAGTTCAATACTCAACCTATGTGGTGGGCCACTTTTTTTATCCAAGTGTTTGAAGGATTGACTGATAAAAAAAAAGTATTAATAGGAGCGGCTGGGGCAAAGTGGTTAGGGCGGTCGACCTCTCAACTACAGGGTCGGTGGTTTGATCCCCCGTCCCACTGCCACATGTCGTAATGTCCCTGAGCAAGACACTGAACCCTAAATTGCTCCCGATAGTTAGCGTGTGTGTGTGTGTGTGTGTGTGTGTGTGTGTGTGTGTGTGTGTGTGTGTGTGTGTGTGTGTGTGTGTATGAGAATGGACCAGGTCTCCCTTGAAAAAGAGTATCTGGTCTCAATGGGATTTACCTGTATTAATGAAAGGTTAAAAAATGTGTAATGAAAAAACACACTAAAAAATGAATACATGGTAGTAGGAAAATATATTGTCGGACCCGTTTTGATGTTTTTGGAGCAGGGGGCAGCCACAGTTCAGCATCCATGAACTAGTTCCAATTTTAAAGGATTTTTTTATTTTGCGTGGAGAACTCTCACTTATCTCACCAGTTATTTCTACCCCGGAGGAGGATTTTGTTTTATGGCAACATCAGTAACAGCTTTTCATATTAAGACAACCTCTGAAGTTAGAAGAGTAGCATGATCATGTCCCAACACATTACAGTCGGCATCGCATTAAGTTGTTTGTTTTTACAAATATAGTTTTGTTGATGTTCTGATCACTGTACCAAAATATATTTCTAAACCACATTTGGATAAACTAATTTAGTCTATCATTAAATAAAGACATTTTTCTACAAAGTTTAAAAAAAAACTTGGACACTTTAAAAAAACAAACTTTAATGTTTTTCTTTTCTTCCTTCTTTACTGCAATAAGAAATATCTCTTCTTTATATCTGGTATAATATTATACATTTAAGTTGACACAATATATTTTTGTGAGTGTGCAATCATCTCCCTTTGAGTTCATCAGGCACTGCAAGCTAATGTGCCTTGGCACTATAGGTTCAATATATACAGTAATTCCTGGGGCAATAGTTTTTTGTATTGTTGAACCTGCATAATAAAACATATTGAATAAACAGTGGCACGTTTTACAGAAAAATTTAAAAACCTATGCAAATAAAAAACAGGACTAATATCACAAGATTATTATTAAAAACAGAAACTATTCCGATTCTAGAAAACTATATTATAATTATAATTGTATTGAAGAAAATGTACTTAGGGGGGCGCTAGAGCGCATGCGATGGAATAAATGTGTTTCACTTGCGCTCCTCTCCGATGTAGTGTAGTATTACATAAAAAAAGACAATTTATTGCACAATTCCCACTTTGAGTGCTGCTCTGTACGTTACTACCGGCAACGAAACAAAATGCCTCGTAAAAAGCCGAAAAGCCCATCACCATTGCCGGCTGAGGAGGAGGCTAATGGCGAGGCACCAGAGCTAACAATGGCGGGAGGTGCCCCTAGCTTGGCCGTCATTCTCAAAGCTATATGCGACTTGAGCAAGAAGATGGACGACAGATTTCAAGCCCTAGAGGCGTCTCTTCAAATCACGCAGGCTACTCTGTCTGAACACGGTCAGCGGATGGCTGCGGTGGAAGATGCTAGCAGTGACCACGACACCGGACTAACCCTCCTAGAACAACAGGGGCTAAGGCTAGAGAATGCTAACAAGCTTCTCCAGGACAAAATAATCGACCTTGGGGCGCGCTCTAGACGCCAAAACAGCTTTCGTACCGGATTCATCTAGCCAGCTCGCCTGCGAGTCACCCGGGGCTCCAACACATCAATGCTCGCCACCCCGGAGGAGGCCACTAGATTTGCCGACAACATACCAGGCATCCCGGCGTCACCAGTGAGCTAAGGGCCGCTAGCTGGCTATATCGGCTAGCGGGCTAACTGTGGCTAATGGGTCTTCTGACCAACCCTCACAACCAACTTCAACTTGGAGCCATGGTCACTTTATTATTGGGTAAGCTTTAAGACAGAGGACAGTATTTTTTTGCCCAGCTGCACTGACTTTTTTCATGTTTATTTATGTTCGTCCCGCCGACGCGGAGTGGACAGCGGGCTTCGGCTAACGTGGGCCAGGCCAAGCACGGCCAAAGCTGAGCCACAGACACATATCTGCTTACAGGTTCGGCACTGGGCTATACGCTTTATTTATTTATTTTTTGTTTGGTTATAAATGTGCCTTGATATATTCCGGGAGCAGGTTGTTTACACAAGATATGTTCTTGCTCACTTTTCAAAGGGAAACGTTATTATGTTCGACATTCTTATTTGTATATCGGAGGGCGGGCAGCTAAGCTTTTAGTTAGCTAGCAGTATGTTAGGGTATTTTCCCTTGCTTTTTTTGGGAAAGGGGGGAGGGTGGAGGGGCATGTTCGAGGGCTGTATGTGTTTTTTTTATTAGTGGTCTAACTGTTGTGAAAAAACCTTAACCCGTTTAGTTGGATGGCCCATGCCTTGCACGTTCCAGCTCACCATGGTAACCCCCCTGCTTGTATCATCACCCGAGTATCATACAGAGTTATACACCATAATACACACGAAGTGACACAGTAGTTTGCCCCAAGCAAAAAACAGTTATAAACAACAAGAAACTCAAATTAGACCATCAGAGCGGAACCGGCTGCGCTGCAGATGGGCTTACCAGATATTTCTATCCACACTTTCAAGCAAAGCCCGTGGTGTGGCAATTATTATTAAGAAAAACATAGGTTTCAAACATATCTCTACAGTAAGCGACCCGAATGGTCGTTTCCTTAAGGCCAGGACACACCGGTCCGACTACCCGAAAATGGAGTCTGCCGTTTCAGGCAGCTCAAGTCTGCCCGTCGCGGCCAAAAAAGTGCCAAGAACACACCGAGCCGACTACTGACTTTCCGTACATTCTGCGCTTGCGCAAGGGTTGATGCATGTGAGTACTCGCTGAACGAAACAAACAAACACATTAAAACAATGGCTAACTGTTGTTAGCTGTTTGTGCTACCCGCCTCACTTCCGGGCTTCACTGATTCGCTAGCCCTCCACCAATCAAATTGCTCCAACTGAAAGACTGCCCGCCGCCAAAAGAAGCCCGACGACATCTACGATGACCGACGTCACGGGCGGCAAGCACCAAACAGATTCGTGTCCCCGCCCCTTCCAGACTCTCCGACGGCGGTTATCGGGCCGGTGTGTCCTGCCCTTTATAGTAACTGGGTACCTTTGCTCTGTTCATGTAACACATCTTAACATGTATGGCCCAAATATTGATGACGCTGCCTTTTTCCGTAAAACCTTTGATATGTTACCTGACCTTTCGGGCACAAATGTGATTGCTGCAGGGGAACACAATGTAATCCTTGATTGGCATATGGACAGGTCATCAAAGAAAACAAGCTACCCTTCTAACTCATCTACAGTTCTGAAAAACTTGATTTCAACTTCTAATTTAGTTGACATCTGGAGAATACAGCACCCCACAGACAGAGACTACTCCTTTTTTTCCAAAATGCACAATTCGAATTCTCGTATTGATTATTTTTTATTAGACTCAAGACTCATACCCAATGTAATAGAGACCAAATATCACAACATCCTGATCTCGGATCATGCCCCAGCGGCCATTATTCTTGACTTTGGGAGATTCAAACAACGAGCTAATTGGCGGTTACGCCCTTCGCTGCTCAACGACAGAAATTTTTGTAAATACATGTCGGGAAAAATCACTGAATATTTAGAGACCAACGATACCTCGGATGTCTCTGACTCCACCTTGTGGGAAACTTGTAAAGTGGTCATGAGATGTTATATCATTTCATATGAAGGGTCTTTAAAGAAATCTAGAGTAAGACGTTTAAAAGATATTGACTTGGAGCTCGCCTCGCTGGAGACATTGTACAGAAACACAAATAACCCCCAAACTCTGCAAAATATTCTTAGCCTTAAATACAAGTATAACACTATTTTAACGAGTCAAGTGAGTGATCAGCTTCTCAGACTTAAGCAACATTATTTTGAATTAGGGGATAAACCACATACCTTGCTGGCCCGCCAGCTCAGAGGGCAACAAGCCAGCAGATCCATACGTACAATAAAATCTAGCAGAAGTGTGGCTTTATCTGACCCGAAACAGATAAATAAATGCTTTAAGGAGTATTACCAGGAGCTTTATAAATCCAAAGCTAAGGGTAATATCGACGCATGGTTAAAAAAGCTAGACATACCAAAGCTAGACAGCGCCTCCCGCGAGGCCTTAAACTCTGAACTGTCCCCTGCAGAAATCACGGACACTATCAAATCACTGCATAACGGCAAGAGCCCTGGGCCAGATGGCTTCGTAGTTGAATTTTATAAGTAGTAACCCCGATCTTGCAAAGAATGTTCTCCCACTCAACCGAAGCGAACAGACTCCCACCAACACTGTATAACGCAAACATTTATCTCTTGTTAAAACCAGACAGGGATGAAACTAACCCGTCCTCATATCGACCAATTTCTATGCATAACTTGGACTTCAAAATGTTCACAAAAATTCTGGCAAATAGACTAAACACATTTATAGAATCCATTATTCACACAGATCAGACCGGGTTTATCCCCAATAGGTTTTAATTTTTTAATGTTAGGAGAGTCCTAAATATTATGTATAATAAACTTGACAGCTCTTCCAAACAAGCTGTTTTGAGTCTGGACGCGGAAAAGGCTTTCGACCAGGTTGAGTGGGGGTACTTGCTCAAGGTGCTGGAGGAGTTCGGTCTAGGGGCCCCTTTTATTTCATGGGTGCGCTTAATATATGCCCACCCCACCGCCTCCATTCTAAAAAACCAGGAAAGATCCACACCATTTGCCCCTCAGAGGGGCACGCGCCAGGGTTGTCCCCTCTCGCCGCTCCTCTTCCTGTTGGCCATCAAGCCCCTGGCTATTAGCATTAGCACTTATAAAGCCAATATCACTAGGTGGGATGGACCTTAAGATTTCTCTGTACGCAGATGACATCGCCCTCTTTGTAGACGACCCCGAGAATTCCATCCCCCACCTACTCCAGCTAATTAATTATTTTGGCGACGTCTCGGGCTACACCATAAATTGGCAAAAAAGTTAACTCTTGTCTTTAACAGCAGATCTGGACCCAACATTCCTAGCCAATACGCAGTTTAAAACAAATCTGGTCAGTATAAAGTACCTGGGCATTAAATTATCTAATAACCCAAAGACACTTTTTAAGTTACATTTTACGGAAAGATTGAACAACTAAAGGAGAACATAGAGACATGGGGAACTTTACCGATCTCCCTTATTGGCCATGTGAACGCAGTAAAGATGGTTTCCCTGACGATATTTCTGTATCTATTTCAGAATATGCCAATTTATATTCCTAAATCTTACTTTAAGTCAATTGATTCTATTATAATGCCTTTCATTTGGGGATATAAAGCAGATAGGATCTCAAAAGCCCACCTTCAGAAATCCAGGGAGCATGGCGGACTGGGGTTACCATGTTTTGTACATTATTACTGGGCTGCCAATGCTAGAGTCATGGTGTATTGGCAATTTACATATGAAAAAGACGTTAGAACTGAACTGCCCCCCTGGTTGGCCATTGAAAAAAGCCTGGCCCCAAAAACTTCTCTTACTGCCCTCCTTTTCTCTTCTCCCAGACCGCCTGCCTCCTTTAGAGGAGACCACTTTAATCTATCCAACGGTCAGAGAATTTGGAACCAAATTAGGAAGGCCTGTGAACTACCGAGCACGACCATACATGCCCCAATCTGGCATAACCATGCCTTTCCCCCATCGTTCACAGATTCAGCATTCAGAGATTGGAGCCGGAAGGGAATAGTAACAGTAGAGGACCTAAATGGTCACTTTGCTTCATTTGATCAGCTAGTATCAAAGTTTTCACTGTCGAAAGCTCAATTCTTCAGGTATCTACAGGTGAGGAATTATGTCAGACAGAATATACCATCCTCTGAGTCCCTGTCCGCAGATGATTCATTGTCCAAAACTTTGCTAGGCTCACCAGAAGCTAAAAACCTGATTTAATCTTTTGTGGGAATATTTTTAGACCGGCAGGACAAATCCACTTTAAAAATAAAGTAAGCCTGGGAAAAAGACTTAAACATTGGAATAGCTGACGATGTCTGGGAGGGAGCGCTAAAAAGCATAGAATCCTGCTCTATAAACTCGAGGCTTCAGTTAATTCAATTTAAGGTCACACTTAGATTGCACTATTCTAAGGTCAAACTGCATAACTATTTCCCAAATCTTTCACCTTTATGTAACAGGTGTAAGATTACCGAGGGTACACTTGCTCACCACTTTTGCGAATGTCCAAATCTTTACAACTTTTGGTGTCTTGTATTCAGTGGCGTGCACAGGTAGACCTGAAGTGGTGCTGAAGCACCTGCCCTTTTCCCCTGGCCCAATCAAGTGCCCTTTTGAAAAAAAAAAATAAAATCTGAAAGTTCTTTTTTTTTTTTACAGTGTATGTGGCCCATGCCGACATTATCATCTATAAATGCTCAACGATTAAAAACGTTTGACAATAATGCCCCCCTTCCTCCTCCTCCGCACACACTTCAACGTGAACGCGCAGAGTGGACACAAACGGAGGCGCGTTGCCGCAGCAGTTCACAGCTGCTGCACACACACCTACTCCCCGGCCTGCCCTGCCCCACCAGCGAGGTAACACATACATTGAATGGAGTCAAGAGTGTATTGTTTGCCCCCAAAGCCTCAGTTGCCAAGCTATAACTTGCATTTATCTGTCTCTGTTTTAAAGTAGCCTCTATCATGCAGCGCCACACAGCTGAGCATAAATTAGCCGACTGTCCTGCTTAACAAGCTAGCCCCAAAAAAAAAAATAGATATGACGTGATGAACACAACTAATTTCGGCGGAGTTTGTCACTGGTACAGCATGTGAATCTATCAGTATGCTGAATATTTAGTGTTGTTTAGGTTTACTTTAGGCTATATAATTAACACATGCAGTAATTTATTTGCTAAATGACAAACAGGCAATTCCCAATTGCCTGCAGATAAAGTAGCCTTGTGCCTGGTTGTAATGTAACCAAGCAGTCTTATTTTATATGGTTGGTCTCTTTTTATTTACAAATTGCAGTATAATGCCTAGAAAGGAGAGGTTAAAAAGGCAAAAGAAAGGGAGCTACAGCAGGCAGCCCAGGGGAGCAGCTCTCTGCTCTCCTGGATGAAAGCATCCACCAGCAGCAAGGAGGAAGATGAAGATGAAGGGTCAGAGTCAAGACCAGAGTCATGTTAACTGTCCATTCTTAAGCCTGGTCTTAACTACGCCCATTCTTAAGCCTGGTCTTAACTACGCCCATTCTTAAGCCTGGTCTTAACTACGCCCATTCTTAAACCTGGTCTTAACTACGCCCATTCTCAAGCCTGGTCTTAACTACGCCCTACTTAGCAGTTACAACCAGGCTTAGTTTATAAGACCAGTTGGTGCAACCGGCCCCAGGGCCTTTTAAAGCTCAGATTTTAATGTTGAACTGTTCCTCAAATGTTATTGAAATATCTTAAAAGCTGTCCACACATTTTATTTTAACTACGCAAAGTGGGTTGGTGGTACTAAATCATGAAGCTATATAAGCTAATTATATTATTTTGTCCCAACCATAAGTTATTTCTATGTTACCAGACTTGCAGTAATCTTGTATTTATCTTAGTAGGATATTATTAGTACGGAGATCAGGGGCCTAACGAAGACTTCAAAGAGATAATTCGGGATAAGGGATTATTTTAAAAAATCCGAAACTGACAGTTTTTTTTTTCAAACATGTACATTTTTTCTTTCTGCTTTTTGGTAATTCTGTGTCTCCAAATTATTCCAGAAAATAGTACTAAATAGCCCACATTGACACAGGTGATTTAGCCTTAGCTTTCTCAAAATGCACCTGATTGATGAATTTTACTTTAAAAGGTTAAAATTTTTCTTCCGGGGGAGCATTCCCCCTGACCCCCCTAGAAGGTCCAGGGTCCCAAACACAGTCTCCCAAATTCCTTTGAGAAACACTATGTGTGGCCGGGTATTAAAAGTCATTAGGGCAGGGGGGGATTTTTTACAAGTACCCTTAAAATGATTTGGTCATTCATCGATAGAATATATTGTGCGCTTTTTTTTGCAATGAGCACCTGCCCCCCAAAATGTCTGTGCACGCCACTGCTTGTATTTCAATGGTATTCTAATGTCTTAAATGTTTCTTTAACTCTTGATCCGGAAACTGCTCTGTTTGGACATTCCGCAGCCTTGGAAAAACTGGACCATAACGCTCGCACAATCTTGGTCTATGGCATGGTAATAGCTAAAAGATGCATTTTAAAGCTGTGGAAATCGGACTTGGCACCTCAATTTGACTCTTGGTTGAGGGAACTGGTGGGCATCTTACACATTGAGAGGCTAAGATATGAGCTGTCAGGCAGCGCTCCCGGCTTTCTCGCAGTATGGTGCCCAGTGCTGCAGCACATCGGGGGCCTGAAACTTATGCCCCCTAAGCGCCACCTGCAGTGGACATGAGAGGTTTGCCCCAGTTTTATTTTTTCTTCTTCTTTTTTGTTTTGTTTTTGTGTGTGTATTTATAGCTTATTTTCGTAATCATCTTGTCTTATTTGCTTATTTCATTTTTTTTTTTTTTTGTATTTCTTGTCTGTCTGTGTGAGGGGGGGGGGTGGGGGGTGGGGGTTGTGTGTCTTTTTGTCTGTATAAAAAAAAACATTAAAATCTAAGTAAAAAAAAAAAAAAAATGTTTACTTAAAGTATGAAATGTAAAAGTGCTCAATGCATAAAAATAGCTTAATGTGTCCGATGTTATAACCTTGATAAATGCCATTACATTTACAAACTGTGATCAACCAATTGTCTAAACCGCAAAACCGTTAGGAGCATATGAAGTCTCCATTGGAGCAATAGGGCCCCTGCAGCTGAACCTGACTTCTTGACCTCTATTGGCACGTGGAGTGAGTTAAAGTAGGACATTTTCTTAGGAGTTGTCAATATTGAGAGTAGTTTTGTGTAATATGGAAAACAGGGAGGAGTCAACATGTGAGGTTCAAACACGCTGTGGTCGTGGGGAAAATGACACATGGACGTATATCTTGGTGTTATCTAACCAGAAGCTGGCTGTGGGAGACTGTGCGGGAATCTGCCAAATACACGTGTTGTAAATATTCCTGGAGGTGATGTTGATATCCAATAACAGGAATATAACCATTAAAGTGTTTTTGTGGTATCACGGTCAATCCAGTGACTATAGTTCAGCACAGAAAGGCCCATTGTGCGTTAATGTCTCATCTCACCATGAAGCTGTACCTCCCTGTCTGTCTTACAGAGATTGGGGTAAAATTATCCAGTTTCCAAGGAACAAGACAGTTGCTAAAAATAGACAGTTATATATTGGAAAAGTATTTGATTTCATACAGTATTAGGCGAGACCCGACATGCACAGTAGGCTGTAAAGTACTCAGATCTTTGAAAGCAGCAGGGCCACAGTGTAGAAATAAAGTAGTTGAACTCCTGATATTCAAAAGTATTGACATCCAAATATTCAAAGAACCAAAAGCAAAAGTACTCACATTGCGTTAATTGAGTTTAAAAAATAATATATGTATGATCAATTCATTATATTGTAATTCTTGATGCCTAAATGCATTCATCACTTTAATGTTGCAGCTGGCAATGGTGGTTGTATTTATATACTGCTGGCAACACAGTTGTCAATAAACTTAATTTAACCAATTAATACATCATCATAATGTACTTGTATTATCAATCTGAATCTACAAAGTAACAAGAAACTAAAGATTTCAAATAAATGTATACATTGGCAGAAAATAAAAATTGTAGGGGAGAACGGGGGAATCTGAGGCATCGGGTAATGTGAGCCACCCCCTGTATCTAGGCAACGGAAAACATTTGTGGTCATGTGAGATATATGTTTTCAAGCCAATCTCATTTCCCCATGGCCCTGCAAGAGAGGACCTCATGGTGCTGTGGTAAGCATGTTTTTTTTCACCAAAATAGGTATTTTGCATGTAAAAGTAAATGTTCTTTCTGTCAACTTAATCAACTATTGTGCCAAAGCAAATGTATTCACGTAGAAAATGAAACCATGTGATGCTGATAACTGAAGATTAGCCTGAAATGCTAAGAGAGGTAGTTTTTTCTCAGATGCTGTGGGGGAAAGTGAGCCACTGTCTCACTTTCCACCACCATGAGGCACAAGTTAAGTTTAGTCTTAAACATATTTTAATGTAATATTACATGACATATGTTTTATTTTAATGTCATACACATTGTTGAAAAGCCATCATGCCAAGGAAATACACCAGGAAGACGACCTGGGACAACCACACGGAAGGAGCACCTTCTCATCTTTCCCTGTAACCTTCAGGGCTGGAATGTAGAGTAGGCCTAGTTGTAGAGTATGACAGGCTGATGTTATAATCCAGTTGGGTCTTCTCCTGTGTTCTGAGTCCCAGGCTGTTCTCGCTGGTTCTGATTTTCCTATGCTTTGACCCCCAGACACTAGCTGGCTCTAAGGGTCCTGTGTTCTGACCCCCAGATTGTGTTCTAATCTAACTGGTTCTATCTTTCATTTGAATCTTATTAAAATCTTTTGAATTATAATTTGTTATATTTGATTTTGTTCAGAGTTCCTTTCAAGTGTTTAGAAAATTTGCTTTGCTTAATTGACCAAACCCCATCATTCTTTTACTAGTCCGACATTAGTTCTGGAATGTGTGGCTAGCTTTCAGGATTCTTACTGTTACAATATGTGTTGTTATGGTAGTTTCAGAGTGGAAAAAGTAAGTGGAT
Organism: Ammodytes marinus; assembly: GCF_949987685.1. Classification (NCBI taxonomy): domain Eukaryota; kingdom Metazoa; phylum Chordata; class Actinopteri; order Uranoscopiformes; family Ammodytidae; genus Ammodytes; species Ammodytes marinus. The sequence continues at coordinate 8,045,442 of NC_137232.1, read as the reverse complement.
CAGTTTACCCCCACAGCTGGGGTAAAGTGAGCAACATGACAACTTTTTTTTAAAACAATCATATTTTCACTGCCCTTTGTCTTTCTGCTAATGCCCATTTCTAGGAAACATCCTGAATTAATGGGAAATGTGTAAATTTGAGTGATAAATAATTTTAGCTCCCTTAGAGGGGAGCAAATGTAAAAGACTGTTATCTCTTATCTTTCATACATTCCACTCATACAGTAACAGTGTTTCTACACATTTTTACACATTCACGCTTGGCAATCCAAACCCTTGGGGACGGCCGAATTCTGGTTCATCCCGAGGCATAAGCGAACTAAGCGGTCGCTTAGGGCCCCCGACCGCCAGGGGGGCCCCCTAAAAAAAAAAAAAAAATCTTTTTTTGTTTGTGTGTTTGATATTAACATCATATTATGCAAATGTGAGTTATCATACAAACAAAGGAATAAAATGTTTTGGTCTAGATAATTAATAGCCTAAAAATGTAATCAGTCTGGGAGGTAATCCGAAATTATCTGATCATGTCACGTTCACATCCATGCACAGTGTGTATTGAGTTTATTTAAAAACAATTGGAAATGGGGCTGCCCTCAGTTGCCCATGCACTGTGTATAGTTTTTAGCCTATTTCAGCCTCGTCTGTGAAAAAAAAGATACAGTAGCTGGACAACAGAGTTCTTCTGCTTCGTTCCTCTCACTGCATTTAAATGCATTCATTATATTACAGAGAAATATGTCCCATAAAAGAAAAAGAGCTCCAAGCCCAACCCAGAGGACCCTCCATAATATTTTATTTTATATTAATATTTTTTATGGAAAATCCATGTGTCCTTCTTCAATAGCTTCTAATTCATCTGACCCAGTGTCTCCAAATTATTTGTTCACACAACATTTATCAGATTTAGCCTCTTAATTTTCCTCTCAAAGTGCACCAGATTCATGCATTTCACTTTAAAAAGGTTAAAAAAATCTCCCAGGGGGGCATACCCCCGGACCTAGGAGGGTCCTAGGAGGGTCTAATATTTTCGCACAGCTGCACAGTGGAGGCACTAGCGGAAAACACTGGGCGTGTGAATGATATTTAACAAAGATCTATAGTTTCAGCAACGCTAACATTGGAGAGGGGCCCCCTAATCATATTTCGCTTAGGGCCCCCTGAAGGCTTGGGCCGGCTCTGGGTTCATCCCACACAAAAACCACGTGTTCTTGTGTGTCCTTACCACAGGAGTAAGAGGACAAACAAGGTGAAAGGTGAGGAGAAGTTATATATGAGAGCCAGTTTCTGCTCAGGGTGCACTGTGGCAGCAGATATAGGTGCACCAGCAGGTGAGTGGAAACACACACATACATACAGAGCCAGATATTACAAACTGAAGAACGTGATTGTGCAGGCCTACACTGTTAAAGTAGACCCACATGCATTGCAATGAACCATACATACATTACATTGTTGAATATAACATGCATTATTCATATTATGTTCTATTCTATTTGACTCCACAGGGTAGTCAAGAATCTGGGATACCAGGATGCAAACCTTAATAACATTGTGTGCTCTTCTCTCAGTCCTCTTTTCTGCTCATGCAGATGTTGTAGGACATTTTGAGGTCTGTGTGCTAGTTCCAGTTTATTCAAAACATAAGGAACATTAAATCAGTTTGTGTGTGTTTTTGCATATGTGATTGACTGAGATGCCTGTGTTTTTATGTCATAGGATGTTCCAGAATGCATGGAGTACTTCTATAGAGAGAAGGTGCCAGAGTGGGGAGCTTCAACACATGGTGCTGCCCATCTCTGTCAGCGCTTCGCCAACAGGTAGGGAAAGGGCAGGCATACTAAAACAAATACAACACTATAATGATAACTTCACATACACCATTGTATTGAATTAATTCATTTTCCAATTATCGTTGGAACCTCAGATAACAGGACTATTGCTTGCCTAATCTGGCCAAGTACTATTTTACGCATTAAGGCAAGACACGGCCGGTGAATAGGGTAACACATTTAAACTTATTAATATCATAATGACATTTTGCCAGTTAATTACTTACATTAAAACAATTATTTTTTGCATTACATGTTTTCAGAATTGTATGAATGAATATGCAAATGTAGTAATTTCTAACTAACTATGCGTATATTTCATAGACTGTATGGTACATTTGCATAAAAATCTAGATGTTGGATAAAGCCAGAGTTAAAATCTTTAATTACTTTTAGAGGATACTATGAACTGTGGTCTTAAACATGTCATGTTTTTAAGAACAAAATGTATCAGATAATTAACAACATATGAACATATCCTTCTATAATATCATTCAGAATAGTGCTAAGAATGATTACAGAAAGTTAAGTTGACGTAAGTGCTTTAGAAGTTGAGAGTTTTGTTTCAGAGTATTGAAAAATCGAATGTTGAAATAATGGCTGATGGTTCTATAGGTGGAATATAGAGACGCCAACAAATGTTTAGTGAAATAAATGTAAATTCCTTTTATTTATACAGTATTAGTATGAAAGAAGACATGCTTCGGAAGCAAAATAGCCAAAAATCACAAAATATACTAGAACTCGCAAGTTTTGGCCTGCTGTGTCTTGCCTTAAGTGCATTTCTTACACTTCAACTTTCTTCTGATTTTCAAATCCCTTTACTTAATCTTTGCACCACCAGGTACCACTTTGCCACTCTGTATGACACCAACCACCGTATTGCTGTCTACTCTGCCTATCACTTCCAGCCCAGCAATGGAGGCGGCAGGGAGAGAAGGTGGTTTGTGGAGCCCCAGGTTGGTGCCACATGTGCTCACTGTACATCCACAGTATTGATGTGATCCAAATCATCAGACTGTGTGTTAAACATATCAAGTATGGAGTCTACCAATGCACTGAGTTTGTGTAAGGAATTAAAGTTTGATATCTTCCAGTATATTATATTTCTATATATGAGGAAATAGCATTGACATTTTTCCCAGCGACATCCATTGTATGTTCAATCTAAGTTGTTGTAATGTACCTTACAGCTGGTGAACACGTCCTGGCAATCAGAGATGAAGGATAGCTATTGGCTGGGGAAAGATCACCCTGGGGTCTACCAAGGAGAGAGACAGGCTCTAGATGAGGACTTTAAACACTCTGGCTTCGACCGTGGACACCTCAACCCCAACGGACACCATGCAGGTGAGGGAGGTTAAACGAGCCTGGTTTAGGTCAGAACAGAGTAAAGCCACCAGCTATTTGCAGCTGATAACCCCCATTGTAGAAGATAAGGTGAACATTAAGAAATAATATACACACTGTGGATTAATGGCCCTCTGAATATAATCTGAATCTTCACATTTAAACTTTGTCTGTCACACAGATGCATTGGTAGGTTGAATTAGTCTGATTCCTGGTTTTCATGGGTTTGCATGTTATTGTCATAGCAACTTCAGGGCAGCTACGGAGGCTACAGCCAGATAGATCTCTTAAATCACAAGTGTGGAGTGGTTAATTCGCCAGTGGACATTTGCAGATACTTAATTACAAATTGTTAAGTCTATTTTATATTCATATGTTTTACCAAGACAAAAGGGGAATTGCATAAAAATAATTTTCCATGTATTATCTACTCTGGAACAAGAAAGAAATGCTTGCGCCATACAACTATTCCTTAATCTGCATTCACTAAATATTTTATGTAGACAACATGAAGAAACAAACAGTTAAAAAAATTCAAATTGCAAATGTTGATTCTAAAGTTATATTAGTATAGAGTATAAGTATATAGTTACCGGATATCTAGTGTAGCAACCCTTATTTTCAAGATCTATTATTTACAGTCTATGGATATTTCCTTCATCCTGCTGTTGTAGGCTTGGGTTTTGACCTTCTCCAGTAATTGTGCCTCTGTCTCATACCTCAACAATTTGAAAAAAGATTCTTTAGGAAAGGTTTTAAACCTGGTCAAATGAGAGTGATCCAGCCACCAGACACTTCTTGGCATTTCTGCCTCTCTTTCACATGATTACCTTTATTTCTTTGTAACCATCATTCTCACATGACTTACTCTGCGGTCCTCTCTCTCTCTCTCTCTCTCTCTCTCTCTCTCTCTCTCAGTCCCTAGCCGCAATGCCACATTCACCCTGACCAACGTGGTCCCTCAGAACCCCAAGATGAACCAGAACGCCTGGAGGATCCACGAAACCCAGCTGACCGATCTTTTCCGGGCCAAGTGCGCCAAGGCCTACGTGCTGGTCGGTGCCATTCCCTCCGCAGACAACTGGATAGTCAAAAACAATGTGAGGCGCGTCAACATCCCAGACTACCTGTGGAATGCCTACTGCTGTGTGGACAACAACGGCAGGCCCGTCCAGAGTGGTGCCGCCACGGCCAGGAACACAGACCAAAACTGGGTGGAGAAGCTCTCTATCGATGAGCTGGGAGAATTCCTCCAGCAGTTCTCCAACCAGCCAGTAGGGGAGCTGTTTTCTAACAGCTGCAGGGCATAGAAGATAACACAGGGCTAATGAAAAATCATTCAAAGGTGCCATTGTCCCAATACATTAAATTTGTAAGAACATGACCGGATAATTTTCATATTGATTCAAGTGTGGTAATAAAGCAAAATCGAATTTAGTTTAACACTGTTGTCAACATGATGTATGTTATCATTTAACAGCTAATTCATTCACACAGATAAATAAATCAAAAAAGCAAGGGGATAAAGTATTGGAATTTTGCATTGATAGTAAAGGCAAATATCAACATACAAAACTGAAACACATAAGTGTTTCTCTTGAACACAGCCTGAATCACTGTAATTTACTGGAACATATGCATTAATGAACGAATGAATGGCACTATTTTTTTTGTCTTTTCAAAACATCAGCCACCATTTCATCAACACAGTAAAAAACAAAAACAAAATCCAAGTAGTGATAACAGGAGTTATTAACACATATACAGTGTATAGTGTAACATGAAGCTTAGGAGCAAATGAAAATACTCTCACACATTCACAAAGAAACAGCCAAATATATAAGCAGTTAGAGCAGGGGTGTCCAAACTTTTTTCACTGAGGGCCACATACAGAAAAATCTATGAAGGGCCGGGCCACTTTGCAAAAATAACACATTTATCAGGACATGTAGCTGCTCTGATGTTTAGTTTCATAGTGTCTTCGTAAATTGTAATCCTTCCTCACGGCAACACTTTACTTGCACATTAAACGGATATATATCCCCCTCTTGTTAAATGCCATTGATACAGCCAGTGTTTTCTGCTTTTGCATCCAATGTCCAGCTGGGTGAAAATACTAGCCAGCCGAGATCCCGACCCTCCAAGGGGGGTCCGGGGGTATGCCCCCCCGGGAGATTTTTTTTAAGTTTTTAAAGTGAAAAGCATAAATCTGGTGCATTTTGAGAGGGAAATTAAGAGGCTAAAGCTGAAGAATTTAGTATGAAAAAAAATGGAGACACTGTGTCAGATGAATTAGAAGCTATTGAAGAAAGACACATGGATTTTCCATAATAATAGTAATTTAAAATAAAATATTATGCAGGGTCCTCTGGGATGGGCTTGGTGCTCTTTTTCTTTTATGGGACATAATTCTCTGTAATATAATGAGTGCATTTAAATTAGTTAAAAATTAAAAAGGGCCATATTACATTATATTTTTAAAATGTGCCACGGGCCAATCAATTAGTTTTGACACCCCTGCACTATATATTTTTTCAAAGGGCCATATTACATTATATTTCTAAAATCGGCCGCGGGCCAATAAAAAGCGGGCAGCGGGCCGCAGTTGGCCCGCGGGCCGTAGTTTGGACACCCCTGAGTTAGAGTATTGGTGTTCATATGACCCTGAATGAAAACCCTGGATTAATTTAACTGGAATACGCTTTTTACTAATTTCTTCAATACTAGTGCTGTGAAATTTAAAAAAAATCTCCAATGCGTACAGCGGTAAGTGAAACGTTGAAAATCTGTGACTCTAATTGATCAGTTTGAGTGATTGGGCACCAACTGTTTTCGATACATGTTGCATTTCCAAACAAGCATCTTCCCAAATTTCCCTTGGTGACTCAACCAGAGTATTGAACAACAACCCTATTTGTCCATAGCCTGGCTCCGCCCGCCTTCCTACTTCCGCTCAAATGTCATTTTCCCTTCAGTAGTCAGACTGGGGCTGCGGTGAATTTCTCAGCTTTAGCTCAGGAACATTTTGGAATGTCCAATCAGCGAGAACGATGACGTCGAAGTTGCGCTCCAGTTTCAGTTGAATGCTGCGTTCCTTTACATTTCCAAATCAAATCGATTTCCGACTTGGTAGTTCCGAGTTCCGACCTGTCTGTGTTCCAGTGCATCTGCTTGGGAAAGTATGGACGCCTACAACCTTTTTCATCCAAATAACTAAACGTTAGGATCTAGCAAGTTACCGTTGCCAGGTACCGGTAGATCCATAGACCACAATATGTAGTGAAGTCGTCAGAAATTTCCGAGTTCCCTACAACTGGAACGCACCGTCAGAAGCCAGCTCATGACATACGTCCCGACCAACGTTATGCAATTGGTTGGCTAATCCAGAGTGACACTGGGCAGATCCAATAGTTTTAAACTTCGACAGACACCCGCCTCCAAGTGAGTAAACGTTTGCCAAATAGAGCAGTTCCAGACCTTCTGTACAAATGAAATTAAGTACGATGGTCTGGTTGGATCAGGCTAATTCGTCCCTTTAGGATGGACCTAATCAGTGACGTTTTCTGGCCTGATACAAGACACAGTATAATGTAAACCCAGTACCCACTTTAGTCAATAACACGTTATGCCTATGTAGTTATATTTAGCTGCCATACTCAATATCTGTATATTTAGAATGGGTCAAATAACTGTGTGTAATGTGAAAGCTCTTGGAGATGAACCCACAGAACCCTATGATCACCTGACTCTACAGTTCCCCCTTAGTGATATGTGTTTTTCTACTAAATACTTTGGATTTTACAGCTCACAGCTGTTTACAGATGGAGTCCACAACACTGCCATATCGAAGAGGCCTGTCAACCAACACTATACTACGCCCTGAATGTCTAAATATCATCTCAGGACATATCTCATCTACCTCTGCGACTACCTTACTGATCCCCACTTGGAAAATGAAATGAAATGTCTTTCTCTGTGCCTTCCAGCTCTTTCTTAGTGATGGCCCATGTGCATGTGGTACGGGAGTTCCTTTGTGTTCAATTCATCACATCAGCTACTTTTTTGTCCTGGTGGCAAAAACACAAAATTGTCTCTTTATTTGTCACCAAACCGTTTTGTTTCAGCCTTATGAAGGAGGTAGCAAAGCAATAGTTTTTGCCTGGTTAGGATTCTTATTCTGGATAAATGGTGACACCAGGGTAACCCACTTAGAAGGACTGGCATCATCTGGTCTGACCAGGGCAGTTGCTGTAGATGAGTGCATCATGATGGGATATCCCGAATGCATGGGACAAAATAAGTAACACAAATAACTTGGAATTTTACCTTTATATTTCCACCGATATGACAACGCACTTTAAGACAGATATTTGAAAAATTCATACTGTATTATCTTGAGTGGGAACAAATATTCAGAGGGGAAATGCCAAGTGATGTACAACTGTCTCAAACTTGTACAGTACTGGAGTATATGTTGAGAGTTACATTAATGCTCTGCTTTCATGTATCGTTTTAATGCAGGACTTTTTCAACTACCAGAGTAGGTTTACAGTTTAGTATTTCGTGTTTATTTTGATAAAGGATCTGAATACTTCCTCCAGCACTGCTTAAACTCTACGCATGAGGGCTGTTCACTGCACCGTGGTAACTTCCTGATATAACCTTCTGAGCCGTAAAGCCTCAGGAATCTTTACTTAGAACTGGTGTTCTGAAGTGAAAGCATTGGACATGTGCCAAGCACAACTTCCGTAAGCCTGTTCCTACAAAACTGTTTTTTATTTTTCTAAACTACATAAGCCAAAATAAATAAATACACTTTCACGTCTTCTGTTCCTGAAAGTTGCTCGAAGTACAAAACAAAATTGCTAAGAACGAGCAATTTGAATGTGAAACTTCTATATTGATTTAATGAATGACTCAGCAACTCATGTTGTAATAACATCTCCAGATTATAATAGTAGATTATTGTTGGCTGTGTCTATTATCTGTAATGTTCTGTAATCTTCCTAAAGCAAACAATCTGACATTAACACCCATTTGGCGTTGAGATTGGTCAGTTGACCTCATTTGCATTAGTCTCTGCTCCATGGTTGTGGTTTTCTAAAGCCATATTTGGATGAGCCTGCATTGAACACGATTAAATTAAACAATGCAATCCCAGTGAAAAGTCTCATACTTCTATCAGAATAGAACAAAAAGAGGAGTTGAGTTTGTGACTTGTGACATGTCACAATACACTCTAAAACTAGGTATCTATAGCAATTAGTCTCTTGTTTTTTCAAAGAAAGAAATTCCCTCTGTCTGTGCCCTGTGTAGATCATCCCAAGCACCTCGTCTTGCACATGAACCTGCACAGGTTGTACACTCGGTAGTGTGTGACGGGTGATTCATGGCTTCTGCAAGCTAAAGTACTGTAGGTTGTTGACAGTGGAGTGTTATTTTCACCATTGCGAATAATGTCAGAATAGTAAGAGGATTTAGCAGCAGTCAGGGCATTTTTATATGAAAGAAGATGATCTGTATGCATTTGCTGATGAATAGTTAGCAAATGCACACACCTTTCACGTCACTGAAGGCGAGACACTTCACGTGATTAGGGCAATACGTTTAACTTATTGATATAATCATGACACTTTGTCAGTTGATTACTTACATTAAAACTATTATTTTTTGTTTGACTATTTTTTCAGAAATGTTTGAATACATATAAAGATTTGACTATCGAAAGAAGAATATCGAACTAAATATGCATACATTTGCATCTCACTAAAACCAAAAATCTAGATGTTGGATAAAGACAGAGTTACATTTTTTATTTAATTTGTATATTAGTGTCCAAGGTTTTTAATCAGTTTATGAATCAAAAAATACTATGTACAGGAGAAGTCTTAAAGATGCATTTTCAGCATGTTTTAAATAACAAAACTGTCTCTTAAATCAGACATATTTCAAGAAATATCTTCAGAATAGTCCTAGGAATGATTATGGAAAGTTTAGCTGGTGTAAGTGCTTCAGAAGTTGAAATGTATGAGCTGTATTGAAAAAAACTAATGTTTAGATAATGGCCGTTAAAGATGGTTATGCAGGAGAAATATACAGATGCAAACAGACAAGGTTTATGCCAATAAACACATGAATGTACATTTTGGATTCATGCTATTATGAAAGAAGAAATATTTGTTGCCTGCCGTGTAACATACAGTTACTCTTTGATGCAACATGAATGTTGTGGGTTGCAAGACACAATCCTTTTCTTTCTGAATCATACAGAACAAACAATGCACATTATTGTGTCAGACATCACTGGTTAAATGTTCCAGGAAGAAGATTCATTAAATGTGCAATGCTTACCCCTCAGAACACCAGTTCTTTGTAAAGATTTCCTGAGAATCACGGCTCAGAAGGTTATAACAGGAAGTTACCACGGTGCAGTGATCAGCCCTCATGCGTATAGCTTAAGCAATGCTGGAGGAAGTATTCACATCATTTATCAAAATTTAAGCACACGATGATGATGATGTTTTTTTTCTTGTCATGCCACACAAGTGGCCCAGATCCCACACAGGGTTACAAGACACCGATATAACTACACAAAGAGTGTAGCACATACACAATCACAATACACTATACAATACAATACAATACAATACAATACACAATTAGTACAAATACTACACCGTAAAAATGATTTGGTTGATCAAAAAGTCCTACATTAAAAACATTACTTGTAAGCAGAGGATTAATGTAACTAACAACATATACTCCAGTACTGTACTTAAAGGAATACTTTACCCATACGGGACCGGCGTTCTATCATTATAAAATCACTATTATAATGTAATGAATTCGTTTTTTTCTTCCCTCAGTCTTCCCTTGGCCCAGCTGTCCTGTTAGGGCCCACTCACACTAGGGCCGTTTGCCTATTCCGTGCTGCAGGAAGATTCAGCACGATTCCCCCCCCCCCCCCCCCCCCTGGCCCGTGGTCACACTGCTCGTGGCCTGGGCACGATTGCACCTTGCCTACGTCACCGTGCGCGTTTAGGATTTGGAGCGTAGTCTACTTGTAGGCTATACGACTGTTTGTGAATATCTTCATCCGGCCAAATCTGCATCATATATTCCACTTCCACATTAGAGCAACGAGAATCCTTAAGCTATTGTTTTTTTTTAAATGTAGCCTTGATGTAATAGGTCGCGGTGGGCAGTCTCATATTTGTGCAGCACGCTGTTTATTATTAATATAACGGCCCGTCATCAGACCATACGTATCGGATGGTTTTATACACATCGATCGCTCCATCAAATCCAAGTCAGAACTTTTTGTATGGGCAGAGATCGTTTTTTAAGTGTCTTTATAAAGTTTATTTTTAAACCTTAGTGTAGGCTATACTGTTTCCTTATCACCGGGCCGCGGTGTGTTGTTTTGCGTTCGTCTCCCCGCCATGCGTAAAGGCAGTTATGACAGCTGACGGGAGGAAAAAGAAAAAAATCATCTGACGAACGTGAGTAAACACGAAAACCTTTTTGCTTTGCTTTCTGCGCTCACCTATTTAGCTCTCTCTCTCTTTTATTAGCCCACACACACACGTTAATTCTCACACATTTTATGCAGCTACAAGTCCAAGTGGTGGGCAATTCTGGTGCCGACTAGTAAGGCAGCGGACGTTAACGGACTATGCATCCTTAATAAATTCACGTCAGGAACGCCGCCTGTGCGGTTGCTTGTGCGCGTGTCATCTCATTAGCATCTGTACTTTGGCCACGGCACACCTCTCCCAGGTGTAACGTGGCCAAGGGGCTGTTCCGTGCTGGAATACAGTTGGCGTGGTCACACTAGCCAAACGTTCTAGACTTTAGTATGCCAATGATCTTTGGCATGGGGCCGCGGCCCTAGTGTGAGTGGCCCCTTAATCCTAACCCTACATGTGTGATGTCTCACATGGGAACATTTAGGGTTAGACAGTGAGACCATAAAACACTCTTTCTGCCTTTTCTCAGGCTAGGATGAACCGGTTTTTAAAATGTTTGCACATTTATACTACATAGGATCTCAGGAGTTCAATACACCGTCATATTTCCATGGGTGAAGTAGGTCTTGAAAGATCTCCTATTATACTACTTTTCTGGTCTTAATTTCTTGTTACAAACTGCTATAAAGCAACCTGACACGAATCACATCACAAAAAACCATGTAGATTTTCAGGAAACTCTTCCTCTCATCTGAGCGAGCACAGCAGTCTCTGTCCACACTTCGCTTTGTGCTTCTCCGCCCTCTTGAAAAGTTTTTCATCTGATGATCTATTGTCACCCACAAGGATATAATTGAAAATACCAGCTTGTTTTTTCATAAAATGTCAGATGGTGAGATAAAAAAAAAAAAAATCTTACGTTTTCTTTATGTAAATGTCAAAAGCTTTGGTATCAGTCCGTAAGTTTGTGTGAACAAAAACAATGACCTTCAGTGTCCAAAGTGAAAGACATCTTCACACCTTGTGAACCAAATGATTTTAACGATTTAAAACTACATAAGGCAAGGCAAGGCAAGTTTATTTATATAGCACAATTCAAACACAAGGCCACTCAAAGTGCTTTACAGGGTCAAGATTAAAATACATAAAACACATTAGAAGACATTTAAAAGCGAATGAAAAGAAGTAAAACATTTAAATAAAATAAAAAGTACAGGTTAAAATGGAAACAGAAAAGTCTTCAAACTCGATTTAAAAGAACTGAGGGTTGCAGCAGACCTCAAGTTTTCTGGGAGTTTGTTCCAGATATTTGGTGCATAAAAACTAAAAGCTGCTTCTCCTCGTTTAGTCCTAACTCTTGGGACTGTAAGTAAACCTGTCCCAGACGACCTAAGGGCTCTGGACGGTTCATAACGTATCAGCAGATCAGTAATGTATTTTGGCGCTAAACCATTTAGTGCTTTATAAACCAACATCAGTATTTTGAAATCAATTCTTTGAGTGACAGGAAGCCAGTGTAAAGACCTCAGAACTGGGGTAATGTGATCCACTTTTTTGGTCCTAGTGAGGACTCGAGCAGCAGCGTTCTGAATTAGCTGAAGCTGTCTGATAGATTTTTTTGGAAGGCCTTAATGAATATGCCGGTATTCCCTTCACCAGATTAAACACCCCTAAATTAATATCAGGACGTTTTTGTGTAAATATAGCCTGCCAAGTCTATTTGTTCCTTGTTTAAACATGTTCCACTATAAAGTTTATGTGTTCATCGACCCCTACACTTTTATATGGCAAAAAAAGACCAAAAGCCGATTTACACAATTCCCAAAAGGTTTTACTTTTCACCAAAAAACCTTCACACCATATATTACCTTAAAGGCTCTGGTTTTAAAGCATGTGACCCTTTGACCCCTGCCTATCTCCAGATCTCCCCCTGTGTTGATCCCCTAATGACCCGTACAATTGTCACTTCTAATTTTATCCTAGGTTAAGTCCAGATTTCAGACCTTTATCCTAGATACGTTTTTAGAAAGGAGGAGATTAGATAATAGGTTTTAATTATTCTGGTGGATGAATACCTCACATTTACCCCTGGCTTCAAAAGACTACCGTTAAGTCCTCACTAAGTTCATGCACCTGGATGAACTAGGCCAATAGATAAATGCAATTCCCTCCTAATTCAAGGAGTGTGTTTATGGGATGTGTATTCTTTGTTATCAGTAGTGTAGCCATAGTGTAGGTTTGGATTGCTTACCTCAGAGGCGCCGCGATCTCTTTAAAGAAAAACCCTAATTAGGTCCTTGTTCCCAACTCTAAACTAAAAACTCAGGCCAAAGATTTATAACGTTTTCAAGAAATTTTATTCAACCAATATAAAAAGATTATACGTTCACAATATAGAAAGAAAAGATAAAATAAAATGAAAGGAAGGAAAATAAGTACCTACACTCCCATTAAAGTGGTTAATATACGTAGAGAAGTACAAGTCTTAACTTATTTGTTTTATGTATTTTGTTCACATTGAATTTAGTTCATGAGTTCTCCAATTTTCAAAGCTTGTCCACTGTTTACACAACTTTACACAGTCTGGGTGTTGGCCGAGCTTTCAGCAATGTCATATATATTTGAATATCTTCAAATGCTATGACAAAGTTGATTTTGCAACGCAACAATCAGGAAAAGTTGGTGTTCACAGTCTATTTTGTTGATCCACAAGAGATCCTATTTGGAGTGCTATCAAGTATAAAAGTTTGTCCACTGTCTACACAACTTTACACAGTCTGGGTGTTGGTCGAGCTTTCAACCATGTCATATATATTTGAATATCTTCAAATGCTATGACAAGGTTGATTTTGCAACGCAACAATCAGGAAAAGTTGGTTCAACAGTTTATTTGGTTGATCCACAAGAGATCCTATTTGGAGTGCTATCAAGTATAAAAGTTTGTCCACTGTCTACACAACTTTACACAGTCTGGGTGTTGGTCGAGCTTTCAACCATGTCATATATATTTGAATATCTTCAAATGCTATGACAATGTTGATTTTGCAACGCAACAGTCAGGAAAAGTTGGTTCAACAGTTTTAAAACCTTAACTCGATGCTATTTTACAACCTGGTTCATCAATTAGTTCCTATCAATAACCCAATTTGTTTCCTTGCCAATCTTCACAGAAAAAAGAAGAATTGGTTCAGAGCTTCATCCCCTTCTCAAGAAGAAAAAAAATAATTCCCCTCGATTTTTCTAAGTATTTTGCACTCAGAGTGTTTCAGATTCAGAGTGTTTCTTTCGAGTTTTTCTTCTAAGTCTTTCGTCCATGCTAAAAGAACAAAAAGTGGAACAGTCAAAACTTCCCCAAAAAACCAGCAGACCTTCTTCACAACACCAGATCCAAAAAAAAAAATTAAAAGTAAAAAATAAGTGATGGATTACCAAAAACCTAATTTATATAAATAAAAGGATTATATAAGCAACCTCAAAGTTCAAATCAATAATATGAAAAGAGTCCCCTAAATCATATAGTCTCAATAAAACACCACCCTGAGATAAGTAGACATGGAAATTCCTCAAGCAGAATACAAATGAGTACCCATGTAGAAAAATCACAACATCTTGACCAAATCCAGAGTAATGAGTCTATCAGACAGTATAGTCAAAAGTTCTTAAGCTTTTGCAATGTCCAAAAAACAACAATTCAGTCCCACGACGATTCAATCATAAAGACAGAGTCCATTTTCTTCGGCCTGTTGAGGCTCTTCTTCAAACACAGAGCATGTAGATGAGTCAATATCTGAGTGTCTGCTTACACATAAGGTGGCAGCCTTTGTCCCAGGCATACACCTTTTCTATAATCTTCTCCAAGCTTAGCATATAGGACAGTGTCTCAAGTCCCCAGTATTCTGATCTCAGAATAGAACACTTTCCCCTGGCTCGCTTCGTAGAACATCTGCGAATGCCCAGCAGTGAGAGCAGGAATATGGGCAGATGATGAAAGGCCCACTGCAGGACAAGGTAGAGTTGATGCCCCAGCAGGATAGGGTTGCCGACCTACAGCAACTGATGGAGGCGCAATGGTTCACCTCACCCAGCAGTGGATGATTCTGCAGCTTCAGGAAGCATGGTGCAGTTTAACAGGATGTACCAGGAGTTGATCAGAGTTGGAGGTGTCACAGCTGAAGATGTAGCTGTCAGGGGACGCCTGTGTGTCAGAGGTCTAGTAGGCCCCAGAAGCTTGTCAGCTTCTTCTGCAGACAAAAAAGTCTCCAAGTGCTTGTGATATAGTACTCCATGTATTGGCCATTTGTCCTCAAATAAAACAATAACTTGAAAATAAAGAAATCAAACAAAACAACGTAATAAAAATGGCCACTGAGGCACTGGGGGGACGAATCTTACGCAGGGTAGGGAAAAAGAGTCCACTGTCCAGTCGGGAATTTGTGTTTTTGAAGGTTTATTATTTGGCTTTTACAAGCAAACAAAACACATTTGTCTCTCTCCTGTATCTGGTAAAAAACCATGACCCTACCCAGTGCCTATCTTATTTGTGCCCGCCCACCTCTATATATAGGCACCTGGTGCGCCACAGCTGGCCACTAATTGCAAACATAAAGTATAAACAAACTCAAATTAACTTTAACTGTAATGTAATACAACAAGAAAATAAACATAAAATAATCAAACTATTTTATATCAAATCAAAACTTAATAAATGTTTTTATAATCAATCGGACAAATGAATAGCTCCAACATTCTGGCCCCTAATTGGGGAAAGTGTAAACACACAATTACTTAAACCCATAAGGGGAGCTATTCTCTCTATCTGCCCCTAAGTCTTAGACTATATTCTATTGTCTTCTTCCCGATAGCTGGATGGGTTGTGCTGAAAGAGAACAATAAAGATTGAAGACAGGATAGATGGAGAAAAAGAAAGAATATTGTCCATAGTCTTATGCCGTAGCCTCCAGGAGAAGGCATATCTTGGTCACAGGTCTTTCCAACACCTTGGTTTGGATGAAGACGGAGCAGACCAATCCTTTGGAGTCCGACCTTGTTCTAAGAACTCTGCCACTCAACCAGGATCCTCTTGAGGCTGTAGCGTCAGCAATGCTGACAATATCTCCTTGAGAGAAGTTTCTTCTTTGATAAGCCCTGCTTTGTCCTTCTTGCATGCATTACTGGCAATACTGATCCAGTATTTATGTCGAGGTCTGTACAGCATGTGGTTTGTGGCATTATCTGCGTATTTGACACTAGTATTCACTCTTGTTTCTCCTCTTAGTTGCATCGGATTTGTTCCATCTTCCAGTCTCAGATAGGACGCTGTGCCATACCCAGCCTCACTGGCATCAGACAAATTGTGAATTTGTGCTGTCACAGATGTTCCAAAGGTTTTAGGCTTAATGCATTGCTCTACTCTGAATCCACTAGCTCTTGGGAGATCATTGAGCCAATCAGACAATTGTTTAAAGAAAAGGGGGGGGATTGGTTCATCCCACTTCACGCTTCTTCTCCACAACTCCTGCTTAAACTTTATATCCTTTTCAAATTTCTTTTTCAAACCCTGGAGCCGCTGGACACAGCGATTATTTTGTAGCACAGGGTCTTCTTCTCTCAAAGGTAAGTCTTTGCAGTAATGACCCGTTTTCATTTCTGTTGTACTTTTAATGGGCATTTCTTCAAGGTGTGTCACAGAGATACAGTTTGTTGTAACAACAGAGCAGCCAGTCTTCACTTGGTTGTTATCTCCACCACGAAGTAGTCCATTAATGACCCAGCCGACCCTTGTTCGGACTGCGTATGGTCCTTCGCCTGGGCTGTTTATCAGCGCCCAGGGTTCCATCACTTTAGCTGCATCAGTGCCGATGAGCAAATCCACATCTGCATCAATATTGTGAAGCTTTACATTCCTCAGATAAGACCACTTTTCAACATCTTCTTGACGTGGAATATTCAGCCTTGACACCGGCATAGTATTTTGAGTTAAGGTATTAGGCAGCTCAATAAAATCATTGGAATCCATACCAGACACTTTCAAACCAGTCAATATGGTGGTGCTCACAATCCTTTGTTGGCCCATTGTGCTTAGTAGGATGTTGGCTGGCTTGCCTTTCAAGCCCAACTTCTCTGCCAAACTGCCTGTACAGAATGTACCGGAACTCCCCGGGTCCAGAAATGCATACGTCTGCACAGTTGTGTTACTCATGTGGGCTTTAACTTTGACTGCAACAATGGAAAAGACAGTATTGTCCTCATCACCGGCCCCTATATGCCCACATGTCTGAGGCTGCCCAGGTGAAATGCTTAGTGGAGAACTCACAGATGCTTGTATTTCTTTAAAGGATGTACCTCTATCCTTTGTCTCAATGTGAAGTACTGAGGGATGCTTCATCTGACACACATTGCAATCCAAGCGACTCCTGCAGTCTTTACTTATGTGGCCAGGCTTTAGGCAACCAAAACAAATTCCCTTTTCCTTTATGAAACATATCTTGTCCTGATGCATCTTCATCTTAAATAGTGAGCATTTCTCCATCGAGTGAGTTGTTTGTTGGCAAAATAAACAGCATTTGATGCTACTTTCCGTAGAAGAGGATATGCTTTCATTGGCCTCATAGCTTCTATCTTCTTCATTCACTGCAGTGATGCTGGTGGCAAATGTGCTTCTTTCTTTCCTTTGATTTGCATAATCTGTGTTGGGGGCTTTATTGTGGCTGGCAGGTTGTGAATCTTGAATGTTGCCAAAAAGGGGGTGAGAAACAATCTTGACTTGTTTCTCCAAAAAGGTCACAAGGTCAGTGAACACAACTTGTCCTCTTTGCTACTGCAGATCACATGCCACCGTCCTCCACCTTTCCCTTAGCTTATAGGGCAGTTTCAAGACAATGCTTCTGAGGTTGGATGGCATATCCAACTCCTTCATGTACACAATTTGCTGTGTTAAATTTGCACAACCTCGAAGAAAGAGTGAAAACGATTGCAGTGCTTCCACATGTTCTGTTTTAATGGGTGGCCAGTTGTGAATCTTGTCCATATATGCTGAAGCAATTTTATGTTCATTTCCAAAATGCTCGGTGAGAAGGGATTTAGCGGTTTGATAGCCCTGAGCAGGGGGGAGATGATGACAGCTCTTCACCAGGTCCCTGGGCTGACCCCTGGTGTACTGTTCCAAAAAGTGCAGGCGGTCACTCCAATTATTTGTTTTTCCTTCTACGCCAACTTCAAAAGCTCTGATAAAGGATTGAAACTGCAGCGGATCACCATCAAACACATGAATATCTCTTATTGGCAGAGCAGATGCTAAATTTTGCTGAACCAGCAATGTTGTGATGTCATTCTGACGCTGCATGATGTTTACAATATCATTTTGGGTGTTATGGTTGCCGCCTAGATTGAGATAGGATTCACATCCAAACTGTTGAGCATCATGAACCATTTGTGTGCCTTGTGCTTGAATATTTGTTGCAGGTCTGAAGTCCATTTGTGTCACAGCTGTGTGTTTAGGGCTGACAACCAACCCTGGAGACTGTGGTTCACCCAACATTTCACCTTTATTTGCATTTTTTGGTACAAAAAACTGTGCATGTGGATTAAGTTGGCTTGTTATTTGAGCAGCGTTCCTTTCAAAATAAGAGCTCATTCCATTGGATGCTTTTGAACCACACTTTGAGTTTACTTCCAGCACATGAAGTTTTGCATTGGCTGCTGCCAGTTCAGTTTCCAGAGCATGCCTTTCTTTTTCTTTTCTTAGCTTTTCTTTTTCTTTTCTTAGTTCCTCTTCCTTGGCTTCCAGATAATGTTTCCTTGTTAATGCAGCCAGTCGCTTTGTTAGTGTTGCTTTATCAGCTTCAACTTGTATTCTTACAGAGGAAGTGGTTGATGATGCTTTGGATACATGAGAACTGGCTTTGTAATGAGCCCCGTTAGGATATGAAATGTTTGAAACACTGTCCTCTGGATTAATCCCATCATAAACAACACCTTGGTTGTCTAGGGGTTCATTAACCTTTTCTTTAGTTTGCACGTATAGGTGACCGGCATCAGATAACCACTTCTTGGCTTCTTCTGTAAAATCACAAAACGTTTTAATTTTTGCATGGAAATAATTATCTTGTCTTTCAACTTCACTCTTTGGCAGGTTTACATTCACGAAAGATTCATGTGTTGCATTTGCTTCCTCATAGCATTGAATGAACTGACCTAGCTGATATTGCACTGCATTCACATCGTCAGTTGATTCCATCAAGACAGACATTTGTTCCATGTACTTTTTTGCTTGTTTGCATTTTAGAGACCTCTTTTTTTGGCTCATTTCGATGTGGAATGCCAAGCCTTTGGCTGTAAACTTTACGTTCCGTGGTGCAGCAGACACGGGCAAAATGTCACTTTTTGCTTTTAACGCAGTTTCGGACATTTCCATATCCTTTTGTCTCGTTCCGAGGTGGGATTCCAAGCCTTTGTATGTAAGCTTTGCGTCTCGTGATGCAGCGGACACGGACATAGAGTCGCTTTTTGCCTTTAACACAGGGTTGGACATTTCCGTATCTATCAACTCCGCTGCCTTACACTCATTTAATTGCCACACCTTTTATTTTTCCTCTTTAGCACAGAATATTGTCACACATCAGACATCTGGTTTGCATCAGCGCTTTTATGAATGAATGCATTAATGAATGAGCGTATCTGGTGATGACGTAGTGCGCGTCATCGTGCGCAACGTGCTGGCTTGCAAACTTTTCGATGTATTTACAAATCAACTTGCTTATAGTGTGAAACAATGCCTCGAGCACTCCAATAGTGTCACCGTTTTCCAATACGGCTTAGAGAGGGAATCTTTTCACATACCCATCAGTTGATTTTGAGCGATGTTCGCCGGCTATCGGCTGCAGTGTGCGAGGAGTTTTTTCCGTTTCAGCAGGTGAGCGATCCAAACAATTTAGTTGTCCAATGTCCACTTTAGGGGCTTTCGTCGAGGGGAATACTTTAGGGAAGGTTTTTTACTGTATTGGCCATTTGTCCTCAAATAAAACAATAACTTGAAAATAAAGAAATCAAACAAAACAACGTAATAAAAATGGTCACTGAGGCACTGGGGGGACGAATCTTACGCAGGGTAGGGAAAAAGAGTCCACTGTCCAGTCGGGAATTTGTGTTTTTGAAGGTTTATTATTTGGCTTTTACAAGCAAACAAAACACATTTGTCTCTCTCCTGTATCTGGTAAAAAAACATGACCCTACCCAGTGCCTATCTTACTTGTGCCCGCCCACCTCTATATATAGGCACCTGGTGCGCCACAGCTGGCCACTAATTGCAAACATAAAGTATAAACAAACTCAAATTAACTTTAACTGTAATGTAATACAACAAGAAAATAAACATAAAATAATCAAACTATTTTATATCAAATCAAAACTTAATAAATGTTTTTATAATCAATCGGACAAATGAATAGCTCCAACACTCCATGTTAAAGAAAAAATGCATATCAACAGCTAAAGCTGCTGAAGCTATATCTGGGATTTATAGAAAGGATCCTGTAGATTCTTGGTAGAACATAGAGCTTAATGTTTAGTGAATAGGCAAAGGAGCCCTCTTGTTCATGAGAGGAAAAATATCTCATGATTGAAAAACAGTATAAAAGTAGCAAATGAAACCAAAAACTGTAGTAATCCATCAATAAAATAAAGGTAGCAAAGGTTTTAAACAGACAATCCCTTCTCCAGTGAAAAGGGTGACCAGAGTTTTTAGAGGTGAGTTTTATAAGCCTTTGCCAAAAGTCTTCAGCTTAGTTTAAGCAAAGCAGGAAGTAATAAACACTCAATCCTAGTTTTGCCGGTACATGCGTTCTGTTTTTATTAAAGGAAACTTTAACACATCTTAAGGATATTTTGCCCCGTTTATACTTCCTGGCAGATTTCGAATACTCTCTCAGCTTGATTTCGCTGGTTGAATAAAGACCCTCACTAAGGGTTGTGGATCCTTGTATTTTAAGCCGAAAAGAATAATAGTTGCCCTATCTTCCCTGTAAATCCTTAATATAAGTAAATAGTGATTATGGGTCTATTTATCTTATCAGCCCCACGTGCGGGCGCCATAATGAATATGCCGGTATTCCCTTCACCAGATTAAACACCCCTAAATTAATATCAGGACGTTTTTGTGTAAATATAGCCTGTCAAGCCTGCCATAAATGCAATTCCCTCCTAATTCAAGGAGTGTGTTTATGGGATGTGTATTCTTTGTTATCAGTAGTGTAGCCGTAGTGTAGGTTTGGATTGCTTACCTCAGAGGCGCCGCGATCTCTTTAAAGAAAAACCCTAATTAAGTCCTTGTTCCCAACTCTAAACTAAAAACTCAGGCCAAAGATTTATAACGTTTTCAAGAAATTTTATTCAACCAATATAAAAAGATTATACGTTCACAATATAGAAAGAAAAGATAAAATAAAATGAAAGGAAGGAAAATAAGTACCTACACTCCCATTAAAGTGGTTAATATACATAGAGAAGTACAAGTCTTAACTTATTTGTTTTATGTATTTTGTTCACATTGAATTTAGTTCATGAGTTCTCCAATTTTCAAAGCTTGTCCACTGTTTACACAACTTTACACAGTCTGGGTGTTGGCCGAGCTTTCAACAATGTCATATATATTTGAATATCTTCAAATGCTATGACAAAGTTGATTTTGCAACGCAACAATCAGGAAAAGTTGGTGTTCACAGTCTATTTTGTTGATCCACAAGAGATCCTATTTGGAGTGCTATCAAGTATAAAAGTTTGTCCACTGTCTACACAACTTTACACAGTCTGGGTGTTGGTCGAGCTTTCAACCATGTCATATATATTTGAATATCTTCAAATGCTATGACAAGGTTGATTTTGCAACGCAACAATCAGGAAAAGTTGGTTCAACAGTTTATTTGGTTGATCCACAAGAGATCCTATTTGGAGTGCTATCAAGTATAAAAGTTTGTCCACTGTCTACACAACTTTACACAGTCTGGGTGTTGGTCGAGCTTTCAACCATGTTATATATATTTGAATATCTTCAAATGCTATGACAATGTTGATTTTGCAACGCAACAGTCAGGAAAAGTTGGTTCAACAGTTTTAAAACCTTAACTCGATGCTATTTTACAACCTGGTTCATCAATTAGTTCCTATCAATAACCCAATTTGTTTCCTTACCAATCTTCACAGAAAAAAGAAGAATTGGTTCAGAGCTTCATCCCCTTCTCAAGAAGAAAAAAAATAATTCCCCTCAATTTTTCTAAGTATTTTGCACTCAGAGTGTTTCAGATTCAGAGTGTTTCTTTCGAGTTTTTCTTCTAAGTCTTTCGTCCATGCTAAAAGAACAAAAAGTGGAACAGTCAAAACTTCCCCAAAAAACCAGCAGACCTTCTTCACAACACCAGATCCAAAAAAAAAAATTAAAAGTAAAAAATAAGTGATGGATTACCAAAAACCTAATTTATATAAATAAAAGGATTATATAAGCAACCTCAAAGTTCAAATCAATAATATGAAAAGAGTCCCCTAAATCATATAGTCTCAATAAAACACCACCCTGAGATAAGTAGACATGGAAATTCCTCAAGCAGAATACAAATGAGTACCCATGTAGAAGAATCACAACATCTTGACCAAATCCAGAGTAATGAGTCTATCAGACAGTATAGTCAAAAGTTCTTAAGGTTTTGCAATGTCCAAAAAGCAACAATTCAGTCCCACGACGATTCAATCATAAAGACAGAGACCATTTTCTTCGGCCTGTTGAGGCTCTTCTTCAAACACAGAGCATGTAGATGAGTCAATATCTGAGTGTCTGCTTACACATAAGGTGGCAGCCTTTGTCCCAGGCATACACCTTTTCTATAATCTTCTCCAAGCTTAGCATATAGGACAGTGTCTCAAGTCCCCAGTATTCTGATCTCAGAATAGAACACTTTCCCCTGGCTCGCTTCGTAGAACATCTGCGAATGCCCAGCAGTGAGAGCAGGAATATGGGCAGATGATGAAAGGCCCACTGCAGGACAAGGTAGAGTTGATGCCCCAGCAGGATAGGGTTGCCGACCTACAGCAACTGATGGAGGCGCAATGGTTCACCTCACCCAGCAGTGGATGATTCTGCAGCTTCAGGAAGCATGGTGCAGTTCAACAGGATGTACCAGGAGTTGATCAGAGTTGGAGGTGTCACAGCTGAAGATGTAGCTGTCAGGGGATGCCTGTGTGTCAGAGGTCTAGTAGGCCCCAGAAGCTTGTCAGCTTCTTCTGCAGACAAAAAAGTCTCCAAGTGCTTGTGATATAGTACTCCATGTTAAAGAAAAAATGCATATCAACAGCTAAAGCTGCTGAAGCTATATCTGGGATTTATAGAAAGGATCCTGTAGATTCTTGGTAGAACATAGAGCTTAAAGGCCTACTTCACCGGTTTGAATATGAAGGTGTATTGAATTTTGAGATCCTATGTAGTATAAATGTGCGAAAAAAATTGAAATCGGGTCATCCTAGCCTGATAAAAGGCAGAAAGAGTGTTTTTTTTAACCCTATATTTCTCTTTCTCGTGACATCACAGAAAGAGAAATATAGGGTTAAAAAAAACGTACTTTGTAAATATTACTGTGATGTCACAGTAAAAGACATCACAGTAATATTTACAAAGTAAGTTTTTTTTAACCCTATATTTCTCTTTCTGTGATGTCACGAGAAAGAGAAATATAGGGTTAAAAAAAACACTCTTTCTGCCTTTTCTCAGGCTAGGATGAACCGATTTTAATTTTTCTCGCACATTTATACTACATAGGATCTCAGAATTCAATACACCTTCATATTCAAACCGGTGAAGTAGGCCTTTAATGTTTAGTGAATAGGCAAAGGAGCCCTCTTGTCCATGAGAGGAAAAATATCTCATGATTGAAAAACAGTATAAAAGTAGCAAATGAAACCAAAAACTGTAGTAATCCATCAATAAAATAAAGGTAGCAAATGTGTCTTTACTGGTGTTATGCTTCTATTGGTTATTTTGATTTATTTCCGGGTACTGACATAATATCAGGTAAGCAAAACAAAACAAAAAAAATCCTATTACAGGAGTAAAATAATAGCAAATCATTCAAAAATTCAATAGTAACTTAATATGATAAAGATAAAAATCTAGGAAAATTGTGGCTATACTGGTGTTAAGCACTCATGTTTATTTATTTATTTTAAAATAAAACAAAGAATAAAATTCACAGGTTAAAAGGCAAGTAGAAAAGTCTTCAGATTTTGTTTTAAAAGAGCTGAGAGTTGCAGCAGACCTACAGTTTCTGGGAGTCTATTCCAGACATGCAATGCATACAAACTAGAAGCTGCTACTCCATAATTATGTTTTGGCCACTGAGATAAATAAAAAAAATATGATTTACTTTCCCCAAAACCCTAAAATAGGAAAAGGTTGGATGGGCTGGCAAAATAAAATTAAAGGGTGCTCTGGCCAACCACACAATGGGCCGTCGGACCAGAGACTCTACACTGCCTACAAGTAACTAAACTTCAAATAAAGCCGCGAAAAACAGTGTTACCAGTCCCATCCTTCCGTAGCAACATCAAATAAAATTTGAAGTCATTCTATTGGTGATTTTAGTTTTACCCTCAGCTAGGAAAACAAACAAAAAAAGAATGTGCTGGGAGAACAACATCTTCTATGATCGAGAAGACTGAGAATATGTGAAAAGATAAAAGAAAAAATACACTAAAGTAGTAGAAAGTAAAAACTAAATATAGAGTTACACTAAGTGCAGGTGGTAAAGAGGTGAACGTCGTAAACTAAACTAAGGCCATTAGTTAAGAATGAGATGTCTCCAATGGAGACACCCACACAAGAGACTGTCCATCCTTGCTGTTATCAGTCCCAAAAGGGTTAAAGGTCACAGGCCTAGGCCAGTGAGAAACTGCAAGTGTACAACTGGCATCCCTCTCTACCCACTTGACTGATCTTTGCACTCTGAAAAAAAACAATTGAATGCAAATGTATTTACACATTTCAAATAAAAAGCGCCCCCGAGGAAGACAATACCCACACGGCTTGTGTTATGTAGATAGAGGTCATAGGGATTCAACAGCAGGACCAGGTAAAAATGGCATAAGGTGACTCAATTTAGTTTAGTTTCTTTACAGAGTAGTTTGGCCGAGCTTTCAACAATGTCATATATATTTGAATATCTTCAAATGCTATGACAAAGTTGATTTTGCAACGCAACAATCAGGAAAAGTTGGTGTTCACAGTCTATTTTGTTGATCCACAAGAGATCCTATTTGGAGTGCTATCAAGTATAAAAGTTTGTCCACTGTCAATACAACTTTACACAGTCTGGGTGTTGGTCGAGCTTTCAACCATGTCATATATATTTGAATATCTTCAAATGCTATGACAATGTTGATTTTGCAACACAACAGTCAGGAAAAGTTGGTTCAACAGTTTATTTGGTTGATCCACAAGAGATCCTATTTGGAGTGCTATCAAGTATAAAAGTTTGTCCACTGTCTACACAACTTTACACAGTCTGGGTGTTGGTCGAGCTTTCAACCATGTCATATATATTTGAATATCTTCAAATGCTATGACAATGTTGATTTTGCAACGCAACAGTCAGTTAAAGAATGATAGTTTTACCCAAACAGTGCAGACAGTTCCCATGAACTGTTTTTCATCTGATGATCTATTGTCACCCACAAGGATGTCATTGAAAATACCAGCTTGTTTCTTCATAACAAGATAACATTTACGAGTCAGATGGTGAGATAAAAACTAAATTCTTTCGTTTTCTTTGTGTTAATGTCAAAAGCTTTGGTATCAGTCCAAAGTTTGTGTGAACAAAAACAATGACCTTCAGTGTCCAAAGTGAAAAGCATCTTCACACTTTGTCAACAAAATGGTTTTAACAGTTTAAAACTACATAAGCCAAAAGGTAATATATGCATTTAACGTCTTCTGTACCTGAAAGTTGCAAGAACCTGCAATTTGAATGTGACATTTCTATATTGATTTATTGTCAGTAAATTACCCCAGGTATAACTCATGTGTACTATATAGCTTATGACTACAAAAAGTATACTTTTGAATGTTGAATAGCGTAGAAAGGCCTGCTCAGAAACTCATGTAGTAATAAAGTCTCCAGAATATAATTGTAGGTTATTGTTGGCTGTGTCTATAGTCTGTCCTTTCTCCTAAAGCAAACAATCCAACATCAACACTCATTTGGCAATGTGATTGATCGGTTTGCATTAGTCTCTGCTCCATGGTTGTGGTTTTCTAGAGTCATATTTGGATGGGCCTGCATTGAACAAGATTAAATTATATGATTGTGAAGCAATGCAATCCCAGTGAAAAGCCTTGTACTTTTCTCAGAATAGAACAAAGAGAGGAGTTGTATTTGTGACAAAAAAACAAGTCACAATACACTCTAAATTTAGGCTTTTCTAGCAATCGGACTCATAACTTTAAATTTGCTTAAAATTTGAAAGTTTAAATTTAAATCTGTCTGCACTAGATTTATGAGTTTTGACACTACGGCCACATGGACATGGACGAGCCGCACAGCAAATGTCATTTGGTTGTTCATACCAGGAGCACATTTCAACCTTATGCATTTAAAATGTTATTATGTGTTTCAAACAACTTTCCACACCTGGGGCGCCTATAAGATTCCCTCGCATCTCATGGAAAAAATAGACCAGACTCCAAAGGTTTTGAAGTGAACTCAGGGTAAACGTTTTAAATCCTTAGTTTGTATAACTCTTAAGTAGAAGTTAGTACTTTACATATGAATGATAAGTTATCTCAACTAAATGCAATTAGTTAGCTCAAATGTTGTCAGTTTTTCTCTTCAAACTTAAGAATGATAGTTTTTGCCAAACCGTGCAGACAGTTCCAATGAAAAGTGTTTCAACTAATGATCTATTGTCACCAACAAGGATAGATAACATTTATGAGTCAGATGGTGAGATAAAAAACTAAATACATTCGTTTTCTTTGTGTTAACACTCCATCAGTTTGTGTGAACAAGAACAATGACCTTCAGTGTCCAAAGGGGAAAACATCTTCACACCTTGTATAGCAGGTTATATGGGAAGAGAATCAGTGCCAGCCTCTTTTTTACTGTGTTTGAGTGACAGCTTTACTAGCATTAGGTGGAGTCACACCCTGTGATCTACTGTATATAAGAGCTGCTGCCTCCAGCATCAAGACAGGTCAACTCCTAACCATTGACGCCATGACTCCAGTCTTCATCATCATCGTCTGCCTCGCATTGACGGTAAGAACCGTTTTGAGATAATTCAGTTTGTTTCATGAGCCTCTAAGCTAAGACACTGTAGGTAAATACGGTAATTTTTTAATTTTATTTTTTTACTTATACAAGTGCATCTAAGAAAATTATGTCATGAAAAATGCATGGACATCAGAAATCCAGTATCTCAAAACATTAGAATAATATTTTTTTGTTTTATTAGTCTTGTGTAATATTCTTATATTTAAGGTGCTGGATTTTGGATTTCCAAGGTGTAAGCTGTAATCATCAAAATTAAAAAAAATAAGCGTTACATTTTTCACTTTGAATTAAAATACAGAAGTACCTTTTTGTGATATTCTAGAGATTTATCTTTAGATACAGTATCATCATGTAATTTTGCAAGTTTATTATTAGAGTCCAACGTTTTAACAGAACAAATTTTGGATACAGTTTTTTTAAAAAGGTCTTAAAAAAATCTGTTTTCGTCAATGAACCACATATGACCCAATCCCTCCATAATAACTTTCATAATAGTGCTAAGAAGGATTATGGAAAGTAGTTGTGGTAGAATTTGAGAGTTTTGGTTCAAAGTATTAAAAAAGCTAATGTTGAGATAATTCCTGTTATCAATTAAAGAGCATATGATCTTTAAAAGAAATTGCCTTTGTGTTGCAGAGTGCAGCTGATAATGTCGTCAAAAGAGGTGAGTTGAACCTTTTCAGTCCGTGTCTTATCAAACGTGACGTGAACGACTCCTGGTTTACGATGTTTTCTCTTTTTGCCTTCAGACGTCTCTGATGCAATCGCCGAAGCTAACGAAGGCACAGGTAAGGAAACATGATCAGTTCATTGTTAGGTCAATTTACTAATGTATTGTTGGTTTAAGCTTGTGAAATGTTGGGATTTGCTGAGTTTCCTATGACCATTTAAACTTGTAAAGACTCTTTATAGACCAAATACATCATTAAGAAATAATGAAGGCATCATCTATCATGGCATCAACTTTTACTTTTTGGAATTGCATATGAATGATAAGTTTTCCCCCATGAGGAAATCGAAACATACTATAACAACAACACTATCGGGGCATCAGGATGAGATAAGCCTTCGGTGATCGCGCATGGAATATGTTCCTTCTGCTGTATGTGCAGGTTTTTTCCTGGCAGTAGAATCAACATCTGGAACATTTCTTGGGCGCTTCTTGGGATTTTTCTGAGCTCCTGCGGCAGTGTCGGGGTGGGGGGCCAACACCAGTTTGTAAACGCTTATTGAGAAATTCAGAGAGTTTTGTGGAGCTCATAGGCTTGATCAACTTTCTATCAACGAATTGTGGCTTGAATGTAACTAACATTAATATGAAACAGTTACGCACTACAGCTTTAAAAGTTTCAGTTTTGACCCTCAAAACTCAAAATTATATGTATTAATTATATATATATTATATAAATGTTGAGTACATTTTTCATTTTTACAGTGTTCTTGCTTTGACTAGGAAATGGAAGTGTGTTAATCTTTTGTTGTGTAGGAGCCAGACTGGTGGACGGCGACATCATGCCAAGTCATAGAAGGAACGCTCTCCCCTGCACGGCCGCAGGCTGCAAGTGGCCCAAGACTGATCGCTATGTCTGGGTTCCCGTCAGCATCTCTGCCGACTACAGTAAGAAATACTAACTCTATAAGGACCAACTTTGTTTGGTTCAAACACTTCAGTCTTTATGTAGATACCCTTTGGTGAGTAAGCTGCACATGCAAAGGAAGTCAGTGTTGACAGCATCCCTTCCGTCACTTCTGCTTCATCCAAAAGCATCTGCTGAACATCCATAATATTTTCATCAGCTTTGAGTTAGACCTCCTAACCAGGTTGCCTTGCTTATACCAGATAACCTTCCTGTGTTGTCTGCCCCAGTGACTTGTCAAAGGCCACTGAGTGGAAGGTTAAGATGGTACGGTCCACTTTAGGGGTGTGTGAAATTGTTGGGAAATACAGTATATAGTTTCATGTCAGAAGGAAATGTTTCCAACTTTCTACCGCCTGAACTGTTATCCGTACCTCTTTGGGGAGAAGGGGT
The DNA here is from genome assembly GCF_949987685.1 of Ammodytes marinus. Lineage (NCBI taxonomy): Eukaryota > Metazoa > Chordata > Actinopteri > Uranoscopiformes > Ammodytidae > Ammodytes > Ammodytes marinus. The sequence continues at coordinate 8,016,457 of NC_137232.1, read as the reverse complement.
TCTCTTTCATAATTCTTTTTAGGGGGACAAATTTATCCTCTTCAGAATATTTGAATCTATAGCTTATGTTTAAGCTTACACATTCCTGTGTTCACCAACTGAGATAAGAGGTGAGAATTATTTTTCTGCAGGCAGTCAGGAGCGCACCGAGATCATTCACGGACTGTTGACCTTCCACAGACCCACCTGCATTCGCTTTCAGTGGCGCAGTAATCATCGGGATTACCTCAACTTCATCCCAAGCTCTGGGTATGAACACACACACACAATATTACTGCAATTTAAAAGACACTGTAGGTGTCCAATAATGTAATATCTACAATCAAAGGAAAGGAACTAACTTATTATTTTGAAGATACTTGTCAGCTCTCAAATGTTCTTCAGAGAGCTCCTGAGTCTTTGTAGAAACAGTTTTTAAATTCTACAGTAGGTGAATTAAGTCCTTTTGATTAGTCACTTTAATGTGTGTGTGTGTGTGTGTGTGTGTATCAGCTGTTGGTCCTACCTGGGTCGTCAGGGTGGCAGACAGGACATCTCCCTGCAGAAAAGAGGTTGTTTGAGGACGTCCACCATCCAGCATGAAGTTTTCCACGCTTTGGGCTTCAGCCATGAGCAGAGTCGCTCCGACAGAGACAATTACGTCACCATCCTCTACAACAACATAGAGTCAGGTCAGCACACACACAGACACCTTCATTTCACAGGCCCTGGGAAATGGAAGCAAAGTGGAAAGTGGGGAGGGTCCGGTCCGACTGGAGGCTAGATTGACGACTACATACAGTATATAACAATCAATTGCAGCCCACATCCATTTTTCTAAGGGTTACACATGTAAACATTGTAATTTTACTGTTGTGTAACATTTAGACATTTTTGTAAATCACATAGGTGACATATCTTTAACAGTCTTTTGTGGCGTTTTCGATGGGGATTTAGCCATTTTACTGCCAACCTCTTCACAAGTTCCCCCCAGACAATTCTGCAAGGCCACCATTTCTCCTGCAGGACCAAGACCATTGTGATTGTTTCAAAGAAATCCAAAACATGCCAGACCCTTTTTTCCCTTAATAGCAGAAATGAGAACTAACTGCTAGCTGTGGTTAGGTCTGGATGTGCGAGACTAACCCAGGACTGATCTCTCCCCCTTTACAGGACGGGAACGTAACTTCCGGAAGGCCAAAACTAACAACTTGGGAACTGACTACGACTTTGACTCTATCATGCATTACAGCAGGTGAGTGTACAGTCAAGTTACAGTATATATCATCATGTATTACACTGCTCTTCTGTACAGTGTTGTATTCATTTCAACAAAGATCAAACAAGAGCTAACAATAAGACTTCAGGTTAAACTAACTGTTGCGTAACGCCTATTTACACTGCAGGTGAATAGGGTAGAACAACTTATAGATATCATCATGAAACTTTGCCAGTTGATTATTGACACTAAAACTATTAATTTTTGTATCAACATATTTTCAGAGATATTTGAATATGCAAACTTGTCAATATCTAACAAATTAATTTGAATTTTCATCTCTTTGAAAACCAAACCACTAGAAGTTGGATAAAGCCAGAGTTAAAACCTATAAATAAATGTTTCAACCTCGTGTTTTCAGAACATATTTTCGATAAAGCCTTTTTTAATTTTATAAATACAAAAATACCATGTCTACAATGTTAAGAAATTATTCTCAGCATTTTTTTTTAAAGACAAAATTGTCTAATAAATCAGACAATGAACAACATATGAACAAATCCTTCTGTTATAACCTTCAGAATAGTGCTAGTAAGGATCATGGAAAGTTTAGTTGATGTAAGCGCTTTAGAAGTTGAGGTTTTTTGATTTGATTGAAAGATCGTTGTATAGGATAAATATACAGACGCAAACCGACAAGGTATAGGTCTGTAAACAGGTTAATGTGTGTCCTCCTCCAGCCGTGCCTTCTCCAAAAATGGGAAGTCAACCATCATCGCAAAGGGAAACTCAAACACGAGACTCGGAACAGCCACCAGTATGACCGACAAAGACATCGCCCTCATCAACAAGCTTTACGGATGCAAGGTGTGAAAACTAAAGATGGTGCTGTTAACACGTGGAAGAACACAGCACGAGCATCCCCCTACTATGATCTTTGAAATATGATTATTTTAATCTAAGCCAGAATTGATGATGCAGTTCTGGTTTTACCAAGTGGTATCACAAGGTTTTGATGTGATTTGATGATTTTTTATTGATGCTGAACATAATATATCAACAGGACACAGACAAAGTTGTTTTTCATATTCTGGTTGGAGGAAGAAACTAAATTATATTTGACATAAAAAAAATTGCTCCTAAAAAAGTTCAACATATACATATTGTAGCTTTTTAACAAAATGTACAACACGCCAAAAGTGCACATTACCTAGAGAGGTGAGTTATGAAATACAGCTTTCAAATCAGAAATGTGACATATAAACTTGTATAAAATAGAAGCACTAAAAGGTGGAGTCAGCGATTCTGGAAAATGCTAGTTGTCAAAATCACTTTGAGTCAAAGTAAGTGAACTGGAAAGTGCACAGTAGCTAGCAAAATTTACAGAGCCTAGGCTGTGTATTAACACTGTATTTGTTTTCAGCGCGCACACACAGTACAGTCAGGTAGTGGAGTATGAGGAGATATACACTGATTTTGACAAAAGTGATTTTGATGACAAGTGTTCAACAGAATCACTGACTCTACATTAAAGCGAAGTACAAGTACCTGACAGTTGGCACAACATGTTGTTTGTACAATCTGATCAGATCCAAAAGCATTAGATAATAACGTCTAAAATGACTCATCAATTCTTAGTTATTAATAATATGATTATCTAAAGAACTTGGGCCAAACTGTGTTTCATTATTTCGTTCATGCAATGTATTCATCCTTTTATTTGTAATCAATGACTTTGTATTAATCTTTACAATCAGACGTTTATTCAATAAAATCAAGTACAATAAAGCTGTGATGTTTGTGATTTACACCACAAGGAGGGAGATAACTCTTCATATCTGTTCTTTGTTTCTGTGGACATGATGCACAAAAAGACAACATGTTTTATGTTGTATAGTTTGACTGTATTTGGGTTTGATCCTTTTGGGTAATTTAGCAGAAATAAATAGATATTTAATTCCCATGAAAAAAAGGTGAAAAAAGTGGCATGGGGGCGGAGCCAAACTACATTTCCCCTGATGACCTGGAGGAGGAAATATGCAATGACCCAAACCATAGACATTATAATGTCTATGACCCAAACAACAGTGAGCAACAGGAAGCGCTCAGCTCTTATTTTGAAAGTCAAATAGCTGACGGTCCCAGCAGTCAGTTCATTTGTAGGCCTATATGAAAGAAGATGATCTGTATGCATTTGCTGATGAATAGTTAGCAAATGCACACACCTTTCACATCACTGAAGGCGAGACACTGCACGTGATTAGGGCAATACGTTTAACTTATTGATGTAATCATGAAACTTTGCCAGTTGATTACTTAGCCTAGGCTAGTCTGGCATGACCACTTCCGCCAGCGTCTATTCGCTTGCGGCGGCAAGCTACGCAGCCCTGACGCAGCCCCCTCCTTTTCCGGTTGCTGGCTTTCCCCTATTGTGATCCCCCTCAAATTCGGAAACAATTCGCTCACAGTCAACCCGTGTGCTTATGTGCAGCGCTCTCTCACACACACACAGGGTGTGAGAAGTCACATTACTGTAGACAGAAATAAAGTGTGGCGATACTTCGGGATAATAATATTGGCGGCGGCGGTCCGGGACGCAGCCTAGATTAGCCTAGCCTAGCTGTCCAACTTCATTGTACAACTACCCCCGGGCAGAAATACCCTCATAAACTCTGGAAAATGAAGCGTGGGGGTTTGAATTGAGCACCGGACCTTATAACCAGCTAGATTAAGATCCGCCATTCCCTTTCTTTGGTGAATTAGGGACTAAGCAGCGGTGTTTTAGCGACGGGGAAAGATTCCAAAGGCTTCCACTATCACCTAGCAACTCTTACGGCTACTTGCTGCAGTTGGTGTAGCGCTCACAACGTCAAAACCCTGTTCTGCCTGTAAACAGACGGACTACGGCTCTGACTACAGCGATAGGAGGAGGTGGTGACATAAGTTCTCGAATGCTAAAAATTCTACTCGACCGCCGTAGCCGTCCTCTCAACCGCCGATGATAATGTTACCAGAGATAACACTACGTGGCTAGTTAACTCCGGTTAAGTTATCCCGTGAGCTCCTCGGGGGCTAATATGTATGGTGTCTTGACATGCTGGTTAGAAAGCAACACACTATGTATATTCCTTTTGTCTTTAATAGTTTTTGTGTGGCGTTTGCGGGTTTAGCCATTTCTCTGACAGTCTCTGGACGTGAAGACGTTCCATCAAAATAAGTCCCCCGGCACTATTTTGCAGGACACCGCTGCTGCTTCCCGGGGTTAGCCCCGCCCTAGATGATTGTGATTGGTTTAAACAAATACAAACAGGCTAGCCCAGTTTCCCCCGGTTTCCCCACCCGAATAGACGGCTCTAAACAGAGTGCTTCCAGACCATACTACGTGCTGTAGTTTGGTCTGGCTTTGCAAGACTAAGCCTAGGCCAGGGGTCGGCAACCCAAAATGTTGAAAGAGCCATATTGGACCAAAAAAACAAAAAACAAATATGTCTGGAGCCGCAAAAAATTAAAAGCCTTACATAAGCCTTATAATGAAGGCAACACATGCTGTATGTATCTATATTAGCTATATTAGCCTACTATCAAAATGACTAAGTTGGCTACAAATACATTATGAGCCTTCACAATTAAATGTATTTTTCCCCGCAGCGCATCCTAGAGAATGACGCACCACGTGACTACTCTGTTGTACGATGCCGCCTCAAGTTTAACTTCATCACAATATTAATGAATTATGTTTCATTGCTTTGATGAAATTAAAGAAATGCAATAAAGAAATCAGATTTTTTATGTCGTTTTTATTTTGAGGATTCGAAAACAACAACAACAAAATGGAACGTGCATAACGTGCCCCTTATCTGGGCAACAAACGGAGTGTAATAAAACGCAGCCTGCATTTATAAAAATAAAACAGCAGCCTTTTGAAAAGGTAAAGTATATAAAATCAAATTAAGACAGTTTAGTTTGATTTCTGTGCAAATGCCAAGCAAGTCAGTGCAAGGGTAAAACGCAGCAGCATCCTCTTCACTTTTGACACGCAACCAACGCAGCTATATCCTCGGACCTGAGCAACAAAACACAATAATGTCCCTAAGTGTCATTCCAAATATACACTGACAAAAATCAGAAATCACTTTATAAAAAAAAGCCACTTTGTTACTAAATATGTGCCTATGACAGGATTGTGTTCTTACCCGTTTAATGTGACTTCTGTTTTCGGACATCACCCGTCAGCTTCTCAACATCGGGCATGTAAAATGTAACTTTAATCTTGACGCAGGACTGCAAGCTGTCATCTGTGAGGCGGGTGCGATATTTTGATTTGATGTAGTTCATGTTTGAGAAGATCTGCTCGCACAGGTATGTTGATCCAAATATGGATAATACTCCAAATGCATATAACTTCATGTTCCTGTAACTGTCAGGAAGAGCATTCCATGTGTCATAGACAAGTTTCTCGGGTGTTGGGAGGCTTTCCATTTCGCTCCATTTGTGGCTTTGGGCAAGCTGGGCTTTCTGGCGAATGACGTCTTCAAGCTCGGCTGTCAGATGTTTGAATTTGGACACCCATAAATCTTTGTCGGCTATATCAGCCATTTCCATTTCAAGGTCAGCCTGATTTACTCCTGGGAATGTGCTCAACAAGGATGGGTCAATCTCCAGGGGTGTGACAGGGAAAGACAGTGTCATTTTTTCCTTTCGGAACTCACAAAATCTGCTCCCAAATGCAGTCTCCAGGGAGCCACCAGGGCAGCGCCAAAGAGCCGCATGCGGCTCCAGAGCCGCGGGTTGCCGACCCCTGGCCTAGGCCTACATGAAAACTATTATTTTTTGTTTTACTATTTTTAACACTAGAACCGCCAGCAGCATTGTATTTATAGCCTACCTAGAACCGCCAGGCGGGTCAAATTGACCCGTGCATTTCTAGTGTGATATAAAGTCATAAATTAGTTTGTTTAATAATCATCTGTGTTTTGGACCTCTTGTTTTATAATCTAAGTATCTTTAAGAACACTAATCACGTTTCGTAGCGACTCAGTAGGCTAATGAAACTGTAAGTAGATATAATATCGCAAGTATAGTAGGCTAATGAAAACAGAAGGTCAAAACAGCGTCCAAATGAGCTAAAATCCTAAATACAATAAACAGTAACATGGCAAACTTATTTTTAGGTAAGCTCTAATTGATTATTCATTCATTTTTCCCCACGTTGACATGTTTTGAGGCGGAGGATCCCTCGGACGCTCTCTGTCCGGCTCACAGACAGCACTCAGCTGTCTGTCAGTTGAGCTGGACGAGCCGCGGTGTGTGGAAGACAGCGCTCAGTTCAGATCTCTCGCTATCAGACTGGCATCACTCATATCACTTAGTAATTCTAATGTTGTTAGGTAGGCCTATTTATCTTCATCTCTAATTTATTGTAAGTGTTTATGAATGACTGCACGTACAGTTGACAGATCGCGGACCCCAAACAATGCCGTTGCCTAGCAACCTGCTCGAAAATATTCCATTTTCCTGTGCGGGTCAAATTGACCCAGTGTGGCGGTTCTAGGTATAAATGCCTGTTTTTTTAATCCAGTTTAATTGTGACTTTATTTAACCATAGGGAGAGCATCACAACACCATTTTAGGAAAAGTCAAAGAGTTGGGGGCTTCAATATTTCGTAAAAGTATAGTTATGGGCAGTTGAAAAACCGCCATGGGTCAAATTGACCCCGTGGCGGTTCAAGAAATGTTTGAATAAATATGAAGAATTGCTAATATCAAACTTATTATGCGTACATTTGCATCTCTCTAAAACCAAACATTTAGATGTTGGATGAAGACTAATTAAATTCATTATTTCATTTTTACAACATATTAGTGTCCTTACAGAACAGATTTTGAATAAAGATTTTATTCATTTTATGAAGCAAAAAATACTTTCAACAGGACAGGTCTTAAAGACGCAATTTCAGAATGTTTTAAATAACAAAACTGTCTCATAAATCAGACATATAAACAATATATGTTCAGTGAATACTGTCAGAATAGTCGTATGAATGATTATGGAAAGTTTAGTTAGTGTAAGTGCTTTGGAAGTTGAAATTTATGAGATGTACTGACAAAAACTAATGTTTAGATAATGGCTGTTAAAGATGGTTATGCAGGAGAAATATACAGATGCAAACAGACAAGGTTTATGCCAATAAACACATACATGTACATTTTGGATTTATGCTATTATGAAAGAAGAAATATTTGTTGCCTGCTGTGTAAGATACAGTTACTCTTTGATGCAACAGGAATGTCGTGGGTTGCAAGACACAATCCTTTTCTTTCTGAATCATACAGAACAAACAATGCACATTATTGTGTCAGACATCATTATGTCTGGTTAAATGTTCCAGGAAGAAGATTCATTAAATGTGCAATGCTTTCCCCTCACACCAGTTCTTTGTGAAGATTACAGAGGGTTCACGTCTCAGAAGGTTATAACAGGAAGTTACCACGGTGCAGTGATCAGCCCTTATGCGTATAGCTTAAGCCAGTGGTTCTCAACCGGGGGGGCACGGACACTCTACCGGGGGGGGCCAGGCTGCAAATTAATTGCGCATGCGCATGGCCGCTGCTGTTCCCACCCTGTTTCTTCACTCACTCCCACAGCAAATAAATTTAACTGCATTTCACTCACATTGCTCCAGTCACTCCAGTTTCTTGCCAAGTTCGCTTGTGCCAGCTCAACTAAATATAATCATTTATTTCAAATGTTGTCAGTTTTTCTCTTGATTCTTAAGAATGATAGTTTTAGCCAAACAGTGCAGACAGTTCCCATGAACTGTTTTTCATCTGATGATCTATTGTCACCCACAAGGATGTCATTGAAAATACCAGCTTGTTTCTTCATAACAAGATAACATTTGTGAGTCAGATGGTGAGATAAAAACTAAATTCTTTCGTTTTCTTTGTGTTAATGTCAAAAGCTTTGGTATCAGTCCACAGTTTGTGTGAACAAAAACAATGACCTTCAGTGTCCAAAGTGAAAAGCATCTTCACACTTTGTCAACAAAATGGTTTTAACAGTTTAAAACTACATAAGCCAAAAGGTAATATATGCATTTAACGTCTTCTGTACCTGAAAGTTGCAAGAACCTGCAATTTGAATGTGACATTTCTATATCGTCACCCTCTTAAAGTAATGGCCTAAGTCATATTTTCAAGTTGTTCAGAAAACAGAAAAAACTGAACCATAGAGTATATGATATTTATGAATCATTTAAAACAAAAAGGTTGTGACAATAGATGACTATTGATATACAAATAAGGATGTCAGTCAATTGTGTAACATGAAAGGATAAAATGACTTAGGCCAATTTATGAACATGCCTTTGCGATTTACACAATTTTGAACCTGACTTGGGCCAAATTAATTCTGGGATAAGTAAGGCAAAACAGTAGCCTGGAAATCCATACCCTGATATCTTGAACGATAGAGGGTGTGGCCACGATCAATAGTAATTTCCAACTCAAGGGGCGGCTCCTACTCGTGCATTTCAAATGCCACTGCACGCAGTTGGATAGCACTACAACCAATCAGAGCGATGCACAAGGTGACGTAAGCTGTTAAACTGTTAAATTAAACGTTTGCCGTTGTCGGTCGGCAAAACAGAACATTCCACTTACTTGCTAATGAAAGATTTGAGTGCCGTCTTCCAAATCGTTAAGGGTCGAGGCCAAAGCAGTCTCAAACTCGCACAACATATCCGCAGCCATCTTTGATGTTTACTATCACGGCTTCGACGTCGCATGCACGTCACCAATGACGGATTACCGCATGGGCAAAGTGGGCACATGTCCAGGGCCCTGGCCAATAGGGGGGCCCTTGATTTTTTTTTTTTTTTTGTAATTAAAAAAATTGACGGGGGTTTCCCCCCCCCCTCCTCCCCTGGGAATGGGTCGTAAAAAGTCGGGTCGTTTAATATTCGGGGTCTTATATTCGGCCGGGACCAGCGTGTGCGCGCTTGGAGAGAGAACGATGTGTCTAGAGAAAAAAAGGCACGGGAAATGGCCAAAGAGCTCCACATCCCCGCACTGAAATCAAATTATGGTGCGAGTCAACGTGTCAGGGGCACGAATCGGCACAGCGATCGACATACAGTGGCTTTTCTGCTGTGGCAGTTGTAGTGAGGAGAGTTTGCCAAGTGCGCGGTGCTTTTACGCACCAACACTGCTTCCGTAATGTTCAGATTTTATAGATTGCATCAAAGCCCTTAGGACAATAAGAATGAGATCGCTTTTTTTAACCGATGTCCATGCTTAGGTGGTGATTATATTAACTGTGTCGGCTGTGTCACTTTACAGTTAGTCGGCAGTGAGATTGGGGATTGGGGTATCCAGGCTCGGGACATGCAATCGGATCGCGGAGCCTGTCACCCGCCTGTCCCCTCGACACCCGTTAACGTGCAGGAATACCCTTTGATCAATTAGTCTTAAACCACAGTGTGTCTGCACGGCGGCTCACACTGGCACGGTCTCACTGTGAACGACACCAACACAGCGTTTCACCGGGTGACGCGCTGCTTCGCTCAGACATTGAGTGTAGGCTCCGAGGGGGGCAAGGGTGGGCCAAAAAGCAGGCGCAGAGATCTTACAATGGCAAAAAATTCTGCTCGCGCGCTTAGCGAGTGCTCGCATCTTCGGTGTCTCTGCCCTAATCTAACTGTCTAGTAGGCTCAGGCGCAAAGAGTCTCTTTCTCTTGCGCAGCACCAGAGAGCTTTTATAGAATTGTATTTCGCTCTCTCTCTCTCTCTCTAGGCTGCGCACTGCATTATAATGTGTGTGATTGTGGATTGCACGGTGTGCTAGTGCGTGTATTTGCGTGTTGGTAGGGGTCCATGGCAGGTTTGTGTCCAGGGCCCGTGGTCATGTTAATCCGTCCTTGCACGTCACTGTCGTCATCCGGTTAGGTCCTCCCCAGAGTACCATATAAAGGGCTCTGGCGCGCCCATATTAGATAGAACCAATTGAAACGTGAGACCCAGATTTCTGGTCTTCTTGATAAAGCTTCAACGGAGCGTGGCCAGACCAACAGGCGCAGCAAATTTAATTTGCCAGCGCCTAGTGGCAGGTCTGGAAATGCCAGGCTAGCAAAACAGTGCATTTCTTTTTTTTCCCCAACTACTGTAACATACCATGAGGAAGGGTATGCCACAAACATTTGAATATGCTAGTGGAGTACACATAAACTCATGAGACAGAGGGAAGTTTGGCTGTGAATGGCACCATTAATCCACTCTACCGACACAAGACTACAGACTCGGCACCCCACAGCTCTCATGATAATCAACAGAGACTTCAATCATGTCTCCCTCTCCAAAACTCTGACCAGCTTCACACAGTATGTGAAATGTAAAACCAGAGGAAATACAATCCTGGACTTGCTTTATGCCAATGTGAGGGAGGCATACAGCTCCTCTCCCCTCCCACCCCTTGGCCAGTCTGACCACAACCTGATACACCTTACACCTGTGTACAAGCCTGTAGTAAGCAAGCAGCCGGCTATCACCAGGACTGTGAAGGTGTGGTCTAGAGAGGCTGAGGAGGCCCTGCAGGACTGCTGCCAGAGAACAGACTGGTATCTGTTCCTGGAGGACCACACAGAGGACATTGAGGGACTCTCCCATTGCATTACAGATTATCAGGTTCTGTGAGGACAGCGTTGTACCCATCAAGAAGGTCCACTGTTTTCCTAACAACAAACCCTGGATCAATAACGTACTCAACAGGAAGAACAGGGCTTTCATGGCAGGAGACAGAGAGGGGGTAAAATCAGTTCAGAAGGAACTGAGAAGGGAACTAAGGGCGGCCAAAAACAGCTATAAGGAGAGGCTGCCCCTCTCCCCCTCCCTTTTCCCCTCCTCCCCCCCTTGTTACCAGTCGTGTCATCACATCAAGCCAGGTGAGGCGGGAGCTATCTAAGCTCCAGAGGAATAAGGCAGTGGGTCCGGACAACATCAATCCCAAGGTGCTTAAAGCGTGTGCCGGACAGCTTGCTGGAGTGTTCCAACACCTCTTCAACCTTTCCCTGAGGCTGAAGAAGGTGCCCCAGTTGTGGAAGCCCTCCTGCATTGTTCCTGTGCCTAAGATAGCTCGCCCCAGCTCTCCCAACGATTACAGGCCAGTGGTGCTGATCTCACACATAATGAAGACCTTCGAAAGACTCACCTTAAGCCCCAGATGTGTGACTCCATGGACCCACTGCAGTTTGCGTACCAGGCCCAACTCAGCGTGGCCGGTGCCATCATTTACCTGCTGCACAGGGCTTACTCACACCTGGAGAAGCCGGGGAGCTCAGTGAGAGTCATGTTCTTCGACTTCTCCAGTGCGTTCAATACCATCCAGCCTCTCCTGCTTGAGAAGAAGCTCTCAGCAATGCAGGTACACCCCGACATGGTTGCCTGGATTGGTGACTACCTTTCCAGCAGGCCACAGTACGTGCGGCTGCAGAGCGGCCTGTCAGATGTTGTGATGAGCAACACTGGCGCACCCCAAGGAACAGTACTTTCACCCTTCCGCTTTACCATCTACACCTCTGACTTCAGCTTCAACTCTGGAACTTGCCATCTCCAGAAATTCTCAGACGACTCCTCCATCGTGGGCTGCATCAGTGAGGACAGGGAGGACGAGTACAGAGGTGTGGTGGAGGACTTTGTCAGATGGTCAGAGGAGAACCACCTCCAACTCAACATCGGCAAGACCAAGGAGCTGGTGGTGGACTTCCGCCGGAAGAGGTAGCCCCCAACCCCTATTACCATCCAGGGGGTTGAAATAGAGACGGTGGATTCGTATAAATTCCTTGGAGTACACATCAACAATAAACTGGACTGGTCAGACAACACAGAGGCCCTCTACCGGAAGAGTCAGAGCAGACTCTTCTTCCTCAGGAGGCTCAGGTCGTTTGACGTGTGTGGCAGGCTACCAAGGACATTTTATCTGTCTGTGTCCTTCCACTGCTGCTTGGCTGTTTTTGCAACAAACACATTTCTCCTACGGGGATTAATAAAGTCGTATCTTATCTTATCTTATTTTATTAATGCACACAATAAGGGTGCATTCATCAATGGTTATTTAATGCTTAATAAGCATTAATTAATGGTTATTTAATGCCCTTCCAACCCGGAGCCCGCAGTACTGCGTTCTGGTCACGCAGCATTGCGTTACTTGACGCAGCATAGAAACTAGAGCGGGGCCAACTTCGCCGACAGTGTGTGTCGAAAGTACTGGCTTAAAGCTATATGTCAGTCTTTGTTTCATTTAAATTGACCCAGTATAACCAGAGATATAATGGTTTGAAGTTGATACATATCTATTTTATTTTCGCGGGCTCAAAAGTATGAGAATTCGATGGTCGCGGCCATTATTTTGTCATTTTACGATCAGAAAATTATGCCGGAAACTAGTTCCTACTCAACAGGCTGCATTTACCAGGGAGGGGAGGAGGAGGGGCAGGGGTTGGCGGAGTGATACGAAGCTACACCAAAAGAGACGAAGAAGAAGAGTGACAGGGGGCGGGAGCTGTGCGGCAGTCTCTCTATGCGAGAGAGAGACGAGGCTGCTAGCTAACAAAATTGACAGACGCGGAGGAAGATTGAGAGGTACTGAGAGGTTTGAAGATAGACTACTGAGAATGTTTTAGTCATATTGAAGAAAACTTTGAACGTGAGTCAAGCTATCAGCTTGTTCTTTGACATGAAGGAAGAGGACAGTTCATCCTCAGAGTCAAAGTATGACTATATGTAGGCTACATAAAGCCATTGTTGTCTGACTGAAGCACTGAGTACACACACAGCAGCCAGCCTTCATAACGTGTAGCCTACAGACACAGTAGCCTAATAATCTGTTCTTTAAATATACATGTCATATATGTATCCATATACTGTATGTTGTATTATATAGGTCTACCTAGGCCTAGCTTTTTTTAATAAAAAGGCATATATGAAAAAAATATGTTTTTTTTTCCTTTTTTTGTGGTTTGGGTCCATAATGTTCAAATATTATGTCAAATTGAAAAAAAAACTGGCAGGTAATGTAGGTAAAGTTTTACTGAAACAAAATATACCAAACACAGCAAGCTTAACATTTTTGTATGTGCCCTCTGTGTTATGATTGACAGAACTTTGAGGAATTTGGGGAAAACGCCTATGTATTCACCTGCTATTTGTTCATACAATTTGTATGAAGGTTGATGCCACCTCAATCAAACTTTTAAATTACCATAAAAACATTCCATGTATTTATTTTCAGCTTTCAAAAAAATTCAATATGAATGTTTGAGTTACCCATGGTAGCAATAATATATTTTTTAATCCGTTTTTACATTTATCATGTTGTTTTTGGTCCAATATGATCATTTATCATGTCAAAATGAAATAAATAACTATCAGGTCATATAGGTTAGGGTGTTCTGAACAAAAAGATACCAAACTTTGGCATGATAAACATTTCTTACTGTAGTTTAGTAGGGATTGATCAAAAGTATGCAAAACGGCCAAAATAGCCCTAGGGTTCAGAGGGTTAATAAGCATTTATCAATGCTAAGTTATTGTTTTATAAGCATCAACTTAAGCATCAGCATTAAAGGTGGGTTAAGCGGGTTGTCTTTGTTAAAATTCCCTAGCCTAGGCTGTGTATTAACAAGATTTTTGTCAGTGCTCACACAGTATGGACCGGTAGCAGATTGGGAGGAGATATTCACTGATGTTGACAAAAAGCGATTTGTCAACAAACATTCTGAATAATCATTTACCACACCTTTAACTTAACTGCTTAACTAAGATATTAAGCATGAACTAAGCATTACGTGAATAAGCATGGTAATTAAACATACACTTACTGTTTATGCTGATTAACCCCCTAACCCTAAACCTTATTGTAAATGTTTACCATATTTGGTTATAATTTCATATAAAATATATTTTTTTACAAACCACCGCCATTTTGAAACGCTTATAAAATTGCTTAAGTCACTCCGTCTAGTGACTTAGGCTAAATAAAATGGCCTAATTCACACTCTTGACATAGGCCATTACACTAAAGGGGTGGGATCAAATGATCTGTTCAACTGAGGATGCTGAGAGTTTTACCAGAGGTGAAAAGTGACTTAGGCCATTATTTGAAGAGGGTGACGATATTGATTTATTGTCAGTAAATTACTCCAGGTATAACTCATGTGTACTATATAACTTATGACTACAAAAAGTATACTTTTGAATGTTGAATAGCGTAGAAAGGCCTGCTCAGAAACTCATGTAGTAATAAAGTCTCCAGAATATAATTGTAGGTTATTGTTGGCTATGTCTACAGTCTGTCCTTTCTCCTAAAGCAAACAATCCAACATCAACACCCATTTGGCAATGTGATTGGTCGGTTGCCCTCCTTTGCATTAGTCTCTGCTCCATGGTTGTGGTTTTCTAGAGTCATATTTGGATGAGCCTTCATTGAACAAGATTAAATTATATGATTGTGAAGCAATGTAATCCCAGTGAAAAGCCTTGTACTTTTCTCAGAATAGAACAACGAGACAAAGACTCATAACTTTAAAACCCTTTCATGCATGAATTATGATATCCTTAGTCTGGATTTTCTTCTCAAGTGATTTTATACTTCTTTAGGCATGAAAAGAAAAAATATAACTTCATTTTTTTTAAACACACATTTTTCAGAGAGTTTTACACATGTCCACTCGGGTGGACTCCATGCGTTTTGAGTTCTCAACTTTGCACTTATTTATTTAACAAAACAGTGAAAAAATATATTATCTGAAAACTATAAAATAATATATATTTTCAATGCCTGTTCACATATATTAACATATTCCAATACTTCAATCAGAGCACAGCAGCACAGCACAGCAGAGCAGCAGCACAGCACAGCACAGCAGAGCAGAGCAGAGCAGAGCAGGCCAGGCCAAGGCCTTTCCACCATCAGCCTGCTCCAGCAGGCTAAGTCAAGGCCTTTCCACCATCAGCCTGCTCCAGCAGGCTAAGCCAAGGCCTTTCCATCATCAGCCTGCTCCAGCAGCACAGCAGAGCAGCAGCACAGCAGGCCAGGCAAAGCTAAGGCCCCTCTACCATCAGCTAGCTCCAACAGGCCAGGTAAGGCTTTCCACCACCAGCCTGCTTCAGCAGGCTAGGCCAAGGCCTTTCCACCACCAGCCTGCTCCAACAGGCCAGGCTAAGGCCCATCCAGCTCCAGCCAACTCCAACAGGCCTGGCTAAGGCCCATCCAGCTCCAGCCAGCTCCAGCAGGCTAGGACAAGGCCCATCCACCACCACCAGCCAGCTCCAGCAGGCTAGGACAAGGCCCATCCACCACCACCAGCCAGCTCCAGCAGGCTAGGACAAGGCCCATCCACCACCACCAGCCAGCTCCAGCAGGCTAGGACAAGGCCCATCCACCACCACCAGCCAGCTCCAGCAGGCTAGGACAAGGCCCATCCACCACCACCAGCCAGCTCCAGCAGGCTAGGACAAGGCCCATCCACTACCACCAGCCAGCTCCAGCAGGCTAGGACAAGGCCCATCCACCACCACCAGCCAGCTCCAGCAGGCTAGGACAAGGCCCATCCACCACCACCAGCCAGCTCCAGCAGGCTAGGACAAGGCCCATCCACCACCACCAGCCAGCTCCAGCAGGCTAGGACAAGGCCCATCCACCACCACCAGCCAGCTCCAGCAGGCTAGGACAAGGCCCATCCACCACCAGCCACCTCCAGCAGGCTAGGACAAGGCCCATCCACTACCACCAGCCAGCTCCAGCAGGCTAGGACAAGGCCCATCCACTACCAGCCAGCTCCAGCAGGCTAGGACAAGGCCCATCCACCACCACCAGCCAGCTCCAGCAGGCTAGGACAAGGCCCATCCACTACCACCAGCCAGCTCCAGCAGGCTAGGACAAGGCCCATCCACTACCACCAGCCAGCTCCAGCAGGCTAGGACAAGGCCCATCCACTACCAGCCAGCTCCAGCAGGCAGCAACAAACAGGCTTCACCAGGTCAGTGTTGCAAGTGTGTTTATTGCGGCAATATGGTCACTAAAGAGATTAAGAAGGACATAGAGGAATTAAAAGCTTCCTTGAACATAATGGGGGACGAATTGGCAACCATAAACAAACAGCAGCGTACTATAATTAATCTGATGAGTGAAATCAAGGCTCTTAAGATGGTAAATGAGGACCAGCAGAACAAGATAAACTCTTTGGAAACACGTGTATCTGACTTAGAGCAGTATACGCGTATGAATGACGTAATTATAACTGGACTAGTGATCAAGCCACGGTCTTATGCCCGGGCCCTGAATGGGGATGTGAGTGAGGTGGACAGTGCTGGCCATGATGATTCAGCTGAGGCTCAGGTAACAGCCTTCCTCCATGACAAACAGATAGCTATCGACAGACGCAACATTGAAGCTTGCCACATCATCCCAACAAAAAACCAAAAAGACAAACATGTTGTCATTGTTCGCTTTCCTAACAGAAAGCACAAAATTGACCTGCTCAGGCAGGGCCGCCGATTGAAGGGCACAAATGTCTATATAAATGACCATCTCACAAAAAGAAATGCAGATATTGCAAGACAGGCAAGGGTCATGAAGAAGCAGGGGAAAATTCAGGCCACTTGGACCTCTAACTGTAAAGTGTTTGTTAAATTGAATGGCATACCTGAACAGGCTAAAGTTCTGTGCATCTGGAGCATTGATCAACTAGACAAGTTAGGTAGTTCCTAAACAAAATCCTGCTGGGTATGAGTTTATTGTGTCTCTGGTGTGTGGGTATTGTTCTAAATGCTAATGACAGATTCTGTGGATGACTACTTGCACCCATTCAGAAATATTGATGATGCTGAGTTTTTAGACAATGATAATGTTGGGGGAGACTGCGAATATAATCTTTATAGCAAATATGAACATTTAAATTTTGCAAACTTTGACCACACGGAGCACAAAATGTATGAGGTTTGTAATGAAATTGATCCTGAAAACCACTTTTATAATAACATAAACAACAATTGTGAATACTACTCTGACGAACAATTTAAAAATGTAAGAAGGGGTACTACTTTCTCTATTATACACTTCAACAGTAGAAGTCTCTACAAAAATTTTACCAAAATCAAGGATTACCTGTGCCAATTTAATAAATTTAATGTAATTGCTGTATCTGAGACTTGGCTTGATGATGAGAAAGGTCATAATGTGGAAATGGAGGGATACGAGCTGTTTACATCTAACAGGACAAACAAAAAAGGAGGAGGAGTTGCACTATATGTTGACACAGCTCTAAGATGTACCATGCTTAAAAGCATGACAATAAACATAGATGATATTCTTGAATCCTTAACTATAGAAATTACAGTAGAAAAATCCAAAAATATAATTATTAGCTGTGTGTATAGAACACCTGGATCCTGTCTAGCCACTTTCACTTGTAAATCAGAAGCAATGTTTGCTAACCTAAACCACAATAAGGTCCATATTATATGTGGAGATTTTAATATTGATCTGCTTAATCCCCATGGAAATAATAACACAATTGATTTTATCAATACAATGTATAGTAATAGTCTATTTCCTGTTATTACAAAACCAAGTAGAATAACAAAAGACACAGCCACATTGATAGATAATATTTTCATAAATACAATAGCAAGTCAAGTGACAGCTGGACTCCTTATAAATGACATAAGCGATCATCTTCCTGTTTTTGCAATCTTTCAAAATCTTCTTGAGGTGGAAAATATAAAAAAGAACCACACCCATCAGCTGACTCGATGTAGAACACCAGAAGCCATCGCTGCCCTTAGGATGGACTTAAGCACACAGACTTGGAATCAGGTCTATGCAACTGAAGACCCTAATCAAGCCTATGAGGCCTTTCTGTCGACTATACTTAAGCTATATGATAAACACTGTCCAATAAGAAAGACTGCTACCAGAAGAAAATATAGACATGATAAGCCATGGATTACTAAAGGTATAGAAAATGCCTGTAAAAAGAAAAATTTACTTTACAGGATATTCTTAAAACAAAGAACAAAAGATGCTGAAAATAAATATAAGGCATACAAAAATAAATTAATACGAATTATTAGATTTCATAGGAAGGAATATTACCATAGGCTACTGGAACAGCAAAGGAGTAACATCCAAGGGACATGGAACATTTTAAATAGCATAATCAAAAAAGGCACTGGCAAAAATGATTATCCAACGTACTTTACTAAAGAGAATATAACCATGGATAAATCAAAGGAAATTGCAAATGAATTCAATAATTTCTTTGTAAAAGTTGGATCTAACCTAGCCACAGAGATTGTAGAGCAGAGAGACAAGGAAGGATTGGATGTAAACATTATCAGAAGGAATCCAAATTCCATTTGTATCTACAATGTAAATGAAAATGAAATTCTTGATATTGTAAATACATTCAAAAACAAAAAGTCTACTGACTTTGCTAATTTAGATATGATGCTAGTAAAAAACATAGTTGATTGCATAGTAACACCATTCACTTATATCTGCAACCAATCTTTCCTCACAGGAATTTTCCCAAATGCAATGAAAACTGCTAAAGTAATTCCAATCTTCAAAAGTGGAGACAGACATCAATTCACAAACTATAGACCAATCTCTCTGCTCTCACAATTCTCAAAAATAATTGAAAAATTGTTTGTTACAAGATTAGATAATTTTATAGAGAAGCATCATCTATTGAGCGACCACCAGTACGGTTTCAGAAGCAATATGTCCACCTCAATGGCAGTGATGGAGCTGGTTGAAGGGATATCTACTGCAATAGACAACAGGGAATATACAGTTGGGGTTTTTATCGACCTAAAGAAGGCTTTCGACACAATTGACCATGGTATACTCTTGGAAAAAATGGAAAGATATGGTGTAAGAGGCATTGCTCATAACTGGCTTAAAAGTTACCTTGATGATAGAGACCAATATGTGCATATGTATAATGTAGACTCTGACTTGCAAAAAGTAACGCATGGGGTCCCACAGGGCTCTGTGCTGGGTCCTAAACTTTTTATTATGTACATTAATGATTTATGTGACGTCTCAAAATTACTAAAGTGTGTTTTGTTTGCGGATGACACCAGTTTGCACTGCTCTGGAAAAGACCTTGAGCAGCTCCTGGATGCAGTGGAAAACGAATTAACAATTCTAAAGAAGTGGTTTGACATTAATAAGCTGTCTTTGAACCTAAAAAAAACAAAATTTATCATCTTTGGCAATAAGAAAATTAATGAACAGGCTAAACTTAAGATTAATGATGTTGAAATTGAGCGTGTAAATGAAAATATTTTTTTGGGAACCATAATCGATAATAAACTTAACTGGAAACCACAGATAAATAATATAAAATCAAAAATATCAAAAACCATTGCAATATTGTATAAAATGAAAAATATTTTAAATCAGAACTCACTATATATATTGTATTGCTCCCTCATTCTTCCTTACATCACTTACTGTGTTGAGGTATGGGGTAACGCATATAAAACAAACATCAACCAAATTTTTTTACTGCAAAAAAAAGCCATAAGAATTGTAAATCATGCTAACTATTATGCACCAACAAATCCTCTTTTCATTAAACTCCACGCCTTGAAATTAGAAGATCTAGCTGTCCTTAGAACGGCAGTTGTAATGTACAAGGCACATCACAGAACACTTCCGCACTGCATCCAGGAGCTGTTTGGGGCTAGAGATGGTCACTACCAATTAAGAGGCGCACATATGTTTAGAAGTGCAGGGGCAAGAACGGACACTAAGAGTAGGTGCATTTCCGTTAAAGGTATCAACCTATGGAACCAATTGGACTGTGAACTAAAAACGTGCAACTCTATTAAAAAATTCAAAAGGAATTTCAAAACCAAGGTAATAGAAAGATATAAAGCGTCATTATGACTTTGTTTTTGCTTTGTTTTATTTTTTTAGTTTTTTTTGTTGTTTTTCTTTTTTTCGAATTATTATATTGTATTATGTGTTGTGTTATATTATGTTATCTTATCTTATGTTGTATTCATAGTAAATAATGTTTATAGTATATTATATTCATATTTAAGGTATATTTATAATATTGTGTCATCTTATGTTAGATTGTATTATGTTATATTGTATCGTATTATATTATATTATGTTCTGTTATGTTATGCTATGTTGTGTAAGCGTAGAAAATGATATATTTTAGAGGTTAAAATATGAATATATATATTATATTTTTAGTGTATTATATTTATAGTATTATATTATATTATATTGAATTATGTCATATTATATCTTGTTGTATTGTATTATATTATATTGCGTATTTGCAGAGTTATATATTTGTAAACGTTAAAAAAAAAAATATATATATATATATATAGTATATATACAGTATATGTATTTTTCTTTTATATATATAATTAATAATGGTAAATGAAGGTGTTAATAATGAACTTACTATTATTGTAAAAAGGGTCGGCATAATAAGCCTCGGCTTCAGCCTAGACCTTTTCGGCCATTATTTTTTTTTTTTTTTTTTTTATTTTTTTTTTTTTATTGATCGCATGTGATGTGCTTTGATGGACCGAAATAAATATTTTTACTACTACTACTACTAATCTAATGCAAAAGCGTGGAATAATTTTTTCAATCAAAATGTTCTATGAAAATAACATAACTTTTTCCTTGATTCTCCAATTTCTCTTTTGCATGTGTAATTCAGTAATACAGCCTACTGACTTGTACATCACATCATCAAAGCTATTGTTATATGAAAATTGGCATCATAGTGACACCAACTGTTTTACACATAATGGAATAATCTGGAAAAAATGTTTTTTTTACACAAATACTTCAAGTTGCATTCTAATAACATAAATCAATTGATTTAAAACCAAAAAGTTACAGCAAAGTAAGCTTTTTCAAGCACAACACATCTGCAGTCATAGTATTTATTGAAGTCGGTGATGCATAGTGGACAGGTGATTAAACATAATTTCCTCCCAATGTAAAATCAATAATTGGAAATTTTAACAACTATATGACTCCTAAGATGTTACTTGATGTTGCCATATTTTAGCTCTCCTATTTTAGAAGTATTTACAGGATATTCCTGAGCTACACAACTTTTCTGCTCCCTGTCGGCCATCTTGGTTTTGACTAATTGTGGCTGCTCTTACAATGGTTGGCCACTGGTTGGCAATGCATTGGATGACACACAAGAGTCCACTGTAGTGGCTAATATGCAACTAGGCGATCTACACCCATGCATATTCAAGAAAACAGCATTTGAATAGCTGTCCACTGTAGTGACCACTATGCGTGGAATTTGCTTAAAATTTGAAAGCATCTGTCTGCACTAGATTTATGAGTTTTGACACTACGGCCACATGGACATGGAAGAGCCGCACAGCAAATGTCATTTGGTTGTTCATACCAGGAGCACATTTCAACCTTATGCATTTAAAATGTTATTATGTGTTTCAAACAACTTTCCACACCTGCGGCGCCTATAAGATTCCCTCGCATCTCGTGGAAAAAATAGACCAGACTCCAAAGGTTTTGAAGTGAACTCAGGGTAAAAGTTTTAAATCCTTAGTTTGTATAACTCTAAAGTTGAAGTTAGTACTTTACATATGAATGATAAGTTATCTCAACCAGGCCTGCCCACACAAATGGCTGGGCCCCTGAAAACCTCCAGTCAATGGACCCCCCTTACCCATTACTCCTATCAACAATGAGTGTGAGTGCGCTCATCCCTCAATAAACACATACATGTATTTGTAGAGAGACTAACTATCTTATCAACCAGGGACAGTTGGGGGAGCAAGGGCTCATTATTATTATAAAATAGTAGCACATTTCTGACTTAGCCCAACATAGTACCTACCAATTTATTTTGATACCCTTACACTCACACAATTGTTTAACAGATCAACAGATTTCTACAAAATAATCAGTTCACACAGAGACCTTGTTCTTCTTTGGTATTCACTAAAGCTAACAGTTTTTTCACAATTTGCACATTTTCTATGCTACTAGTTTCTGGTAAGATACATTTACACTAATTGACTGCACCATATATTGCACTTTTTTGTATTTCTGCACATGACATTAAATCATTTGAAATCTGTTGGTGGTATTGTTGAAATAAATAACACTTAAATTATTCACACACAAATGAAAAAATGCGGTTCTCTACATGAATAACCAAACCAACCTACCCTCAAAACTATAAAGTTGGCCTATGTTTGGTTGCAACATTTAGGCTTAGTTCATTCTCCTCTCATCACTGCAAAAGCACTGAAATCATTACAAAAAAAGTTCTTAATCTTTGAACTCAAATCTGTTCCTTCAATCATTTCCAACTTCTATGTGCCTTGTGTCTTTCTTTGCATTAAGAACTTTTTTAGGTCTATTTTTATTTTTTATTTTTAGAAACAGTACAGAAAGCAGGACCTTGGTGGCTACGGCAATAATTAAAACAGGATGATGCTGCTCGTCAGCTTCATTTTGGTATGACCCGTCTGGTTGGTCAATTGGCCAGGTTTCTGAAAAACTGGTCAGACTTGGCTGGTCGTGTCAACCTGAAGACTTATGTCAAAGCCTTTAGAAGGTATAGTCCCCAAAACATTCTCTCTCCACAAAATTTACATTATGTGGAGAGAGAATTTAAACCTGTTTGTAGACTCAGGAAAATTACAGAGTAACTAATGTAGAAGAACTACAAAAGGTACCCAGTGTTTCCCCCAGCGCTTTATAGCTTTATAGCCAACAATTTTTTATTTTTTTTTAGTGCTGCACAATTAATGTACTAGCAAGCGCGATGTGCTTGCTAGTGATGTGCTTGCGATGTGCTTGCATGGTCATAACTGTGCGAAAGGCCGCAATTTGCGGTAAAAAGCATGTGTCTCCAAGCGTGTCTTGATCAGCTGCTCTGTGTCTGCGGCTTTGCGCGCGTGACCGTACCGCACTGCGCGCGACTACGGCATGTGCGCGGGAGAGTTAAACGAGCAGAAGCAAACCGACATTTAACTGGTGGCGATAATAAACGCAGTGCAGTTCTATGGGGATATTTTGCTGAACAGAAAGAAGTGCTCTGCAAAGCTAGAACAGTTTAAGACTCCACAACACAGTGGCAACACAACCTATTTATCAGCTCAGACAGGGCAGAGAAAAGTTTGATGAATGCATGAGAGTGATGGCCCAGGCAAGTTTCAGTAAGTGTTTACAGAAGTGCCACACTGTTACTGTCTTTGAAATGCATTTAGTCATTTTAAGGGGAAAACACATTGTATTTATTATTTCAACTATTGAGTTATTTTTCAAACAGTGTAGGCCAAGAAGATTTATTTTCAGAATCTTCAATGCTGCTTTATTTTTATGTTTTAAATTGGGAAATACATGTTCCAAAACGACCAATAACCTCTGTATTTAAAAAGAAATCAAGCAAGTAGGCTCAAAATAACCATTAATGAATTATAGGCTATCGCATCAATCGCAGCAATATCAAAACCCAATCTTGTCACCATTTGGCACACAAAGGGTTTATAGGATGGATTATGTTTGAAAGAGTTACACTCCGCTGTGCTCAATCGGAAACATTTTGAACATTTCTACTATTTTCTACTGCTTTTTAAATGGCCGTAAGTGGAGTAAGTGGCTCTGCGTAAACACCCAACTTTGAATAGATATTGACATAAATACCTAAAAATTAATTTTAGCTTAGTTAGGTTCTTGGCTTCCAAAGACCATGGGCCCCCCAAGTGGCTGGGCCCTAGAAAGCCTTCCCACTTTCTACCCCTTATGGGCGGCCCTGATCTCAACTAAATGCAATTAGTTAGCTCAAATGTTGTCAGTTTCTCTTCAAACTTAAGAATGATAGTTTTTGCCAAACCGTGCAGACAGTTCCAATGAAAAGTGTTTCAACTAATGATCTATTGTCACCAACAAGAATAGATAACATTTATGAGTCAGATGGTGAGATAAAAAACTAAATACTTTAGTTTTCTTTGTGTTAATGTCAAGCGCTTTAACACTCCATCAGTTTGTGTGAACAAGAACAATGTCCAAAGGGGAAAACATCTTCACACCTTGTATAGCAGGTTATATGGGAAGTGAATCAGTGCCAGCCTCTTTTTTACTGTAGAAGTGTTTGAGTGACAGCTTTACTAGCATTAGGTGGAGTCACACCCTGTGATCTCCTGTATATAAGAGCTGCTGCCTCCAGCATCAAGACAGGTCAACTCCTAACCATCGACGCCATGACTCCAGTCTTCATCATCATCGTCTGCCTCGCATTGACGGTAAGGACAGTTTTGAGATAATTCAGTTTGTTTCATGAGGTGAGTTGAATTTTTTTCATGAGCCTCTAAGCGAAGACACTGTAGGTAAATAGGGTATTTTTATTTATTTTTTACTTATACAAGTGCATCTAAGAAAATGATATCATGGAAAATGCATGGACATCAGAAATCCAGTATCTCAAAACAATAGAATAATATTTTTTTGTTGAATTAGTCTTGTGTAATATTCTTATATTTAAGGTGCTGGATTTTGGATTTCCAAGGTGTAAACAACAGATGAACCAATCCTTTTGTAATAACTTTCAGAATAGTGTTAAGAAGGATTATGGAAAGTAGTTGTAGTGGTAGAATTTGAGAGTTTTGGTTCAAAGTATTGAAAAAGCGTATGTTGAGATAATTCCTGTTATCAATTAAAGAGCATATGATCTTTAAAAAAAATTGCCTTTGTGTTGCAGAGTGCAGCTGGTAGTGTCGTCAAAAGAGGTGAGTTGAATTTTTTCAGTCCGTTTCTAATCAAACGTGACATTAATACGGAAAAGGATTAGGGCCACACATGAAAAAAAGTTAAAAAAAAAGTTCTGACTTTATTCTGAGAATTCTGAGATTAAAGTCAGAATTCTGAGAAAAATATATATTTATTTTTCATGTGTGGCCCTAATCCTCTTCCGTACATAAACGACTCCTGGTTTACGATGTTTTCTCTTTTTGCCTTCAGACGTCTTTGATGCAATCGCCGAAGCTAACGAGGGCACAGGTAAGCAAACATAATCAGTTAATTGTTAGGTCAATTTACTATTTGGTTTAAGCTTGTGAAATGTTGGGATTTGCTGAGTTTCCTATAAACATTTAAACTTGTAAAGACACATTATAGACCAAATACATCATTAAGAAATAATGAAGGCATCATCTATCATGGCATCAAACATGTCAAACTCTAGATTCACTATAGAAATACAAAAGTAAAGAAAACTCAAATGTTCAAGGTTACTGTCTTCACTAGATAGACAAAACAAACACCGTGGGTCAACATTTTGATTCTGAATTCAACAGTGTTAAAACTGTCTGAAAAACGTTCGGACTAAGTTTGCTGGGGGGGGGGACACCAGTTTGTAAACGCTTATTGAGAGATTCAGAGAGTTTTGTGGAGCTCATAGGCTTGATCAACATTGTATCAACGAATTGTGGATTAAGTGTAACTAACACTAATGTGAAAAAGTTATGCACTATAGCTTTAAAAGTTTACGTTTTGACCCTCACAACTCAAAGATATAGAGCAGACAGTTAACTTGAAATGTTGAGTCTTCCTAAATTTTAAATTTTTACAGTGTTCCTGCTGTGACTAGGAAATGGAAGTGTGTTTATATTTTGTTGTGTAGGAGCCAGACTGGTGGACGGCGACATCATGCCAAATCGTAGAAGGAACGCTCTCCCCTGCACGGCCGCAGGCTGCAAGTGGCCCAAGACTGGTCGCTACGTCTGGGTTCCCGTCAGCATCTCTCCAGCATACAGTAAGAAATACTAACTCTATAAGGACCAGCTTTGTTTGGTTCCAGTCACACAGGAAAAAGAGATGAAGGGGGTGAATCCTACCAATAATGATTTATAGCCATGGGCATAGGTTGTTTCAAAATGTTTTATTTTTTTTTTTTTTGTGGGGGGGGGGGGGGGGGCACATTAAGCAGAACATTTTGAACGTCAAACACTTCAGTCTTTATGTAGATACCCTTTGGTGAGTAAGCTGCAAAGGAAGTCAGTGTTGACAGCATCCCTTCTGTCACTTCTGCTTCATCCAAAAGCATCTGCTGAACATCCATAATATCTTCATCAGCTTGGAGTGAGTCCTGCTAGCGAGGTTGCCTTGCTTATACCAGATAACCTTCCTGTGTTGTCTGCCCCAGTGACTTGTCAATGGCCACTGAGTGGAAGGTTAAGATGGTACGGTCCACTTTAGGGGTGTGTGAAATTGTTGGGAAATACAGTATAGTTTCAGGTCAGAAGGAAATGTTTCCAACTTTCCACCCCCTGAACTGTTATCCGTACCTCTTTGGGGAGAAGGGGTTCTCTTTCATAATTCTTTTTAGGGGGACAAATATATCCTCTTCAGAATATTTGAATCTAGCTTATGTTTAAGCTTACACATTCCTGTGTTCACCAACTGAGATAAGAGATGAGAATTCTTTTTCTGCAGGCAGACAGGAGCGCAACAGAATCATTCAAGGACTGGAGACCTTCCAAGGACCCACCTGCATTCGCTTTCAGTGGCGCAGTAATCATACGGATTACCTCAACTTCATCTCAAGTACTGGGTATGAACACACACACACACACACACACACAATATTACTACAATTTAAAAGACACTGTAGGTGTCCAATAATGTAATATCTACAATCAAAGGAAAGGAACTAACTTATTATTTTGAAGATACTTGTCAGCTCTCAAATGTTCTTCAGAGAGCTCCTGAGTGTTTGTAGAAACAGTTTTTAAATTCAAATTCACTTTAATGTGTGTGTGTGTGTGTGTGTGTGTGTGTGTGTGTGTGTGTGTGTGTGCGTGTGTGTGTGTATCAGCTGTTGGTCCTACCTGGGTCGTCAGCGTGGCAGACAGGACATCTCCCTGCAGAAAAGAGGTTGTTTGAGCACGGACACGATCCAGCATGAAGTTTTCCACGCTCTGGGCTTCAGCCATGAGCAGAGTCGCTCCGACAGAGACGATTACGTCACCATCCTCTACAACAACATAAAGTCAGGTCAGCACACACACACAGACACCTTCATTTCACAGGCCCTGGGAAATAGAAGCAAAGTGGAAAGTGGGGAGGGTCCGGTCGACTACATACAGTATATACCAATCAATCGCAGCCCACATCCATTTTTCTAAGGGTTACACATGTAAACATTGTAATTTTACGGTTGTGTAACATTTAGACATTTTTGTAAATCACATAGTACAGGGCTGTACGCTTATTTTTTTAGGTGGTAGCACTGGTGCTAGCAAGCAAAAAAATTCAGTAGCACAAAAATAAATTTGGTAGCACACAAAGTATGATCGAAAACTTGCATAACCTTAACCCTTGCATTTTGCTCTAATCACCTTTGAGCATGTCATCTTGGTCTCATTTGAGATTAATATTATATTATATCCTAGTGTGTGCAGTAATAATTATGGAAAAATTAATAGGGGTGCACTGATAGCAATTTAGAAAAAATAATTTAACATGCCAATTGCAATTTTTTGCTGATTAAGAATTATTATTATTATAATGTCCTTCTGTTAATTAAAACCAAACTTTAAAACATTAAACATAGCCTATTAAATAAATAAGTATACATATTGGTACAATTTAGGATAAATTAAATAGGTTGTTGTGAATGTGTTGGGAGTAGCTTTTCAGTGGCCTATTTAAAACTGTGTTTAAATAGACTAGGCTACTGTTGACTGCTCGCTGCAGCTGAATGAGTTGCCTTTCAAGCTAGAAAAAAGCGCTAACTTCCTGTTATTATCGGCTTCAAAATAAAAGTCAACTCACGTTTGGCTAGTAACAGGCTTTTAATGTGAAGGCGCACAGGAAATGTTCTGTTTGTACACGCGCTAACTTAACTGCGGTAATGTGCCGTCTCCTTCCGGTAATTGCTGTAGGTGAAGTTTTTATACCTAGAATCGCTGCACGAGCATAGATCCCGAGGACACATATCTTTCACCAGCCAAAGTGGAGGGTGGACTCAATAACTTACTTGCCTAAGACTCATTTACCCGCAGTGTTAATGTAGAGCCCTCTAAGCAGTGTTGTGCAGCGCTCCTCT
Organism: Ammodytes marinus; assembly: GCF_949987685.1. NCBI lineage: Eukaryota > Metazoa > Chordata > Actinopteri > Uranoscopiformes > Ammodytidae > Ammodytes > Ammodytes marinus. Next base: position 7,988,116 of record NC_137232.1, on the reverse strand, counting down.
GTGTTTCAAAGACAGCCTCTCCTCATTAGCAAGCTGTCGCACGAGTGCGAATGGATTTGTATTCATCATCGCACGTGATCAATTTCAGTAGCAAATGCGATCAAAACTGTCGCACTGTACAGCCCTGCATAGGTGACATATGTTTAACAGTCTTGTGTGGCGTTTTCGATGGGGATTTAGCCATTTTACTGCCAACCTCTTCACAAGTTCCCCCCAGACAATTCTGCAAGGCCACCATTTCTCCTTCCTGGGCCAAGACCATTGTGATTGTTTCAACGAAATCCAAAACATGCCGGACCCTTTTTTCCCTTAATAGCAGAAATGAGAACTAACTGCTAGCTGTGGTTAGGTCTGGATGTGCGAGACTAACCCAGGACTGATCTCTCTTCCTTTGCAGGACGGGAACGTAACTTCCGGAAGAGAAGAACTAACAACTTGGGAACTGACTACGACTTTGACTCTATCATGCATTACAGCAGGTGAGTGTACAGTCAAGTTACAGTATATATCATCATGTATTACGCTACTCTTCTGTACAATGTTGTATTGATTTAAACAGAGATCAAACAAGAGCTATCAATAAGACTTCAGGTTAAACTAACTGTTGCCTAACGCCTATTTACACCGCAGGTGAATAGGATAGAACAACTTATAGATATCATCATGAAACTTTGCCAGTTGATTATTGACACTAAAACTATTAATTTTTGTATCAACATATTTTCAGAGATATTTGAATATGCAAACTTGTCAATATCTAACAAATGAATTTGAATTTTCATCTCTTTGAAAACCAAACCACTAGAAGTTGGATAAAGCCAGAGTTAAAACCTATAAATAAATGTTTCAACCTCGTGTTTTCAGAACATATTTTCGATAAAGCCTTTTTTCATTTTATAAATACAAAAATACCATGTCTACAATGTTAAGAAATTATTCTCAGCATTTTTTTTTAAAGACAAAATTGTCTAATAAATCAGACAATGAACAACATATGAACAAATCCTTCTGTTATAACCTTCAGAATAGTGCTAGTAAGGATAATGGAAAGTTTAGTTGATGTAAGCGCTTTAGAAGTTGAGGTTTTTTGATTTGATTTAAAGATCGTTGTATAGGATAAATATACAGACGCAAACCGACAAGGTATAGGTCTGTAAACAGGTTAATGTGTGTCCTCCTCCAGCCGTGCCTTCTCCAAAAATGGGAGTCCAACCATCATCGCAAAGATTAACCCGAACGCGAGACTCGGAACAGCCACCAGTATGACCGACAAAGACATCGCCCTCGTCAACCGGCTTTACGGATGCTAGGTGTGAAAACTAAAGATGGTGCTGTTAACACGTGGAAGAACACAGCACGAGCATCCCCCTGCTATGATCTTTGAAATATGATTATTTTAATCTAAGCCAGAATTGATGATGCAGTTCTGGTTTTACCAAGTGGTATCACAAGGTTTTGATGTGATTTGATGATTTTTTATTGATGCTGAATGTAATCAATGACTTTGTATTAATCTTTACAATCAGACGTTTATTCAATAAAATCAAGTACAATAAAGTTGTGATGTTTGTGATTTACACCACAAGGAGGGAGATAACTAGCCTGGCTCCGCCCGCCCGCCTACTTCCGGCCAAATTCAGTAGTCAGTCTGGGTGTACAGTGCATTTCCCAGCTTTCGCCGGAGAATCTTTTGTCGTCCAATCAGCGAACAGAGCGAGTGGCTAAAAACGATGAAGTCGAAGTCGCGCTCCAGTTTCAGTTGAATGCTGCGTTCCTTTATACTTGGAAGAAGGAGATTTCCGACTTGGTAGTTCCGAGTTCCGACCTGTCTGTGTTCCAGTGCATCTGCTCGCGAAAGTATGGACGCCTAAAACCTTTCTCGTCCAAATAACTAAACGTTAGGCTCTAACAAGTTACTGTTGCCAGGTACCGGTATATTCATAGACTACAATATGTAGTGAAGTCGGAAATTTCCTGTCCAACTGGAACGCACCGTCAAAAGCCGGCTCATGACACACGTGACGACCAAACGTGATGCGATTGGTTGGCTAATCCAGAGTGGCACTGGGCAGATCCAATAGTTTTAAACTTCGACAGACACCCGCCTCCAAGTGAGTGAACGTTTACCAATTACAGCACTTCCAGACCTTCTGTACAAATGAAATGAAGTACGATGGTCTGGTTGGACCAGGCTAGGAGATAACTCCTCAGATCTGTTCTTTGTTTCTGTGGACATGATGCACAAAAAGACAACATGTTTTATTTTGTATAGTTTGACTGTATTTGGGTTTGATCCTTTTGGGTGATTTATCAGAAATAAATAGAGTTTTAGTTTAACTAGAAAATTCCCACGAAAAAAAGGTGAAAAAAGTGGCATGGGGGCGGAGCCAAACTACATTTCCCCTGATGACCTGGAGGAGGAAATACGCAATGACCCAAACAACAGTGAGCAACAGGAAGCGCTCAGCTCTTATTTTGAAAGTCAAATAGCTGACGGTCCCAGCAGTCAGGGCATTTTTATATGAAAGAAGATGATCTGTATGCATTTGCTGATGAATTAGCAAATTCAGAGCCGGCCCAAGCCTTCATGGGGCCTGTCGTGAGGAAAAAGCAGAATGATACGTTGTTGAAGCAAAAGGGTTTATTTCAATAATAGCAAGGATCTCCGCGGTGGGTCACTAGTGGCAAAATACACGCGGGTATGTTGCAAAGAGTGACAACGTTTTCCTTAAAGTCATCACATTTTGCCTCCCAGGGGGGGAGACTAAATTACAATACGTAGGAGAAAGGTAGACAGGTTCAAATATACATACTTAAGGAAGCAGTTACTTTCTGGGTGGGGGAAGACGAATAAATTACATTACAAGGGGACGGGGAGACAGGTTGGGAGGCAGACAGGTTCGATATACATTGATATTGTAATCGTGGGAGGGGCAGGCTGACCAGAGAAGCAGCAGGAGGCTGTCTGCAAGAACAGTGTCCATTCAGATGTATAATCAGGCTGGGCTAGTTTTCCCCCACAGGCCCTAAGCGAAATATGATTAGGGGGCATTGGAGTGGGGGCCCACTCCAATGTTAGCGCAGCCAAAACTATAGACCTTTGTTAAATGTCATTAGCACACCCAGCTGTGTGAAAATATTTGACAGGCGAGATTCAAACCCTCCTAGGGGGGTCCGGGGGTATGCCCCCCCGGGAGATTTTTTTTACCTTTTGAAAGTGAAATTCATGAATCTGGTGCACTTTGAGAGGAAAATTAAGAGTTTAAATCTGAGAAATTTTGTGTGAACAAATATTTGGTGACACTGGGTCAGATGAATTAGAAGCTATTGAAGAAAGACACATGGATTTTCCATAAAAATATTATTATAAAATAAAATATTATGGAGGGTCCTCTGAGTTGGCCTTGGAGCTCTTTTTCTTTTACGGGACATATTTCTCTGTAATATAATGAATGCATTTAAATGCAGTGAGAGGAACGAAGCAGAAGAACTCTGTTGTCCAGCTACTATATCTTTTTTTTCACAGACGAGGCTGAAATAGGCTATAGACTATACACAGTGCATGGACAACTGAGGGTAGTCCCATTTCCAATTGTTTTTAAATAAACTCAATACACACTGTGCATGGATGTGAACGTGACATGATCAGATAATTTCGGATTACCTCCCAGATGAACTGATTACATTTTTAGGCTATTAATTATCTAGACCAGGGGTGTCCAAACTTTTTTCACTGAGGGCCACATACAGAAAAATCTACAAAGGGCCGGGCCACTTTGCAAAAATAGTAATAAAAAAATAGTAGCCAGCCGAGATCCTGCCCCTCCAAGGGGGGTCCGGGGGTATGTCCCCCCGGGAGATTTTTTTAAGTTTTAAAAGTGAAATGCATGAATCTGGTGCACTTTGAGAGGGAAATTAAGAGGCTAAAGCTGAAGAATTTTGTATGAAAAAAATGGAGACGCTGAGTCAGATGAATTAGAAGCTATTGGAGAAGGACACATGGATTTTCCATAATATTAATTTAAAATAAAATATTATGCAGGGTCCTCTGGGATGGGCTTGGTGCTCTTTTTCTTTTATGGGACATATTTCTCTGTAATATAATGAGTGCATTTAAATTATTTAATAATTAAAAGGGCCATATTACACAAAATGTTTAAAATGTGCCAAGGGCCAATCAATCTGTTTTGACACCCCTGCACTAGTGGGTTAACTAAGAAATGCAAAAAAATAAAAAATAAAGATTTTTTTGAAGACTAATTACATTCATTATTTCATTTTTACAACATATTAGTGTCCAAAGTTTTTATTAATTTTATTAATCAAAAAATAATATGTACAGGACTAGTCTTGTCAGCATCAGCATGTTTTAAATAACAAAACTGTCTCATAAATCAGACATATAGACAATATATGTTCAGTGAATACCTTCAGAATAGTCCTAGGAATAATTATGGAAAGTTTAGTTAGTGTAAGTGCTCTGGAAGTTGAAATTTATGAGATGTACTGAAAAAAATAATGTGATAATGGCCATTAAAGATGGTTATGCAGGAGAAATATACAGATGCAAACAGACAAGGTGTATGCCAATAAACACATAAATGTACATTTTGGATTCATGCTATTATGAAAGAAGAAATATTTGTTGCCTGCCGTGTAAGATACAGTTACTCTTTGATGCAACATGAATGTCGTGGGTTGCAAGACACAATCCTTTTCTTTCTGAATCATACAGAACAAACAATGCACATTATTGTGTCAGACATCATTATGTCTGGTTAAATGTTCCAGGAAGAAAATTCATTAAATGTGCAATGCTTTCCCCTCAGAACACCAGTTCTTTGTGAAGATTACAGAGGGGTCATGTCTCAGAAGGTTATAACAGGAAGTTACCACGGTGCAGTGATCCGCCCTTATGCGTATAGCTTAAGCAATGCTGGACGAAGTATTCACATTCTTTATCAAAATGAAAATGCATGATGACAATGATGTTTTTTTCTTGTCATACCACACAAGTGGCCCAGATCCCACACAGGGTTACAAGACACCGATATAACTACACAAAGAGTGTAGCACATAAACAATCACAATACACTATACAATACAAAATGAGTTCAAATAATAAACTGTACAAATGATGTGGTAGATCAAAAAGTCCTACATTAAAAACATGACTTGTAAGCAGCGGATTAATGTAACTAACAACATATACTCCAGTACTGTACTTAAGTACAAGATTGAGGCACTTCCACTTCTTTGTAAATATTACTGTGATGTCACAGTAAAAGACATCACAGTAATATTTACAAAGTAAGTTTTTTTTAACTCTATATTTCTCTTTCTGTGATGTCACGAGAAAGAGAAATATAGGGTTAAAAAAAAACACTCTTTCTGCCTTTTCTCAGGCTAGGATGAACCGATTTCAATTTTTTTCGCACATTTATACTACATAGGATCTCAGAATTCAATACACCTTCATATTCAAACCGGTGAAGTAGGCCTTTAACTTAGGTTTTTCCCGTTTTTGTTTAAAAAAAAAACCTGTTCAGACACAATTTATCTGACATCTTCACTCGTACACATGTTTTCAGAGGGAACGGGACGAAATCGCTGTAGTAAGCATGCCAGGCCAGCAGTTGGCGGTACAAGGTAGTAGTAGATAGCTTTTCCGGTACAATTTGATGCATAAAACCTTACTGTAACCGAAAATTAATGCCACTAACGTTCATAAAGCGGTTGGTGTAAGCTTGGGGTTACAAGTATTGTAAATGACAAGCTCTCTGTCCTCTTATTTCACCGCATTGAACTCGTGAAAACAGAAGACATGCTGGTAGTGAAGGGGCTTTGTGAGCGGCTACTTTCCTGTTAGGCGTACTTCAAAATAAAAGTCAACTCACGTTTGTCCAGTGAAATGCTATTAATGTTTAGCCAGTGACATGCTTTTACTGTGAAGCCGTAGCCTTAAAGCTCACATATTATGCACTTTGCTGTCAATTTTATATGGTCCAAGTAGTCCCTAATACTTATTTTTTTAGATGTTTGCTGAAAAACCCGTTCAGATCATTTATTGTAGCAAGCCTCTATACCCTGATTGTCCTCTGGTCTCAGGATGACCTATATTTGTGCGATCTGGCTGGCCCCTCCCACCTCTCTGCCGGGCTTTCTTTATATGTCCATGGGGCTCTCCCACCGTCTCTGCCGTGCTCTCGCGATACTAGAGAGACACTGTGTGACTGCAAACACAGTGTTTACCCGGAGCTAAGCCATTCTTTTAACAATTTGACATGACCTGACATGATTAAAACCAGTGAAAACAGTAGCTTCAAAGTTTGATTTCTACATGAATATCTTCCCATCCTTTGTCATGTTAAAAACGAGTCATTATTAGACTGCAAGGGGAAAGCTAAGTTAGTGTATTAGGAGCAAAACTTGGTGCTACAACCGAAGCTACATGGGCGCTAACGCTAAAAATAAGACTCAGACGATTTAAACCAGTGAAAACAGTAGCTTCAAAGTGTGATTTCTGGAACATCTTCCCATCCTTTGTCATGTTAAAAACGAGTCATTTTCAGACTGCTGTGGGGAATATAAACAGCGTGTTATGAGCAAAAGCTGGTTGCTTGTCCCAAAGCTAATAGCTATACACCAGTCAGGCAAAACTACCAATAAAAAATATTATTTTAGTTTCACCGTTTAAAAAAAAGCACAGGTAGCTTCCTATCCGTTGTGTTATTAAAAACGAGGCATTATTAGACTACAAGGGGAAAGCTAAGTTAGTGTATTAGGAGCAAAACTTGGTGCTACAACCGAAGCTACATGGGCGCTAACGCTAAAAATAAGACTCAGACGATTTAAACCAGTGAAAACAGTAGCTTCAAAGTGTGATTTCTACAGGAATATCTTCCCATCCTTTGTCATGTTAAAAACGAGTCATTTTTAGACTGCTGTGGGGAATATAAACAGCGTGTTATGAGCAAAAGCTGGTTGCTTGTCCCAAAGCTAATAGCTATACACCAGTCAGGCAAAACTACCAATAAAAACTATTATTTTAGTTTCACCGTTTAAAAAAAAAGCACAGGTAGCTTCCTATCCGTTGTGTTATTAAAAACGAGGCATTAATAGACTGCTGTGGTTATGATAAATTAGTGGAGTATGAGCAAAAGCATTCTGTGTTGGTGTATGTAACATTCAGGCTGTACTAAGGGCATCTTGTCGCTTAGCGGGGAAAACAACATGGCTGTCGCTCGGAAAATTTTCCATCGGATCTCGGGCCGTGGACCAATAAGAAATGGGGGGTGGGGTTATCATAGACTACTGCACGGTGGACGTTTCTGGGGGGGAAGCATGGACATATAAAGAAAATATGGGGATGTGGCTGTGCCGACGAGAACTCTGACTGGAGTATATTGGGGGGGAGGGGTGGGGGTTTCAGAAAGGGGGAGAGTGAGAAAAGGAGAGATTGTTATTTTTTTTAAATATTTTGGCAGTCTCTAGGCACACCGTGGACCCATGGATATGTTAGAACACATTTAAAAAGTGCATTTAGCATAATATGTGACCTTTAATGCTCCTTTTGTTGAACAGTAACTTAACCGCTGCGAACTATGGATAGAGTTTTTAATGTAGAGAGAGCCGTGTCCCTGGCATATAGAAGCTACACACGTTTATTTTGCTAGAAAAACCGGCAGAGCACAAATCTTTCCCCAGACAAAGTGGCGGGTAGCCTGGAAATCCAGACCCTGATATCTTGAACGATAGAGGGTCTGGCCACGATCAATAGTAATTTCCAACTCAAGGGGCGGCTCCTACTCGTGCATTTCAAATGCCACTGCACGCAGTTGGATAGCACTACAACCAATCAGAGCGATGCACAAGGTGACGTAAGCCCCTTTCGTTTAGCGAACAGCTGTTAAACTGTTCAATTAAACGTTTGCCGTTGTCGGTCGGCAAAACAGAACATTCCACTTACTTGCTAATGAAAGATTTGAGCAGTGGCGTTTTCTCCCGGAGGCCCAGGGAAGCCAGGCTTCCCTGTTTTTTAGGCTGTAGTTGTCATCCAATAAAAACATTTATATTAACAGTTTCGGTAATCTTTGGTGCTGTGCTCCTGTCATTTCTTCCCCATTTCTCTCCTCTCGGTGAGCATTTCACAATGCGCGAAACAGCGGCCCTTTACATTTAGATTCTGAAGACGCGGCGAAACACGACACTGCACACTGTATGTCTGCGAGGAAGCCTTCCCTTGGTAAAAAAAAGAAAAATAATTGACCAATCAGGTGAGGCTATTACCATGACACTGCCCTCTGTGATTGGTCAGGAGGGTGCCAAGGGAAGCCACTCAGCCTTTGGCTTCACACCAATCAAATCAAAGCATCATTATCAACGTCACTGAAATTTAACAACAATAACAATAGCGGGAGATTAGCATGTTTGCATTGTTATCATATTAGCAAGAACAGTTATGGAGGGTGGAGATTTTGAGTATTTAGTAACAAATTATTTTACCAAACTGCCAATTGAGAAGCCATTAAAAATCAAATCTGACGGTAGGCCAATGCGTGTGGAGAGAAAGAAAGTTTATCGCACTTTCCGTGAGGATAACTATGTCCGCACCGAGTGGCTAGCTGGTAGCGGCAAACTTCAGCCTTCCTCTACAAATAGTGAGTAAAATACACACCTTCTCCCGGCGCGGGTTAACTGTTCCCTTTACTGTCTGTGTAACTATGTGTGTTATGTTTTGTGTTATTTTATTGATAATTGTGCCTTGATTGCCTGAATTAAGTTGCATTGGTAGGCCTACTGTATATCCACTGAAGTTGTTCTGGGTTGTCTTAAGTATAGTGTTGTAATTAACATTTGGCCTATTTCTTAAACGAAAAGGATGTAGCCTATAGAAAGTATGTGTGTATGTCAAGCACCTACAACTGATTGTGTGAGTCGTGTCTCATGTGAACGTGAAACTTAAAATAGCCTAAAACGTCCACTAATTATATTGTGAATGAATTCGAATCTGCATTGGGCATTAAGCGGCTAGTTGTGCATTCCGGTCGGGGTGGGGGTGCATTTACAATAAAATTTATAATTTAATAAGACGATAAGGAAGTGTGTGAATGAGTGAGTGAGTGAGAGAGAGAGAGAGAGCGAACGAGCGGTGTCGGACAGATTACAGGCGTGTGTAAGTCCTGGTAAAGTGACCAGGCGCTATAATAGCTCTTGTAGTTACATTAAATACAAGCTGCGACGTAGCCTACTCTTTTCTGTCCCCCACCTTCCAATACACATGTAGATTAAAGGTGTTGTCTCACTTGGCTTCCTCAAAAAAAATCCCCACGCCACGCCACTGGATTTGAGTGCCGTCTTCCAAATCGTTAAGGGTCGAGGCCAAAGCAGTCTCAAACTCACACAACATATCCGCAGCCATCTTTGATGTTTACTATCACGGCTTCGACGTCGCATGCACGTCACTGTCGTCATCCGGTTACGTCCTCCCCAGAGTACCATATAAAGGGCTCTGGCGCGCCCATATTAGATAGAACCAATTGAAACCATAGCCAGATTTCTGGTCTTCTTGATAAAGCTTCAACGGAGCGTGTCCAGACCAACACGCGCAGCAAATTTAATTTGCCAGTGCCTAGTGGCAGGTCTGGGAATGCCAGGCTAAGTGGCGGGTGCATGGTATCAATAACTTACTAATAGACTATAGACTAAATTGGCGAGTGTTATATTTGAGCCCTGCACGACACTCTCTGCTGATCACAGTGATGGTGCCGCGGAGACACCGTGCATGTTATGTTGTCTTCTAACTTTATAACTCGCGTGTGGGTATTTTGACAGCAAATGTTATAGACTATGCATATGTGAAGTGGAGCCGTGATGTTAGCGTTATCAGGGAGAATAGTTTCGGTGTTTACAAGAAACCAAAACCGTTGTGTTTTCCAAAAAGTTCTCCCTGGGAGTAGATCTCAAAAACTTGCGTTTGCTGTTTTCATGTACATGATATAGTGCAACCGCGGGAATATTTCCGCGTTTGCACCGTTTCGTGTTTACTAGGGACTTTACCAATGTAAGCACACAGAACAACAGTTCGAGTTTCTAAAAAAGTAGATGTATGAAGGCCTACACGCACAGATGAAATATTATTCGATTAATCCAACTCAAAATTTCAAAGTATCTGTCTGCACTAGATTTATGAGTTTTGATGCTAGAGGGCCACACTAGACACAGGAGAGCCACGCAGCAAATGTCATTTGAATATTCATACCAGGAGCACATTTCAACCTCATGCATTTACAATGTTATTATGTGTTTCTATCAACTGCACGTATGTCCACACATGGGGCGTCTATGAGATTCGCTCATGAAGAATAAATAGACCAGACTCCAAAGGTTTTCAAGTGAACTCAGGGTAAAAGTTTTACATTCCTAGTTTTTAGAACTCCAAAGTTGAAGTTAATCTTTAGTGTATATACATGTTGAGTGTGTAAGGAGGGAACACATTAGTAACAGCCCTTCGTGTTACATTTGCTTGTATGAAAAGTGCAATATAAATAGACCCTGTGTTCCGAATCGCATACTCTTTCTTTTTCCTATTCTACATACTACTGTACATCTGACCATACAAATAATCTAGTTAGGATGCAGTACTATTGGGACATACTTGTACTTATTTATTTCATCATAACATTGCGCCTGGATCTTGCCTCTTGCTTTTATATCCGTCGGATTCCTGTTTGTTTTCATATGGAGGCTCCGTCGATGTGACGTCACTTCAGGTTTGCAATGGATGGCAATAGGATGCTGCCAACAATTGAGCTATATCCCATTCCAGAGACAGCATGCGGTCTACGCGGTCTATGATGGCTATAGCCTGTGAAGGCCGATTCGAAGGCCGAACGAGCGTTGTTAAACGAGACGGTCTCCGCAGGTCTCCATTTATGAGCATTTCCGGTTTGCGTAACAAGCCGTTACCTTGCGTGACGACTCGCCGCTCCTGTGCTGCCCAAGCCCCAACCTCAGCGATTTCTACCAGCATCCAATAAGGAAGTGACCACAACTGTAGTAACCAGGAAGTGCCACTGGGGGCTGGGAGCAGAAGACAGCCATCTCTCATTGACTCCAATGTTAAACATGCCGTTTTCACAGCATTATTAAACCTATTTACAGCCTGGGCCACGAAACCATTTTAGTCTGTATGTTTAGGTCATATCTCCATGACAACACTGAGGGGGGTGAATTTTTTTGGCCCACGCTAGTTTTTATTCTTTTGGAGGTTAAAATGTATTGCCGCGATCTCTTGAGTGACAACTCTCCACCCGTTGTCCCTCACTTTACCTCGGAGGTATACGTCAGCTATCTCCCTCCCCCTCACAAAATGGCGACGCGCACAAACCAGGATTATTGGATGCTGTGTGAATAACTGAGGTCAGCCCGGATGCTACATCCATATTATTTACTATCTATGGTGCTGCCTAGCAACCCTGATTGCTGCCAACGGAAACAGCCTTGTCAACGGAGGAAAAACTAAAAAGAAGTTGCCTACCAGACAAAAAAAAGTACAGAAGAAATAAAAGAAAAGACAAGAAAAAAAAGAAAGGAAGATAAAGCTAAGAAGATGGAGCAACACATTGCTGTTTTGTTATTTTTTATTTTATTTTATGCCATCTCTGAAAAAAACCGCAATGAATCTTGGGATATGTTGGGCCGCGAAGGATACATCTGTTGGACCCTTCAAAACCGTGAAACGAAGGCTGCATTTCTCGGCCGCATATGAAGGAGCCTTCCAAATGGAACAAGCCTTTGCGCGCCGCTATGACGCAATCTGTCTTCAAATGCAGCCTTCTTAGGCTGCAACCCCTGAATTGAGATTCACCCTAAAAATCTCGCCCGGATGTAGTAGACATCTGGGTCTTTCTAACCATACTAAATCTGGCCACAAGAATCGGGACATCCTAAATCTTTTTTCTACCATACGAACTAGTAGATAGCATGGGGACTGGAACGCAGGGAAGATGTTGATTGTATAGAAAGCGCTATATAAACAAAGTGTTTTGATTTAAAGGCGCGAGAGGGGGCATGTCACGCTATGGAGGATTACATGGAGCGGCTGCGTGACGGGACCCTGTTGCTACGGTCACACTGTTACCGGGCGACGCTGGAACACTTCATCAGAGACGCTCGTCCAGATCTACGCAGGGCCGGAATCCAGACCATCAATAAAAGTCATCTGCTCCCATTCAACGAGTGAGTCACTACTGTAGTCTGTCTGTCTGTCTGTCTGCCAGTCTTTCTGCCTGCTTTTCTAGCAATTGGACTCGAAACCAGAGCCGGCCCAAGCTTTCATGGGGCCCCAAGCGGAATATGATCAGGGGGCCCTCTCCAATGATAGTCAGCCCACATTTCTGACCTTTGCTAAATGACATTCACACACCCATTGTTTTTCTGCTTAGTGCCTCAAATGTGCAGCTTGGTGAAGTAGTGTACATATAAAATAATAGATAAATGCTAGTAAATAGCCAAGATCCAGGCCTTCCTAGGGGGGTCCGGGGGTATGCCCCCCCTGGGATTTTTTTTTCGCTTTTTAAAGTGAAATGCATGAATCTGGTGCACTTTGAGAGGAAAATTAAGAGGCCAAATCTAAGGAATTTTGTGTGAATAAATATTTGGAGACACTGGGTCGGATGAATTAGAAGTTATTGAAGAAAGACACATGGATTTTCCATAAAATATTAATTTAAAATAAAATATGGAGGGTCCTCTGGGTTGGGCTTGGAGCTGTTTTTCTTTTACGGGACACATTTCTCTGTAATGTAATGAATGCATTTAAATGCAGTGAGAGGAACGAAGCAGAAGAACTCTGTTGTCCAGCTACTATATCTTTTTTTTCACAGACGAGGCTGAAATAGGCTATAGACTATACACAGTGCATGGACAACTGAGGGTAGTCCCATTTCCAATTGTTTTTAAATAAACTCAATAAACAATGTGCATGGATGTGAACTTGACGTGATCAGTTAACCTCGGATTACCTCCCAGATGAACTGATTAAATTATTAGGCTATTAATTATCTAGACCAAAACATTGTAGTCCTTTTTTGTATGATAACTTAAATTTGCATAATATGAGGTTAATATCAAACACACAACCCCCCCGGCGGTCAGGGTGCCTAAGCAACCGCTTAGTTTGCTTATGTCTCGGGCCGGCACTGCTCAAAACTTTAAATTTGCTCCAAATTTCAAAGCATCTGTCTGCCCTAGATTTATGAGTCTTTACTAGGGCTGTCAAATTAACGCGTTAATTTCGATTAATTAATCACAGAAAAATTAACACGATTAAAAAAATTAACGCAGATTAATTGCAATTCTATAATGCCCTTTGACCCGGTGCAAAAGTGGTGCGCAGCTGCACCGAGCTGCACCTGTAGCTTGCATACACAGCCCGCACGGGTGAAAGGGAGAAAAGTAAAGAGAGAAGCAGGGGAAAGGGCGGGGCCGAGGGCTCTATGGACGGTTTATGGGATGCTTCGGGAAAATAAGCATGAAGGTAGGAAGACATTTTACTTTATTCTCCGCAGTGTCTGTGCATTATTGATTTAGTGGGTGCAGCAATGTAGGTTCAAAAGTATCTCTCAATCTTCCTCCGTGTGTCTCAATATTGTTTGCTAGCTGTCTCGTCTCCCGCGTAAACGGACACCCGCCCCATGTGTGTGTTTGTGTGTGTGTCAATATTTTTTGCCTATGAGTACGACGATGATGAATGAATCGGCATAGGCATATGTGGCAGTGCAGCGCTGCCTGTCTGTTGTGGAGACAGAAGTTAGGAGAGACGGAGAGCGAGAGAGAGAGAGGAAACAAACTGTTGCAGGCTATACAGCTGTTTATAAACAGGTATAAAAGTGTCATAAAAGTATGCGATTAATTTAGATTAATTAATCACAGAGCCTGTAATTAATTAGATTAATTTTTTTAATCGCTTGACAGGCCTAGTTTTAGACGCTATAGGGCCACACTGAGGATGGAAGAAACGCGCAGGAAATGTAATTTAGTTGTTCATACCAGGAGCACATTTAAACCTCAGCAACATTTACAATGTTAGTATATGTTTCAAACAACTTTCCACACCTGGGGTGCCTATGAGATTCGCTCGCATCTCATAAAAAACGAGACCAGACTCCAAAGCTTTTGAAGTGAACTCACGGTCAATGTTTTAAATTCTTAGTTTTTAGAACTCTAAAGTTGAAGTTAGTACATTATATATGAATGATAAGTTATCTCAACTAAATGTAATTAGTTACAGTTTTTCTCTTCAAACTTAAGAATGATAGTTTTAGCAGTTCACGGTTGCTTTGATACGTTTTTCATCTGATGATCTATTGTCACCCACAAGGATATTATTGAAAGTACCAGCTTGTTTCTTTAAGAAGATGACATTTATGAGTCAGATAGAAAAAAAAACTAAATTATTTTGTTTTCTTTGTGTTAATGTCAAGCTCTTTTCCCCTCCATCAGTGTGTGTGAACAAGAACAATGACCTTCAGTGTCCAAAGGGGAAAACATCTTCGCACCTTGTCTAGCAGGTTATATGGGAAGTGAATCAGTGCCAGCCTCTTTTTTACTGTAGAAGTGTTTGAGTGACAACTTTACTAGCATTAGGTTGAGTCACACCCTGTGATCTCCTGTATATAAGAGCTGCTGCCTCCAGCATCAAGTACAAGTAAACTCCTTACCATCAAGACCATGACTCCAGTCTTCATCATCATCGTCTTCCTCACATTGGCGGTAAGAATATTTCTGAGATTATTCAATTTATTTTTTGAGCCTTTCAGCTAAGACACTGCAGGTAATAGGGTCTTTTTTTTTTACTTACACAAGTGCATCTAAAACATTTTGAATATCATGGAAGATTCATGGAAATCAGTAATCCAGTATCTCAAAACATTAGAATGATAATTTTTATGTATTATTATCTTATTTAAAAGGTGCTGAATTTTGGATTTCCAGGCGTTTTAAGGTGTTATCATCAAAATTAAATGAACACTTTCCATTTTTCATGTTGGACAATGAATCTCAAATATATGAAATTTTCCCTTTTTTATGTTAAATTACAGAAAACATTTATAATATTATAGAATTACATATGTAGATATCATCATGAAACTTTGATTACAGACATATTAGTGTCCAACATTTCAACATAACAGATTTTAGATACAGTTTTTTAAAAAGGTCTTAAAATCTGTTTTCGTCAATGAACCACATATGGACCAATCCCTCTGTATTAACTATCAGAATAGTGTTAAGACGGATTATGGAAAGTAGATGAAGTGGTAGAATTTGAGAGTATTGGTTCAAAATATTGAAAAAGCTAATATTGGGATAATTCCTGTTATCAATTAAATAGCATATGATCTTTAAAAAAAATGCCTTTGTGTTACAGAGTGCAGCTGATAATGTCGTCAAAAGAGGTGAGTTGAATATTTTCATTCCGTTTCTAATCAAACTTGAGGTGAACGACTCCTGGTTTACGATGTTTTCTCTTTTTGCTTTCAGACGTCTCTGATGCAATCGCCGAAGCTAACGAAGGCACAGGTAAGGAAACATGATCAGTTCATTGTTAAGTCAATTTACTAATGTATTGTTGTACCAAATACATAATTAAGAAATAATGAAGGCATCATTTACAGTATCATGGCGTCAAACATGTCACTCTAGATTTAATATAGAAGTAACAAAGTAAAGAAAACTCAAATGTGCAGGGTAGCTGTCTTCACTAGATTTTTAAGTTTTGAGGCTGAGTCTAAAACGCTTACGTTTGGAGGAAAACTGCCTACAGCCAACTAATGATCTATTTTTTTGAAAACTTATCATCCATATATAATAAAAATATATTTTTTATATAAAAACGTATACAAACTAATAGTTTCAAACAAAACTTATAGTTCCAACATATTATCTGCCATAGGTTACAGAAAACAAAACAAAGTCAGTCAAAATGTTGATGCTGAATTAAACAGTGTTAAAACTGTCTGAAAAACTTTGAGGCTAAAATAAATAAGTTTGCTTAACTTTTACTTTTTAGAATTCTCAGTTTGTAGATCTTAAAACTTGAAACGTTTTCCCCCATGAGGTAATCTAAATTATAACAACAACACTGTATCGGGGCATCCAGATGAGGTAAGCCTTCGGTGATCGCGTATGGATTTTATACCTAAAAATGCTTATTGAGAAATACAGAGAGTTTTGTGGAGCTCATAGGCTTGATCAACTTTGTATCAACGAATTGTGGCTTATATGCAAGTAACATTAATATGAAAAAGTTACGCACTATTGCTTTAAAAGTTTAAGTTTTGACCCTCAAAACTCAAAGATATAGAGCAGACAGTTACCTTGAAATGTTGAGTCTTCCTACATTCTTTATTTTTACAGTGTTCCTGCTTTGACTAGGAAATGGAAGTGTGTTAATCTTTTGTTGTGTAGGAGCCAGACTGGTGGACGGCGACATCATGCCAAATCGTAGAAGGAACGCTCACACCTGCACGGCCGCAGGCTGCAAGTGGCCCAAGTCCGGTCGCTATGTCTATGTTCCAGTCAGCATCTCTGCCGACTACAGTAAGAAATACTAACTCTATAAGGACCAGCTTTGTTTGGTTCCAGTCACATAGGAAAAAGAGATGATATAAATACAATTATAAGTTGAAGGGGGTGAATCCTACCAATAATGCTTTATAGCCATGGGCATAGGTTGTTTCAAATAAATTTGGGGCCACATTAAGCAGAACATTTTTAACGTCAAACACTTAATTTCCTACATTCTGATATATTTTTGTACATACTTTTGTGCCTTTTCTGCATAAATTTCTGTTGGAAATGTCTTTATTTCTGTAAAGAAAAAGATAACATTCAGGTCCCCAGTGAAGTATAATGGAATCTAATGCAGTAAGGCTCTCAGTCTTTATGTAGATACACTTTGGTGAGTAAGCTGCACATGCAAACAAAGTCAGTGTTGACAGCATCCCTTCTGTCACTTCTGCTTCATCCAAAAGCATCTGCTGAACATCCATAATATTTTCATCAGCTTGGAGTGAGTCCTGCTAGCGAGGTTGCCTTGCTTATACCAGATAACCTTCCTGTGTTGTCTGCCCCAGTGACTTGTCAAAGGCCACTGAGTGGAAGGTTAAGATGGTACGGTCCACTTTAGGGGTGTGTGAAATTGTTGGGAAATACAGTAGGGGAGAGTGGCCTAAGTTGTGCATTTTGGAAGTTGTGCCACCCCTTGTTTCTAGAAAACCGTGGGAGAAATTGGAAATGTGACCACATATTTAAGAAGAGCCATCCATTTGACTCATCCTGTAAAGAAGGGAGACACAAGGAATAAGATATAAGCACATTTAAGCTCAAAAAACTGTGTTTTGCCTTTCAAAGTAAAATTTCCATGATCAAGGTTTTTTGATTATTGTGTCTGAACAATTATAGACAAGTTTGAAAACATTTGACACATGTTTTAGTGCTTTGGTATGCTACATTTTGAGTCTATAGAGTTAGCACGATGTCAGCCCTAAATTGCTGCATCATGCTTATTATCCAAATTTCTGGGATTGGGGTGATTTGTGCCAAAGGGCCTGGGTGAGTTATAAGTAAGTAAGTAAGTAAGTAAGTAAAATGTATTTATAAAAGCACATTTATGACAGTTTGCACTGTCCAAAGTGCTGTACATAGTGCATTCAGTAGGTAAACAATGAAGGTAAAATAACAATAACCAAAATAAAAGACGTAAAGCCCATACATCCACATAAACACAGATAGTAGTGCAGAGGTAAGATAGTTAATGGGGAGGAAACACCAGGGTGTACAGATGGGTTTTGAGCCTTGATTTAAAGGCAGAAATGTAGGGGAATCACATTTGTCAGGTGGCAGTTGGTTCCACAAGCACGGAGCAACTAGTGCAAAGTACATTTCTGAGAGTTGTGCCAGTGGCATGGCTGTATACGCTGGTCACCAAAAGAAAGTGATTGTCTACAGTAGCTCAGAAGAGAGTGACATCTCAATTCCACTTAACGACACCACTGATGAGAGTTCAGATGGCCAGAAAGATGATGATGGTGACTTTGTCATTGTGAGCTTTGCAGGTAAAACCATTAGATCTGCTAGGCCTTGTTTAAGAAAATTGTCCTTCAATCTTTGTCAACTATTTACTTTATTTACTTTAAATACACCTTAAATAAGTGATTGTCTAATGGATTTGTCTTGCATTACAGTTTATGAGATATATATCAATGGCACAATTCACCCCATGGTATTCTCTCCAACCGCACAACTTACACCACACCGGGGGCAAGTTGTGCATCAAGACAACTTTTTTTCCGAAAGCTATATTTCTTTAACAGTTTATTCCAGATCCAAAGTTTTTATTGCCAGGGATGCACAACACCCTGAAATATATGTACATATTTGAGTTGGAGACTTTACTGTCAAGGCCTTACTTTAAAGTCACTTTGAGTGAAAAGTTGCACAACTTAGGCCACTCTCCCCTATATGTAGTTTCAGGTCAGAAGGAAATGTTTCCAACTTTCCACCCCCTGAACTGTTATCCGTACCTCTTTGGGAAGAAGGGGGTTCTCTTTCATAATTCTTTTTAGGGGGACAAATATATCCTCTTCAGAATATTGAATCTAGCCTATGTTTAAACTTACACATTCCTGTGTTCACCAACTGAGACTGAGATTTTTCTGCAGGCAGTCAGGAGCGCACCAGGATCATTCAGGGACTGGTAAGCTTCTACAGACCCACCTGCATTCGCTTTCTGTGGCACAGGAATCATCGGGATTACATCAACTTCATCCCAAGCACTGGGTATGAACACACACACAATATTACTGCAATTTAAAAGACACTGCAGGTAGGGTAACAGGTTTTAAAAAATGCATTTTCAGCATGTTTTTAAGAAGAACATTTCTCCTAAATCAGACAGTCAACAACTGATAAACTCTATGCGAAGAAGATGTGTTGCACTGCATGAGGCAAATGGTGGTCACACCAGATACTTACTGGTTCTGAGTCCCCAGACCCCTAATAAAGCAAAAAAATGCACATTTCAGAGTGGCCTTTTATTGTGGACAGTCTAAGGCACACCTGTGCACTAATCATGATGTCAGATCAGCATCTTGATGTGGCACACCTGTGAGGTGGGATGGATTATCTCAGCA
This sequence comes from Ammodytes marinus, assembly GCF_949987685.1. NCBI lineage: Eukaryota > Metazoa > Chordata > Actinopteri > Uranoscopiformes > Ammodytidae > Ammodytes > Ammodytes marinus. The sequence continues at coordinate 7,968,917 of NC_137232.1, read as the reverse complement.
AAGCAGAAGTGCTCACTATCACACATTTAGACAGATTTGTGAACTATGTTTGAGAGAAATGGTAATATTGTGTATCTGGAATGAATTTTAGATCTTTAAGTCCATCTCATGAAAAATGGGAGCAAAAACAAAAGTGTTGCGTTTATATTTTTGTTGAGTGTATGAAAGAAACCCTTCAGAGTATTGACAAAAAACAAATGTTGAGATGATGACCGTTAAAGACGCAGACAGACAAAGTTTAGTCAAATAAACACCTACATTTACATTTTGGACCTTTGATTTATTGTAGTATGAAAGAAGATATGTTATGGAAGCAAAATAGACAAGAATCTCAAATTGACCAGTGCTTGAAACTTGCTTAACCACTGCTTAACTTAAATCCTACAATGTAATATCTGTACAATCAAAAGAAAGGAACTAATTTATTATTTTGCACACACTTGTCAGCTCTCAAATGTTCTTCAGAGAGCTCCTGAGTGTTTGTAGAAACAGTGTTTAGCTAATAACAAATCCTAGATAAGAAAACTCAGAACCTACAGACACCTAGATAAGATGCATAGGAAAATAATTCTACAGTTGGTGAATTAAGTCCTTTTGTGTGTGTGTGTGTGTGTGTGTGTGTGTGTGTGTGTTAGCTGTTGGTCGTACCTGGGTCGTCAGGGTGGCAGACAGGACATCTCCCTGCAGAAAAGAGGTTGTTTGGGCATGGACACGATCCAGCATGAAGTTTTCCACGCTTTGGGCTTCCACCACGAGCAAAAACGCTCCGACAGAGACAATTATGTCACCATCCTCTACAACAACATAAAGTCAGGTCAGCAGCACACACACACACACACACCTTCATTTCATTTCCTTTTTCAGACCCTGGGCAATTGAAAGAAGATATCCTTGGTCTTAACCAGATTAACCAACAATAGAATATGAAGGCTATTGCTGTTCAAATCAAATCAGTTTTATTTGTATAGCCCAAAATCACAAATACATTTGTCTCAGTGGGCTTTAACCTGGAGATACCAGTCTGATCTCATTAGCTTCCCATTCGTTTCTCTCCAACTGATTAATCTGGACATTCTCCAATATTGGTAGGGATGAGTAGGTCAGGAAATGACCTGGCCAATAGGGGCCCAAGTTCCTGTCCCTTATAGTGGAAGGCAACTGCTGATTGGTTCATTTAGTTGTCAATCTAGCGTCGTGAGACCAACCATATCTCACAAGCTTAATCATTGATCCATGTTGAAGTCAATGACTAGAACCAATCAGGGGGCTGCCTTCCACTAACGGTCGGAAAGTGGGGAGGGTCCGGTCCGACTGGAGGCTAGATTGACGACTACATGAACCAATCAATTGCAGTCCACATCCATTTTTTAAGGGTTAAACATGTACATTTTTGTAAACATTCACACCCCTAAAGCTAACATCACATAGGTGACATATCTTTAATAGTCTTGTGTGGCGTTTTCGGTGGGGATTTAGCCATTTTACTGCCAACCTCTTCACAAGTTCACACCAGACTAGTCTGCAAGGCCACCATTTCTCCTTCCTGGGTCAAGACCATTGTGATTGTTTCAAAGAAATCCAAAACATGCCGGACACTTTTTCCCTTTATAGCAGAAATGAGAACTCACTGCTAGCTGTGGTTAGGTCTGGATGTGCGAGACTAACCCAGGACTGATCTCTCTTCCTTTGCAGGACGGGAACGTAACTTCCGGAAGGCCGAAACTAACAACTTGGGAACTGACTACGACTTTGACTCTATCATGCATTACAGCAGGTGAGTGTACAGTCAAGTTACAGTATATATCATCATGTATTACGCTGTTCTTCTGTACAGTGTTGTATTCATTTCAACAGAGATCAAACAAGAGCTAACAATAAGACTTCAGGTTAAACTAACTGTTGCGTAACGCCTATTTACACTGCAGGTGAATAGGATAGAACAACTTATAGATATCATCATGAAACTTTGCCAGTTGATTATTGACATGTAAAACTATTAATTTTTGTATCAACATCTTTTCAGAGATATTTGAATATGCAAACTTGTCAATATCTAACAAATGAATTTGAATTTTCATCTCTTTGAAAACCAAACCACTAGAAGTTGGATAAAGCCAGAGTTAAAACCTATAAATAAATGTTTCAACCTAGTGTTTTCAGAACATATTTTCGATACAGCCTTTTTTCATTTTATAAATACAAATATACCATGTCTACAATGTTAAGAAATTATTCTCAGCATTTTTTTTTAAAACAAAATTATCTAATAAATCAGACAATGAACAACATATGAACAAATCCTTCTGTTATAACCTTCAGAATAGTGCTAGTAAGGATAATGGAAAGTTTAGTTGATGTAAGCGCTTTAGAAGTTGAGGTTTTTTGATTTGATTGAAAGATCGTTGTATAGGATAAATATACAGACGCAAACCGACAAGGTATAGGTCTGTAAACAGGTTAATGTGTGTCCTCCTCCAGCCGTGCCTTCTCCAAAAATGGGAGTCCAACCATCATCGCTAAGAGCAACCCGAACATGAGACTCGGAACAGCCACCAGTATGACCGACAAAGACATCGCCCTCGTCAACCGGCTTTACGGATGCTAGGTGTGAAAACTAAAGATGGTGCTGTTAACACGTGGAAGAACACAGCACGAGCATCCCCCTACTATGATCTTTGAAATATGATTATTTTAATCTAAGCCAGAATTGATGATGCAGTTCTGGTTTTACCAAGTGGTATCACAAGGTTTTGATGTGATTTGATGATTCTTTATTGATGCTGAACATAATATATCAACAGGACACAGAGAAAGATGTTTTTCATATTCTGGTTGGAGGAAGAAACAAAATGATATTTGACATAAAAAAAATTGCTCCTAAAAAAGTTCAACATATACATATTGTAGCTTTTTAACAAAATGTACAACACGCCAAAAGTGCACATTACCCTGTTACGACCCTGGTCGTATGTTCTTCGTTCTGTTTTGTTCTGTGCTGTTTTCCTTTTGTTTTCTTCTGAGAGTGGTGTGGGAGTGAGACCTCTGCGTGTGAATGAGCTTTTCTATACAGGTGCAGGTGCGGGTGATTGGCTCCGTAAGTGGCGGAAGCTGATTGGCTCACAATCAGCCTCTGGGCATTCAAAGGCTCCGCCGGATTCACTCAGCCGGGGGCATGATTGGCAGCACTCGCTCGCAGATTCCCGAACCACTTCTATTGTTTACTATGTGTTAATTATTGTATTTGATTGTGTAGGGGTGAGTTGTCATTTCTTTTGCAGAGTTTGTCTCTTAGTTTTTGTTCACTGTTTAGGTTAGGGTTTACTTGTTATTTTGTTTCAGTATAGGTTGTTTTGCCGTTAACTCACCCTGAAGATTTATGTTGCTTTTGTTTATTATTGATCAGTTTAAATAAATTAGTATCTATTCTACTTTAGAAGTCTGTGCGTGGTGGTTTGGGGATCGGGGAGTGGGTATTTGTCGCATTTGTGTTGTGTCTCTGGTTCCCCTAGACAGGGGCATAACATACCCACAGAGTATGTGAGTTACGAAATACAGCTTTCAAATCAGAAATGCGACATATAAGCTTGTATGAAATATAAGCACTAAAAGGTGGAGTCAGCGATTCTGGAAAATGCTTCAAAATCCCTTTGAGTCAAAGTAAGTGAACTGGAAAGTGGCCACAGTAGCTAGCAAAATGTCAGTTTACAGAGCCTAAGCTGTGTATTAACACTGTATTTGTTTTCAGCGCACACACACACAGTACAGTCAGGTAGTGGAGCATGAGGAAATATTCACTGATTTTGACAAAAGTGATTTTTAGGACAAGTGTTCTACAGAATCACTGACTCTACATTAAAGCGAAGTACAAGTACCTGACAGTTGGCACAACATGTTGTTTGTCTGATCAGATCCAAAAGCATTAGATAATAACGTCAAAAATGACTCATCAATTCTTAGTTATTAATAATATGATTATCTAAAGAACTTTGGGCAAACTGTGTTTCATTATTTCGTTCATGCAATGTATTCATCCTTTGATTTGTAATCAATGACTTTGTATTAATCTTTACAATCAGACGTTTATTCAATAAAATCAAGTACAATAAAGCTGTGATGTTTGTGATTTACACCACAAGGAGGGAGATAACTCTTCATATCTGTTCTTTGTTTCTGTGGACATGATGCACAAAAAGACAACATGTTTTATTTTGTATAGTTTGACTGTATTTGGGTTTGATCCTTTTGGGTGATGTAGCAGAAATAAATAGATTTTTTGTTTAACTAGAAAATTCCCACGAAAAAAAAGGTGAAAAAAGTGGCATGGGGCGGAGCCAAACTACATTTCCCCTGATGACCTGGAGGAGGAAATACGCAATGACCCAACTAACAGTGAGCAACAGGAAGCGCTCAGCTCTTATTTTGAAAGTCAAATAGCTGACGGTCCCAGCAGTCAGGGCATTTTTATACGAAAGAAGATGATCTGTATAGCCTGGAAATCCAGACCCTGATATCTTGAACGATAGAGGGTCTGGCGACGATCAATAGTAATTTCCAACTCAAGGGGCGGCTCCTACTCGTGCATTTCAAATGCCACTGCACGCAGTTGGATAGCACTACAACCAATCAGAGCGATGCACAAGGCGACGTAAGGCCCTTTCGTTTAGCGAACAGCTGTTAAACTGTTAAATTAAACGTTTGCCGTTGTCGGTCGGCAAAATAGAACATTCCACTTACTTGCTAATGAAAGATTTGAGTGCCGTCTTCTAAATCGTTAAGGGTCGAGGCCAAAGCAGTCTCAAACTCACACAACATATCCGCAGCCATGTCTGATGTTTACTATCACGGCTTCGACGTCGCATGCACGTCACTGTCGTCATCCGGTTACGTCCTCCCCAGAGTACCATATAAGGGGCTCTGGCGCGCCCGCCAGATTTCTGGTTTTCTTGATAAGCTTCAACGGAGCGTGTCCAGACCAACACGCGCAGCAAATTTAATTTGCCAGCGCCTAGTGGCAGGTCTGGGGATGCCAGGCTATGATCTGTATGCATTTGCTGATGAATTAGCAAATGCAGAGCCGGCCCAAGCCTTCATGGGGCCTGTCGTGAGAAAAAAGCAGAATGATACGTTGTTGAAGCAAAAGGGTTTATTTCAATAATGGCAAGGATCTCAGTGGAGGGTCACTAGTGGCAAAATACACGCGGGTATGTTGCAAAGAGTGATGACGTTTTCCTTAAAATCATCACATTTTAAGGACATTTGCTTCCCAGGGGGAGACTAAATTACACTACGTAGGAGAAAGGTAGACAGGTTAAAATATACATACTTAAAAGGCACATAGGTAATCTCTAGCGAACACTTGGCGAATGTTTGTTTATGTTTATACTGTAACCCCTTCCTGGCGCTGGAAGTATAATATGATTAAATAAGGTTACTATATAAATGTTCTAATCAACAGGATCCTGAGTACTTAGCAGTTGAATGGTGAATTGGCTAAATCTCCCGTTACCAGTAGACAATATTATTCACAGGCATATGTAACAAATAAATGATTTAGAAATAATAGCGCAGTGCCTCCACTGTGGAATTACTTAACTCACACTCTATGAGCTATAATGGTATTTCCCCTGAAAATGTATAAAAGTAAATGTTCAGGACAATAAAGTAGAATGTTTAACAAATCGGACTTTATTTACTAATGCTGTTTTCTTGTTCTTTGCTTGTTTTCTAATATTTCCTGTAATTAGTTCTCTTTTCAATACAACTTAACTGTTCATTCACAAAAACTCAATTAGTACCAATGCACTAATAAAAACCTTTAAAAGAAAATAATAAATGCAAATAAATGTACAGGCAAGAGCCCTTTAAACCTTTTCACATTAAAGGTAAAGAGTAAACATAAATTGTATGCAGTTACCCTTTAAACATGAAATATAGGCAACGCTAACACACTTGAATAATGACACACCTCACATTGAAAGAAGTGCAATCTTGTTGACCAGTTCAACCTTTTTAAATGTTCTCTAACTATACCAAGCGCTTGAGTTTGAATTAGTTGGGGCCCATAAGTTGGTGCACATATGATGAATAATTCCTTTATTTTGCGGCGACACTCTCTGTGTCGGAAACTTTACTCACATATCCACCAGCTCGGCCGAAATCAACGAGCTGGGATGACATCGGAACAATGGCGGTCAAGATGAAAAGCTGGCAGTGTGCTCCGGCGGTGAAACGATGGCAGGCGAGATGAAACAGAAAACCCCTCTCGGCAACTGGTCCGACGTTGAAACGATGGCAAGCAAGATGAAACGGCTCAGCTCACGGTGAAAGGACAGCAGGCGAGTTGAAGACGGATAGTCCTCCGGTGGGCAATGCAGGTCCGGCGGTGGAATTCCTCCTCGCGAGGCAGCAAACAGCATCCATCCAATACGGCACTTAAGTGAAGTCTTTGGCCCTGTTCTCACGGCAACACGAAACAAATCATGTACATGTAAACAGCAAACGCAGGCATGAAACCGCAAGTTTTTGAGATCACGTCCCAGGGAGGATTTTTTGGAAAACACAACGGTTTTGGTTTCGTGTGAACACCGAAACCATTTCCCCTGGTAACGCTGACGTCACGGCTCCACTTCAGGTATGCGGGATTCCCAAAGTGTGGTGCGCGCACCCCTGGGGGTGCGTGAGCTGCTGCTAGGGGGTGCGCGAGATGAAAAATGTAATGGCGGTCTGATCATTACACAATCCATATTGGTCCGAGTATAAGAGGGTTTTATTTTCGCGGAAATAGGTCGTAAAAGGTCGGGTCGTGTTTTCCAAGTTGTGTTTATTTTCTTTTTTTAATAGGGTGGAACACTGGCTGTGCTCTCGGAAGCGGCCGGGGCGTTTGTGCGCTTGGAGAGAGAACGCTTTGTGTGGAGAGAAAAAAGAGGCACGGGACATCGACGAAGCTGATTCAAAGCCTCAAATCATTATGTTGCCAGTCAACGTGTCAGAGGCAGGAATCGGCAGAGCGATCGACTTTTACTGTGGCTTTTTAGCTGCTGCAGTTGTGCTGAGGAGAGATTGCCAACTACGCTGTCCTTTTACGCACCAGCACTGCTGCTGTAATGTTCAGATTTCCTCATTTGCATCAAAGCGCTAATGATTTTAAGAATGAGACGCTTTATTTAAACGCTGTCCATGTGATGGTGGCGATTGTCACTTTGTGAGCTGTAAACTGAAACCAACGGAGATCTCGGAGGGCTTCCCCTCGACAACGTTAACGTACCCCGGTTATCATTTCAGCCTTAAACTACGGCGTTGATAGCTTTCGTTTCAGCACTAGGCTATGTGATGAGCATTAAATAAATGTTGCGTCTCAGATGCCGAGGACAGCAGCGAGGATGACCCGCTATGCACGACCGAACCAGAGCATAGGAGAGATGACAGCGAGAGCGATCACAGCGGGGCAGAGGAATTTGCGTGTGAAGAATAGTCTGTAGTGAACACATCAGAGTTCGGTCTATTTGCACTATCCTACTGTTTATTTGCAATGAAGAAAAGTGTTTTTTTCAATGCGTTTTTATTTTCGTACATTATTTAAATAAATAAAATGTATTGAGTTGAGTTTTGAAAAACGGGGGGTTCGTCTTATAATCGGGGTTGTCTTATACTCGGACCATTACGGGTACAGTGTTTTTTCTCCACACAATAAAGACGTGTAAATAAACATTTCCTTTGTTAGAATCAAAAACTTGAATTTTAATTAATAAATAAATGGAGGCTATTCAAAATGAAGCGAAGTTATCTTCTTCTACGCATATGCGCACCTAGTTTGTGGCCTCTACATTAATTCTCGCAATTTATTTAAAATTACTGGCGTTCTAATTTTATTTCCATAACCTGTGTTATGATGACAGGGTTGTTTGCTCTACGGTCATTTAAACTTGCTGCAATTGTTGCTCAACGTGACTCAAAATATTAGGCTATAATATTTTCCCCATTTTATCTGCTTTCTGCCCCTTGTTGTGGTCGTGATTATTTTATTATGTGTGTTCTGGTCATTTGAGCATGATTGAACATGCCACCTTTAATATGGCTATAAAAAAGCTTGTTGCATTTTTTTTTTTTTAATGTGTGGGGGTGCGTCAACATAGAAGGGGGTGCGCGGCTAAAAAAGTTTGGGAACCGCTATTTGCTGTCCCACACGCGAGTTATAAAGTTAGAAGACAACATAACGTGCAGGGCTTAAATAGGCCTATAACACTCGCCAATTTAGTCTGTAGTCTATTAGTAAGTTATTGATACCATGCACCCTCCACTTTGTCTGGGGAAAGATTTGTCCTCTGCCGCTTTTTCTAGCAAAATAAACTTGTGTACACGGCTCTCTCTACATTAAAAAACACTATCCATAGTTCAGCGCGCAGCGGTTAAGTTACTGTTCAACAAAAGGAGCATTAAGGCTACGGCTTCACAGTAAAAGCATTTTACTGGCTAAACATTAACAGCATTTCACCGGACAAACGTGAGTTGACTTTTATTTTGAAGTACGCCCAACAGGAAAAGTAGCCGCTCACAAAGCCCATTCACTATCAGCATGTCTTCTGTTTTCACGAGTTCAATGCGGTGAAATAAGAGGACAGAAACAGGGTTCTCAACTTTTGGAAATTGTTTAGAGTGAGACAGAAGCGGATTTCCCACAACATTTTATTGTGTTTATTTATTAATTTAAAGCATAATAATGGTTTTTAACACAAGTTCAGTTCAATATAATTTCTTTGTTTTAGTTAAAATATAGCCTATTGTAGTAATTGTATGATGAAAGTATAACTGGATTAATACCAAATGCCAGACTAATGAGATGGGTGTAGGCCTAGGGTAGTTCTTCGGGGTAGTTATTTCAGTAAAACTCTTAGTTCAGTTCAGCAAATATGGATACTGGATATTACTGATGCTCGCTGTTGTAGCTTTCGAGTGGCAGATTTTGAGGCCTTCAGGATAGGGGTTTTCACAGGACATGGATTTTTCTTTTTGTGTTTGTCTTTGAATGTTACGTGTGTGTGTGTGTGTGTGTGTGTGTGTGTATGTGTGTGTGAGCAGGAGGGCGATGAATAACTTCATGTAAAAGTATTTTATTTATTTTATATATAGGTTTGAAATCTTTAAGGATGCATTTCTCTGCATGTTTCAGAGGGTGTCAAGAAGATCAAATAATGAACAACATACACATCTGTCCATTTTCTTTCTTTTTTTTCTCTCCTTTCTTAGTTTGTATGTACTGTTTGGTGTTGTTTGTTTGTTTGTTTGCTTATTGTTACAAAACAACAAAATAAAAAGAATTATACAAAAAAGGATAGGGGTTTTCTGGCTCCAACTTGAAGCACTGTGGCTCCACACCAGCCATTTAGACCATCATAATGGAGGACAATGTTCCTTCTAGGGCTAGTCTGTTTCTGGTGCTGGTGAAGACCAACCATGGAGAAGACTCTTTCGGCGTCCGCATTTGAATGTGGGAGCACTAAAACCAACTTGGCCCCTCAACTAGTAGGTGAAAAATCGAAAAACAAGTGCAAAACAAAAGCATTATTAGCTATGTCTTATGGGCTTCTCTAAGGCCCCCACACACATACAGGAATACACTTTCTACATGTAAATTATATACTGTTCATAAAAAGTAGCTTTCCACCCTGTATCTGTTGCAATGGGCCCCTCCATCATATAACATGGGTCTGCAGACCAATCTACTGAAATGTTTTTACAGTTGCAGAGTAAAGAGTGCTGCTTGTTTAAGAAAAATAATGTTCCTTCTGCAGCTCAAGATTTGATTTAAATCTAAATTTTCCAGATTGATTTTTCGGATTGATGCATTTTACTTTAAAACCAATTTTCTTCCAGGGGGGCATGCCCCCTGACCCTCCAACAAGGTACAGGATATCTCCCACAGTATCCCAAAATCCTGTGGGAAACATATTAAGGGAGTCTCCCTTAATATGTTTATGCCAGTAAACGTATGTATCTTTGCGGAAAAGTCAATGTAACTGACTGGATAGGGAGGGGGGCGGGGGGGCTTTAAGAGTCTGGGCCTATTATCTCCTAATCCGTCTATGAACCAACTAGTTTCCACAATCTTTTTTATTTTTGCGGGGAGCATGCACAAGCATTATTCATAGAAAAAAATAAAAAATAAATGTGGGGGGCCCCACACAGGGTCTTGAAACGGGCCCCGAGATCGTTAGGACCGCCCCTGCACGCTTGTCGTGTAGCCTGACGAAACGCTGCGCCTTCTCTCTGCCCGCTCGGCTCTCGCAGAATGCATTAGTGGGCGCAACAAACGCCACGGCCCGTGTGAAACGGCCTTAACTACTGAACGAAGGAAATCAAATTAGTTTTTCCCCAAAAAAACGAATGAGTTTTTCCCCAAAAAACGGGACAAATTGTGTCCCCGGGAGAGATTTTTCTTTCCTCGGGACAGCTGGTGAAAAAAGAGAACAATTTCGGGAAAAACGGGACGGGTGGCAACCATAGATAGTATAAATAAGGTGGCAACACTAGGTGATGGTGGTGAAGGCCAGGATTTATCGAAGCTATTGGCTATATATAAAAAAAAATGTTTGGCAGAGTTATAATTTGCGTGAGAAATGCAAGGTGTGGCGTGGAGCGTGTGAATTGCCTGAAATGCGTGTGTCTCACTCTCATTGCGTGAGGGTTGAGAACCCTGCAGAAAGCTTGTCATTTACAATACTTGTAACCCCAAGCTTACATCAACCGCTTTTTGAACGTTAGTGGCATTCATTTTCAGTTTCAGTAAGGTTTTATGCATCAAATTGTACCGGAAAAGCTATCTACTACTACCTTGTACCGCCAACTGCTGGCCTGGCATGCTTACTACATCGATGTTGTCCCGTTTCCTCTGAAAACATGTGCACGGGTGAAGATGTCAGATAAATTGTGTCTGAACGGGGTTTTTAAAAAAAACAAAAACGGGAAAACTGTCACGTTTTCACCGTGAGAACAGGGCCTTTGTCTCCCGGTGGAGCACTTTACTTTACTAAGTCAACACTACACATTATACACTATGGTTGCGTTCCGAATCGCATACTTTCTACTATATAGTAGTATGTAGAAAGAAGATTTAGGATGTCCCGATTCTTGTGGCCAGATTTAGGATGGTTAGAAGTACCCGGATGTCCTACTTCATGCGGCCAAGATTATTAGTGTTGAAAAGTCAGGCCCCCAGGATGCTGCCTTCTCCGAGCAACCACCATGGACAAGTGGCCAAACCATTAGTACTGCATGCTGTGAATGGGGCTGGGGGGTGGAGCTTATTTTCATGCTGTCCTGAGGTAGATTTCCCCGTCCACACAATACAAGCGGCGAACAAGATTGTGTCTCCGCAAAATTTTTCTGAATATCAAACATAGGCTCATACTTATCATTAGACCATATACTATTAAAACTGAAGTTTTTTCATTTCAAAACGCCACCTCAAGCGTCTTATTAGCCCAACGGCTTTTAACGGCTTTCAGTTTGTTTTCGAGGGAGGAGGAGGGAGGGGGCAGCCGTGGGCAGCTGAACAGAGTCGTAGTTTAGAACTTATTCACCACTGTTTTACTTTACAAAAACGGAGTGTAATTCAAAGATCACATATAGCGGTTCATCGGGGGGTTAGTGACTTATACGACCATGGTCGGTAAGCAATACAACTTTGCTCGCTAAGACCTTTAGCTTACAATGCTAGATGCTACGGATGCTACAGAACAAGAATGATTCTACATCCGCTACCAGTCCGCTACGTCATTGCTACGCTTGCCGCCCTCTTTCTTGATAGGTCCATAATGCCGCTACGTCATGCTCATGGACCTATCGCCATGAACCATGGACCGCATGAATTTCCGCATATCACTTCCTTGTGGCTTCCCTGCGCCAATGAGCAGTTTCATAGGAATGAATGAGCGCCGTGTTTCAGTCCGGTGTCCATTTCTTTATATGTCCATGTGAAAAGTGCATCCTATTTGGGCAATTCTGACCCACAATCCAGTGCGCACGTGAAGTGACGTCACATCGACGAAGCCTCCATATGAAAACAAACGGGGATGGAGGCTGGCAAGATGGCGGCCAGTGCACACGCTTTGTGCTGAGCTCTGAGAAATTTTGGGCATAATTGTTCACCTAACAGGAAAAGTTGACCAGATGGTACGCTAAAAGACTGTTAAAAATAGAAAGACCCGATTTAAAACATTAGTCTAACAAACTTGTTACAATTTTGAACGTTTATAAGGAAAACCAACGACCTGCTAACTACTTGATGTAAGCTAGTTACCTTAATGCTACCTGCGCGGCAACCAGGCGACATCATGTCTAAGCGAGCGAATGAAAGAAGGGCAAATCTTCTGATGGAGTTTGAAGAGGCACAGGCAACTCCTCTGTGCTCACCATTACCGGAAACCCCCAGGGCAAGTCCTAACCCAAAAAAGATGTGTTCTAGCCGTGAGGATGAAGTGTCCAATGCGGACATATTGAAAGCTGTCCAAGAGTTAACATGCAGATTCACTTCCCTGGAAAAAAAGATAAGCAAGAACACAGCAGATATCGTCACTATCAAAGAAAACGTCGAAGGGATGGAACACCTGATGAAGACAACTGATGATAACGTGCATGCAGTGAAACAGCGGCTGACAGAGCAAGACATGAAGATTGAAGAAGCGGAGCGCTACAGGCGCCGTTGGAATCTGAAACTTTTCAACCTTCCCGAAGCCACCAACGAAACCGCAGAGGATGCAAGGAAACAGGTCTTCCAGATCTTCGGCCACATTGTTCCGGATGAAAAAAGCAAGCTGGGCTTCTTAATCGACACAGTGCATCGGGTCGGACGCACCAGGGAAGACGGGAACCCTCGTCCGGTGATCATCCAATTTACCATGCGCAACTTCAGGCAGAAAATATGGAGAGCATCAGTTAACGCTGCAGTAATGAAGGAGAAGAAGATTCGTCTCGCAGAGGATCTGACTTACATGGAGAGACAATGTCGTAAAAAACTGTGGCCGCTTGTTGACAAAGCTCGCAAGGAAGGGAAAAAGACGTCATGGCGAGGTCCTGACGTGATCATCGATGGAAGAAGAATCGCAGCCGACACACTCAAGAACACAGCTTAACTGAACATATAGAGCCCTCGACTCTGTTTTCATGTTGTGAGCATACTGTTAATGGACTCACATAAGGTTGATTGGTAAGTGAATATGTTAGACCAGTGAACACGTTTGGTTTCACATATTGGTATTTATGCAACCCAGTTATGGTTAATATTGTTACTCATTAATGCCTGGAATTCTGAGAGTTCTTTCACATTCCTTGAGATACTTTCATAAGCAAATCTATTTTATCTTAAGACTCGAATTTATTTGTTTCTACGTTTTTTTATTTTCTTATTTTACTCACCAGTTACCGTACTTCTCTCTTTATTTAGTTTTTATTTTTATGTCAGAATTTAAGTTCAACTCCTTAAAAATAGTTTCCCTCGATGTCAGGGGGATAAGAGACATTACTAAAAGAAAAGCAATATTCCTCTTTACCTGGAAAACAGATGCCAACATTATATTTCTACAGGAAACACACTCTTGTGTCACAGATAGCAAATTTTGGAAAGGACAGTGGGGAGATCAAGCATATTTTTGTCATGCCTCACATCACTCAGCAGGGGTCGCTGTTCTATTTAACAAGTTCACTGGTGATGTCTTGGAGACATTCAACTCTGGAGATGGCAGATGGATTATAGCTGTAATCAAACTAGACAATTCTCTTTTCATAATTTGTAATGTATATGGTCACAATGGAATAGCACAAGCTAAAACAATGTTTACTGAAGTTTATTCTAAATTGAGGGATCTTCAAGATAAAAACAAAGATGCATATTTAATTATTGGAGGTGATTTTAATGATGCTCCAAATGACTTGTTGGACAGAATTCCAGAAAGATTTTCACACAATTCGAATTTCAAAGCCACCCTCTATTTAAATCAGAAATAGACAGTTACTGATGCCTGGAGATTCTTTAACCCGGATTGCAAAGAGTTTACATGGTGTAACGCTAAACGTACACAACAATCTAGAATAGATTTATGGTTAACATCCACTTCTTGCTTACAATATATATATCTGAAGTTTCTCATTCATATGCTCCTTTATCTGATCATAAAATGATTTCATTAAACTTAACTGGTTCCAAAGAAAGTAATAAGAAAGTACGAGGATATTGGAAGCTTAATAATAACTTGCTTAAAGACAAAACCTTTCAAGATTTGGTCAAACAAATGGCTCAAGATATATTTACCAAAAAAGAAATGAATAGTGTACAGAAATGGGAATTCTTTAAATTTAAAATTAGAGAAATTGCCATTAGTCGTAGCAAAAACATCAAAAAAGCAAATGATGCAAAAGAAAGGGATATTATGGAAAATTTAAATATCTTATTAAATAAAGAAAAACTGTCAGAAATTGAACAAGCAAAACTAATGCAACTCCAAAATGGTATAGATAAATTATATGTTGATGCAGCTAAAGGTGCCTTTGTACGATCTAGGGCTAAATGGTTAGAAAAGGGGGAAAAAAACTCAAGTTATTTTTTTGCACTCGAAAAACGGAACCGCAAAAGAAGTAGTATTTCAGCGCTGAAAATAAATGATAATGTTGTAACCAACCCCAAAGAAATTGCAGAACATGTTGGCACCTTTTACAAAGAGTTGTATAAATCAAAATTTGATGCTGAACAATGTGATGATTTTATAAACAACGTTAAAGAATTTATCCCTACCATTTCAGAACACTTTAAAAATAACTGTGAGAAACCCATCTTGAACTGTGAATTTGTCGAAGCCTTGAAACATATGAAATCCGGAAAATCTCCTGGGATTGACGGTTTATCCACTGAATTTTATTTATTTTTCTGGAATATAATTGAAACCCCGCTCATGAATATGTATAAAGAATGTATTGCTAACAACAAAATGACTACAACAATGAAACAAGGATTAATTAGCCTAATGCCAAACCAAACAAAGACCCTCTATGTATAGAAAATTGGAGACCCATTACTCTTCTAAATATAGATTACAAATTATTCGCTCTTGTCTTTGCCAGACGTTTAAAAAAAGACCTTGGTGAAATTATTAATGAAACTCAAACAGGCTTCATGTCTAACTGTCATATAAGTAACAATATTAGATTAATTTTGGATTTGCTAGATTATTCAGAATACGTGGAATCACAGGCAGTTATTGTATTTCTCGACTTTTACAAAGCGTTTGATACAGTAGAACACCCATTTTTATACAAAGTTTTAGATTTATTAGGATTTGGTGCTAACTTTATTTCAATAGTTAAAATGCTTTATAAGGACATAAATAGTAATTTGATGATATACCCTAGCACTTCTAAACGATTCCCTGTCGGTAGATCTGTCCGCCAAGGCTGCCCAATTTCACCATTTTTATTTGTGGCTTCTTCCACAATCAGGTTGCTGAAAGACCTTGGCATCCATGGACAGGCTCTGCGACAGACAATTAAATCAGTCTCTGAAGCGGCCGAAAGAAGCAGCCAGTGGATCTGGATCAAGCGGAAGGACCCTTGCTGGGCTCATAAAACAGCAACATGACATGCTCAATTATCCCCACCCCCATCACCCACTTGAGAACCCAAGTCAGAACCCTCCAGGAGGAGGGTGAACAAGGTATGCGGTCAGCTCTAGGCCTGACTCAGGGAAGAGGACCCCCCTGCCTTGCATAGTCCCGTGGGCTGCTCCAACAACCATGACATTTATTATGATTGGGCATGGGACACAAGCACAGGCTTGATCACCCTGTAGCTGGCCACCTTTGATGAGGGTGTCTAGTGATGAAAGGCCGAAACACCCACTGATTCGAAGGTACACTACTGAGGATGTGTCCCGAAATTTACATCTGTCCCATATCAGTTCCCACGTCACTCAACTTCAAGGCAAACCTCTTGTGTGAGCATCAATACCATCTATTGGCACAACGGACAGTTAATATCTCGTCCCGTGTTTTTATGATTCTGATTGCTGTAGAGCTGCTTCATTGAAGGTCCTAAATAGTGCTAATGTAAAAGGCTTATCCATATTTCAAAGAGAGATTCGAATAACGCAGCTGGCTGATGATACGGTTTTATTTATAAGACAAACATCAAGTAGAACCAGCAATACAACTAATCAATGACTTTTCAAAGGCTTCGGGTTTACATCTTAACCCATTGATGACGGCTGCTGCGCGATGCCACATTGTATCTCCTGCCTGATGCTGCGTAACGCAGCATTGTTACTTTATCTAATTTTCATGGCGTGCGCAGCATAAAATGCACCATCATTGGTTCAAATACACATGAGGTGGGTTTTGCTGATTTTTTAAGACCACGTGACCACCCAAAAGTTGTGTGGTTTGCCGAAAATCACGTCAATAAAAAAAATAAATAAATAAAATACGCCAGCTGTGTCCGCGATACTGTATTACTGAACAGTTAGTGGCGTTTGATGCGCAGAATCAAGGTCTACTATAGACTACTGACGAAAATCACACAACACATTGCATCTATTTATTAACAATATTTATGAATTTAGGCTATATTTTGCTGCTCCAACTCAAATTCAGCCCAGCCAGGCGATAGTTAAGTTTCAGTTTCGTTTTCATCTCCGTGGTATACAGCCGTTTGGACCAGCTGATCGGCTCCCGACAGCCGGAGTCAGTCTGCGTTCCAGTTGTACTGGGAAGTTGGATTTATGCTGCCAGTGATATCTGAACTAAATAATCAAATAAAGCTATCTTCTCCTTCCTATATCTGTCTATCTTTATCCCTCCACTACACACTCAGTCACTACTATCCATGCTAAAAGGAAGCAGGATTATAACCTCATTTAGCACATTATTTTTAAATATTTTATATTATTTATTCTTTTTTTTTCTCCCCCATCTAATTTTGACGATTTTTAGAAAAATGTGTTGGTTTGTAAGTGCTAAGGGAGCATGTTTAAATAAAACCTGTGAACCTTAACTTTTAAATGTATTTTATTTCATGTTTCTATGTGCTACACAGGCTTAGATATTAAGGTTTTGGTAGACTTGACAATTCATACTATTTTTTCAGAAAACCCTCAGGCACTCAGGCTCAGGACATGCATCCTAGATTGCAATAGTCATCAATGGGTTAATATAGGTAAATGTGAAATTTTGAACCTATATGATACAGATATTGAGAGCATATGTAACATTCCGGTCAAAATATCCGTCAAATATTTAGGTATTGATTTAACAAGAGAAATGATAACCAGGCAACAACTCAACTTCCTCCCTAGACTTAAAAAAACACAAAATATAATGAATATGTGGCTTCAGCGTGATCTATCTATTTTTGGTAGAATTCTTTTAACTAAGGCGGAAGGTATTTCAAGATTAGTCTACCCTGCTCTATCTCTTTTTGTTCATGATTCAACTTCCAAAGAAATTAACTTTACTTGGAAAAACAAGAAACACTACCTTAAAAAAGATATACTTTCAGGATCCAGAAAAGAAGGGGGATTTGAATTACTAAACTTCATTGACTTAGATAACACATTCAAAATGAAATGGATCAAGGAATCTCTTAGGGCCCCCAATTCAATTTGGTTCTTTATTCCAAACAATATTTTTAAGTCATTTGGTGGTCTTCGCTTCATTCTTACTTGCAACTATAATATCACCAAATTACCTCTTAAATTGTCTAAATTTTATCAACAAGCCTTGCATGGAAGTTATGTTATTCCCATAACTTTTCTCCACACAAAAGTATCATTTGGAATAATGAAGACATCACAGTAAAGAGAAAATCTATGTTCAAACAGAATTGGATTGACCGTGGAATTGTTTATGTTAATGATCTTTTTGACACTCATGGTGAAATGCTTAGTTATGAACGCTTCCTTCTCATTAAATCCTTTCCTGTCACATATAGAGAATTTAACTTAGTAACTAAAGCTATTCCAAACGGATTATGTCTTCTCATGAAAAATCATCTTCAATTTCAAGAAGCTCTTAGAATAGAATCCCTTTTGATGATTAATGGTGTTGATATAACGAACCCAAAATGCAATAACAAACATATACGGAATGCACTTTATGACAGAAGGAAAATATCTCCAAGGGGGAAGGCCTTTTGGGCCACCATCTTTACTGACATCATTTGGCAGAAGAATTGGTTGCTCCCATACAACTATTGTATTACAAACAAGATTAGAGAAGTTCACAAAATGTTCACAAAATGTTACACAATATACAGTCATATGAAAATGTTTGGGACCCCCTTCCAATTTTGGGGATTTTTGTTCATCATTAGCTGGGATTTCAAAGAAGCAAATTCCTTTTCATATATGACATACCTTAGGGAAACAGAAGCAATTCAGCAGTGTCATTTTGTTTATTGGAATAATAGAAAATATGCAATAGGCATCATAACAAAATTTGACTGGTGCATACATTTGGGCACCCCAAAAGAAAAAATGACATCAGTACTTAGTTGAGCCTCCTTTTGCAAACTAACAGCCTCTAGACGCCTTCGGTAGCCTGTGATGAATGTCTGGATCCTGGATGTAGGTATTTTGAACATTCTTGCATACTAAAGCGATCCAGTTCAGTTAAATGTGATGGCTGCCGAGCATGGAACGCCCGCTTCAAATCATCCCATAGATTTTCGATGATATTCAAGTCATTGTACTGCAACGGCCATATCAGAACATTGTACTTTTCTCTCTGCAGGAATTTGTCTTGTTGGAATATCCAACCCCTGTGCAACTTCAACTTTGTGACTGATGATTGAACATTATCCTGAATAATCTGTTGAAACTGGGTTGAATTCATCCGACTATCGACTTTAACCAGGGCCCCAGTCCCTTAAGTGGCCACAGCATGACCAAATTTGACAGTAGGTAGCCGGTGTTTTTCTTGGAATGCAGTTTTCTTCTTTCGCCATGCAAAGCGCTTTTTATAAAGACCAAATAACTAAATTTTTGTCTCATCAGTCCAAAGTATTTTCTTCCAATATGAAGCTGGCTTGTCTAAATGAGCTTTAGCATACTCCATGCAACTGTATCTGTGGCGTGGGCGCAGAAATGGCTTCCTTCTCATCACCCGGCCATACAGATGTTTTGGTGCAAATTGCGCTGAATTGTTGAACCATGTACAGATACACAATCTGCAGCCAGATGTTCTTGTAGGTCTTTGGAGGTGATCTGTGGGTTGTGTGCAACCATTCTCACAATCCTCCACCTATGCCGCTCCTGTTTTTTTCTTGGTCTGCCATGCCTGGGTTTAACTGCCACTGTGCCTGTGTCCTTCCATTTCCTAACAACGTTCCCTACAGTCGAAATTGACAATTGAAACTTTGGGAAAGCTTCTTGTAGCCTTCCCCTAAACCATGACAATGAATAATCTTTGTTTTTCAGATCTTTTGGGAGCTGCTTTGATGATCCCATTCTGTCTCAATTCAGCAGAGAGCCAAAGAGAAGTGCAACTTACATTTAGGCACCTTACATACCTTTTCTCATGATTAAACAGACATTTCTGGTTCAAGGCTTAACAACATAATCCAACCAATTTTGTGTTTAAAGTCCTCAGTTTTACATGCTGTTACATGCATTAAAATCAACAAAACCACAAGGGTTCCCATATTTTTGCACAGCCAGTTTTTCACATTTTATTTTATTTCATTCAACCAAATACTGCTTTTCAAAAAATCTTTGTTTGGAAAACATCCCAGTAGTTAGCTGTTCATGGTAAATTAAAGACATACCACTTACATACCAAAGACATACGACTGTATATCCAACAAATTTATATTTTTCCAAATTTTTAGAAACGGATGACAAATGTAGCTTTTGCGATGTTGAACCAGAATCTTTAATTAATTTATTTTATTCTTGTTCACACTCAATCACCTTCTGGATTCGACTGGAAATTATTTATTGTGTAAAATGAATGATGCTATTAGAATTACTTGTCAAAATGTCCTCATGTACTTCGAACATAAATCCACTAACATTGAATTTATTGTTAATTTATTTATTCTATTCGGAAAATTTCACATACATAAATGCAAATTTGCTAAAGTTTCCCCCAATTTTATAGGTTTTCTGGCCGAATTCAAAGAGTATATTAAAACATTGGCACTAATTGATACTAAAAAAAGTAACAAAACTATCAATATATTTTAACATCTTTTTGAGGAGGAATGATGTTTTTTATTTTTATTTATGGTATTGTGCTGTTTATTTTTATTGTTTAATATATGTATGTATATATGTCTATATGCATGTATGTATATTACATTGTTATTGTATTTGTATGTATACAGTAAGAAGATAAGATTTATGGAGTACTTTTCATTTATGTAATGAGAATTGTTCAATAAAGTTGATTAAAAAAAAACAAAAAAAAAAACAGGGATGCGACGGATATAAAAGCAAGAGGCAAGATCAAGGCGCAATGTTATGATGAAATAAGAGAGTAAAGTATGTCCCAATAGTATGCCTACTGCATCCTAACTAGATTCTTTTTATCGTCGGATGTAGTATGTAGAATAGAAAAAAGAAAGAGTATGCGATTCGGAACGCAACCAAAGTTTATCCGTAACAGATATTCGTGCCCAATACTTGGTATTACGTCTACAAATAATCAATCTCCTCGTTTAACTGAGTTTCAGTCCTGCTGGTCCGCTTGCTGAAAGTCTCTCTCGAATGCGCACGTTACCGTCTCTTCTTCTTCTTGCGTAATGTTTTTTTGGCGGTTGGCATTACCGCCATCTACTGGTATGGAGTGTGGCATAAATGACAACCTCGCTTCAAAAAAATAAATAAAAATAAACTATAACTAAATAAAGTAATACTAATTCAAATAAGAAGCTATATTTTCAAAAACAAATTAGTTACCCTAAGAAAATGAAATAGAATTTGATGAAACTTAATGGAATTCTTTTGTAAAATATCTATTAAATCCAAACTTGTTATGGTTACAATGCTGGACCCAAGAGCAGACAGAGACAAAGTAGGATTTAAATAAAAAGGTTTATTTAACGAGGTGGGGAGCAGGTGGTGAATGGGGAAGCCAGGGGTAGTGCAGCAGGTAGGTAGACTGGAGGTAGTGATCCGGGTAACTGCAGGCAGAGGAAAACACAAGTTAAGAAGGATCACAGAACTACACGAGAAACTAGAACGAGCGAGTTACTATCAACTGGAGCCAGGCGTGAATAGTTACCACTGTAGTGAATGATAACGATCTGGCGACGACAGCAGGGAAACCAGGAGTAGATGTAGGTGAGTTGATTGGTGAGAACCAGGTGTGGAGACAGACAGGGGGGAGTGGCAGAAGGAGGAGGAGGAGGAGGAACACGCACAGCAGCCAGCTGTGATCACGACAAAACTTACTTTTTCTTTTCTGAATTTTTCCCTCATCTGCCTTCTTTCGTCCTTATATCGCTCACACTGCATTACAACATGTTCTACTGTCTCTTCTTGCCCACATTCACACCTGCCTGTTTCGTGTTTACCTATTAAAAACAGTGTACTGTTCAGCCCTGTGTGCCCAAACCTCATTCGTGATAAAACCGACTCCTCTCTTCTGTTCTTACCTCCACATCTCATATCTCCCACTTGCCTTTATAGAACCATCTTCCTTTCCACTCTTCCTCCCACTGCTTTTGCCATCTCCTATTCAGTCTTTGCTTACTAATGCCTTTAATTTCAGTTTTACCTATATTTATACTTATATCAATTGTGCTTTTTTTGGTAAAATGTTTTGCAAGCTTATCTGCCATTTCATTTCCTCTTATCCCAATGTGAGCTGGAACCCATAAAAAAACACTATAAGCCCCATCATTTGTATTCGGTATAATGTTTGTTGAACCTCAATCAGAATATCTGGTCTGCTTTCGGAACGGTTGAACTGTAGGCTCTTTAATGCTGAACTGGAATCTGAGCAAATGATTGACCTTAATGGCCTGTTGTCCTCCACCCACTGCACTGCCAACAGTAATGCCAGCAGTTCACCTGTGTACACTGAAACCTCATTACTAACCCTCTTCCCTATTTTCACTTGAAATTCCGGTACAGTAAAAGCTACCCCTACTTTATTATCTGAGTCCTTCGATGCATCTGTATAAATTTGAACATAACTACAGAATGTTTCTATGTACTCCTGTATTAATTGTTTATTTCTGCTTTTATTTTCTAATAATGATATATCAACTGTAGCATCCGGCAAAATCCACGGTGGAATTATAGGTATCGGTACTGTAGGAACTATGTTTAATTTATCTATTCTAAATTGAACTGCTCTCTGGTTCGCTGTCCACCCAAAACTTTTTGTTTCCCTTTTCTCCTTTTCCCAACACGGTTTTAAAGTGCTTTGTGCTGGATGATCCTGACTATGGCCCCGAAGGTTAATTCAGTAGTTCAAGGCCAGCTGTACTCTTCTCAACTCTAGAGGCATCTCCCCCATCTCTACCTGTAGTGCTGCTGTTGGGGTTGTTTTTATTGCACCTGTACATACCCTCAAAGCCTGATACTGTATATTATCTATTTTTTTAAGAGATGTCTTTGCAGCTGACCCATACACTACACACCCATAGTCTAACACAGATCTTACTAACCCAGTATATATAGCCTTTAATGCTATTCTGTCTGCCCCCCACTCATACCCAGCTAAACACCTCATTACATTAAGTATTTTTTTGCTCCTGTCCACAGCCCATGTAATCCTCTCATCAAACCATAAACCTAAGAATGTATACTGTTTAACTCTCTCCAACTCCTGGTTGTATAACTTTAATTTAACCTCGCTCACAATTTTCTTCCTAGTAAAAAATATTATCTTTGTCTTTTCCACAGAACATTTGAAACCCCATTTATATGACCACTCTTCTACCCTTGTTATAGCCCTCTGCAATCTCTGCACTATGAAGCTCACATTCCTTCCCCTTTTCCATATTGCCCCATCATCTGCAAAAAGTGAAACTCCCATCTCATCTACTATCTCTTCATATACATCATTTATCATTAAAGAGAATAATAGAGGACTTATAATACTCCCTTGAGGTGTTCCATTTTCAATACCATATTTCCATGAGAATTGATTCCCGACTCGTATCTGTATTACCCTCCCACATAAAAAATCCTTAATCCATTTATACATTTGACCTTTAATACCCAATTTACCAAGCTTTACTAATAGTCCTTCTCCCCACATCATGTCATACGCTTTCTCAAGATCAAAAAACACAGCCACTACACTTTCTCTATTTATTTGTGCTTTCCTTATAAAATATGAGGCCCCAGCACAGGGCGTGGTCTGTGTTTAGGTATGATGAATCCATAGGTGTACTCTAAATACCGACACATTCACGTGTGCTTTTTGAGCGGTAACAAAGTGCTGTATGTTTGGTATGTGACTCTTAGCTCAGAGGAAGATTTGCACATTGTGTCTCGTTGGGTTCCTGGAATTGTACAAATAGCACAGGTGTAACTTAAACACTCAAACTGTCATCGCCTCAGAGTAATCTGTATAAGAATGTAAAGCGCCAAAGATCCACCTGTCTTTCATAATTGCTTGGTAGTATTTAAAAAAAAATGTCTCCTCCCATACACTCATACTTATATAACACAGTTTGTTCAACCCATGGACATATAAAGAAGGTTCAACCACACACAGACACGTAGCAAAACAGCCCATAGAGACAGAGCGTCATAATCGGAGGCCACGCCCATCGTGGGGGGATACAATGCACAGCGCTCCATTCACTTTATATTGAATGACAAAGTATTCTTCAAACAAACTTAATAAAAACTTAATACGACATGCCTTTCACAAATACATGTTACTTTCTTTAAAGCCACGACTCTTGTTTGTCTATACGAGCTGTTTTTGTGAAAAATTATTGAGTAATTTTCAATATCGAGACAAAACTCTTAACTAGTGTATGCTGTATGCTAGGCTAATGTTAGCCTTCTGCTGTAGGCTAACCCTCACGTATACTCCATCCTCGCCAGGTCGGACGGGAAAAAACACCTCAATATTGAAAATTACTCAATAATTTTTCACAAAAACAGCTCGTATAGACAGACAAGAGTTGTGGCTTTAAAGGGGACATACACTCAACAAAAATATAAACGCAACACTTTTGTTTTTGCTCCCATTTTTCATGAGATGGACTTAAAGATCTAAAATTCATTCCAGATACACAATATTACCATTTCTCTCAAACATTGTTCACACATCTGTCTAAATGTGTGATAGTGAGCACTTCTGCTTTGCTGAGATAATCCATCCCACCTCACAGGTGTGCCACATCAAGATGCTGATCTGACATCATGATTAGTGCACAGGTGTGCCTTAGACTGTCCACAATAAAAGGCCACTCTGAAATGTGCATTGTTTTGCTTTATTGGGGGTCTGGGGACTCAGAACCAGTCAGTATCTGGTGTGACCACCATTTGCCTCATGCAGTGCAATACATCTTCTTCGCATAGAGTTTATCAGATTGTCAATTGTGGCCTGTGGAATGTTGGTCCACTCCTCTTCAATGGCTGTGCGAAGTTGCTGGATATTAGTGGGAAGTGGTGCACGCTGTCGTATACGCCGGTCAAGCACATCCCAAACATGCTCAATGGGTGACATGTCCGGTGAGTATGCTGGCCATGCAAGAACTGGGACATTTTCAGCTTCCAAGAATTGTGTACAGGTCCTTGCAACATGGGGCCGTGCATTCTCTTGCTGAAACGTGAGGTGATGTTCATGGATGTATGGCACAACAATGGGCCTCAGGATCTCATCACGGTATCTCTGTGCATTCAAAATGCCATCAATAAAATGCACCTGTGTTCTTCGTCCATAACAGATGCCTGCACATACCATAACCCCACCACCACCATGGGCCACTCGATCCACAACATTGACATCAGCAAAGCGCTCACCCACACGACGCCACACACGCTGTCTGCCATCTGCCCTGAACAATGTAAACCGAGATTCATCCGTGAAGAGAACACCTCTCCAACGTGCCAGACGCCATCGAATGTGAGCATTTGCCCACTCAAGTCTGTTACGGCGACAAGCTGGAGTCAGGTCAAGACCCCGATGAGGACGACGAGCATGCAGTTGAGCTTCCCTGAGACGGTTTCTGACAGTTTGTGCAGAAATTGTTTGGTTATGCAAACCAATTGTTTCAGCAGCTGTCTCAGTGGCTGGTCTCAGACGATCTTGGAGGTGAACCTGCTGGATGTGGAGGTCCTGGGCTGGTGTGGTTACACGTGGTCTGCGGTTGTGAGGCCGGTTGGATGTACTGCCATATTCTCTGAAACGCCTTTGGAGACGGCTTATGGTGGAGAAATGAACATTCAATGCACGAGCAACAGATCTGGTTGACATTCCTGCTGTCAGCATGCCAATTGCACGCTCCCTCAATGCTTGTGGCATCTGTGGCATTTTGCTGTGAGACAAAACTGCACATTTCAGGGTGGCCTTTTATTGTGGACAGTCTAAGGCACACCTGTGCACTAATCATGATGTCAGATCAGCATCTTGATGTGGCACACCTGTGAGGTGGGATGGATTATCTCAGCAAAGCAGAAGTGCTCACTATCACACATTTAGACAGATTTGTGAACAATGTTTGAGAGAAATGGTAATATTGTGTATCTGGAATGAATTTTAGATCTTTAAGTCCATCTCATGAAAAATGGGAGCAAAAACAAAAGTGTTGCGTTTATATTTTTGTTGAGTGTATTTAAAAGGGGTGGGGTTACCTAAGGAGCGTTGCATTCTAGAACTTTCTTGATGATGTCATATAACACACTGTACCTTTGAAGGGGACATATTATGAAAAACCAAACATTGCCGGTGTTTGGGCACACTTTTTAGGTTATTGGGGTCCCTACCAGCACACACAAGCTTAAAAAAAAGAATGCTATTTTAATAAAGTTTTTCTTAACGCCTTTGCCATGGGTACACTCACCCAGGAACAACAGCTGGCATGGTAAAAACAGTACACAAGAGTGTGTGTGTGTGTGTGTGTGTGTGTGTGTGTGTGTGTCAGTTAACACTGTACAATATCCAGCCAGCTAAATAAATGATGCCCTCACATCCCTGTTAGCAAAATACATGCCCTATCAACAGGGCTGTGCGCTTATTTTTTAAAGTGGTAGCACTGGTGCTAGCAAGCAAAAGAATTCAGGAGCACAAAAATAAATTTGGTAGCACAAAAAGTATTATCGAAAACTTGCATGACCCTAACCCTTGCATTTAGCTCTAATTACCTATGAGCATGTCATCTTGGTTTTATTTGAGATTCTCAATGAATATGATATCCTAGTGTGCAGTAATAATTGTAGAAAAATTAATAGGGGTGCACTGATTGCAATTTAGACAAAAGAGTCTAACCTGCCAATGGCAATTTTTTTGCTGATTCAGAATAGAAAATGTCTATACCTATATATTATTATAAACATATCATTATATTAGGCTAATAATGACAAACATTTTTAGAACATTTCATTCTTTTAATGAAAACCATACTTTAAAACATTGAACATATAGCCTATTAAATAAATTAGTAAACATAGTTATACAATTTAGGCCAAGTTAAATAGGTTGTGTCGATCTTTGTTTAAATCATAGATAGTTACTGCTGTTGACTGCTTTCTTTATAGGTCCATGGTTGACTGCAGGACTGTGAAGCGCTAACTTCCTGTTCTTACCTGCTTCAAAATAAGAGTCAACTCGCATTTGGCTAGTAACCGACTTTTATTGTGAAGGCGCACAGGAAATGTTCTGTTTGCACACACACTAACTTGACTGCGTTAATGTAAAGAGAGCCGTCTCCTTCCTGTTTTTAACCGTTGGTGAAGTTAGACGCTATAATCGCCGCACAAGCACAGATCCCGAGCACACATCTTTCACCAGCCAAAGTGGAGGGTAGACTTAATAACTTACTCGCCTAAGACTACATTCACCCGCATTTGGAGAGTGTTAATGTAGAGCCCTCTAAGCAGTATTGTGCATAGCTCCTCTGTGTCTCAAACAGACAGCATCTGCTCATTAGCACTGGTGCGACTGGACTTTGTATTCATCATTGCACGTGATCAATTTCAGTAGCAAATGCGATCAAAACTGTCGCATTGTACAGCCCTGCCTATCAACACCATTTGCAACGGGTTATTTTTAATTTGACATATTTGTTTTATTCAATTATTAAAAATATGTTTCACTTATTTAGCCTATTTCTATTTTCCTTGTTTTCAGTTCAATTAGGCCTATGTTTAAAGTCCAAAGTCATGGTGTAAATAGAAACAACCTGGTTAAAAGTTAAATAAATGCATGATGTTCTTAAATCAATGATTAACTGTCTTTGATAATCATGATGATTACACAATGTCAATCAAAATAATCATGATTATGATTTTCTCATAATCGAGCAGCCCTACCTTCTTTCCATGGTTTAGATCAATTAGAAACAATTAAAGTATTAAATAGGTAGGCCTAGTCATTATTAGTACTTTGACTTCATATTGTGATGTTATCAGTCAGTGAGCTCCATGGTAACACAGCGATTGACAGACTAACCTAAATGCTCTGTAGCTGGACAGAAACTGCCCTCTCCCAACCCCACACCCTTCTTAAAATACAACAATGTTTTACCTTTACTGTTGCACATAGTCGCAAACCCAAAAAAAGTTGGTCCTTGTACTGTCCCCCCAAAGGCCCATTCTGAGCCACGAAAAACCCCGGAAGGCCTACACGCACAGATGAAATATTATTCGATTAATTTAACTCAAAATTTCAAAGTATCTGTCTGCACTATATTTATGAGTTTTGATGCTAGAGGGCCACACTAGACACAGGAGAGCCACGCAGCAAATGTCATTTGAATATTCATACCAGGAGCACATTTCAACCTTATGCATTTACAATGTTATTATGTGTTTCTATCAACTGCATGTATGTCCACACATGGGGCGTCTATGAGATTCGCTCATGAAGAATAAATAGACCAGACTCCAAAGGTTTTC
This sequence comes from Ammodytes marinus, assembly GCF_949987685.1. Classification (NCBI taxonomy): domain Eukaryota; kingdom Metazoa; phylum Chordata; class Actinopteri; order Uranoscopiformes; family Ammodytidae; genus Ammodytes; species Ammodytes marinus. The sequence goes on along the minus strand of NC_137232.1, from coordinate 7,940,851 downwards.
AAGTGAACTCAGGGTAAAAGTTTTACATTCCTAGTTTTTAGAACTCCAAAGTTGAAGTTAATCTCTAGTGTATATACATGTTGAGTGTGTAAGGAGGGAACACATTAGTAGGCCGTTTCGAAAACAGCCCTTCGTGTTACATTTGCTTGTATGAAAAGTGCAATATAAATAGACCCTGTGTTCCGAATCGCATACTCTTTCTTTTTCCTATTCTACATACTACTGCACATCTGACCATACAAATAATCTAGTTAGGATGCAGTAGGCATACTATTGGGACATACTTGTACTTATTTATTTCATCATAACATTGCGCCTGGATCTTGCCTCTTGCTTTTATATCCGTCGGATTCCTGTTTGTTTTCATATGGAGGCTCCGTCGATGTGACGTCACTTCAGGTTTGCAATGGATGGCAATAGGATGCTGCCAACAATTGAGCTATATCCCATTCCAGAGACAGGATGCGGTCTACGCGGTCTATGAAGGCTATAGCCTGTGAAGGCCGATTCGAAGGCCGAACGAGCGTTGTTAAACGAGACGGTCTCTGCAGGTCTCCATTTATGAGCATTTCCGTTTTGCGTAACAAACCGTTACCTTGCGTGACGAATCGCCGCTCCTGTGCTGCCCAAGCCCCAACCACAGCGATTTTTACCAGCATCCAATAAGGAAGTGACCACAACTGTAGTAACCAGGAAGTGCCACTGGGGGCTAGGAGCAGAAGACAGCCATGTCTCATTGACTCCAATGTGAAACATGCCGTTTTCACAGCATTATTAAACCTATTTACAGCCTGGGCCACACAACCATTTTAGTCTGTATGTTTAGGTCATATCTCAACACAGAGGGGGGTGCATTTTTTTGGCCCACGCTAGTTTTTATTCTTTTGAAGGTTAAAATGTATTGACGCGATCTCTTGAGTGACAGCTCTCCGCCCGTTGTCCCTCACTTTGCCTCGGAGGTATGCGTCAGCTATCTCCCTCCCCCTCACAAAATGGCGACGCGCACAAACCAGGATTATTGGATGCCGTGTGAATAACTGAGGTCAGCCCGGATGCTACATCCATATTATTTACTATCTATGGTGCTGCCTAGCAACCCTGATTGCTGCCAACGGAAACAGCCTTGTCAACGGAGGAAAAACGAAAAAGAAGTTGCCTACCAGACGAAAAAAAAAAAAGTACAAGAAGAAATAAAAGAAAAGACAAGAAAAGAAAGAAAGATAAAGCTAAGAAGATGGAGCAACACGTTGCTGTTTTGTTATTTTTTATTTTATTTTATGCCATCTCTGAAAAAAAACGCAATGAATCTGTTGGACCCTTCAAAACCGTGAAACGAAGGCTGCATTTCTCGGCCGCATATGAAGGAGCCTTCCAAATGGAACAAGCCTTTGCGCGCCGCTATGACGCAATCGGTCTTCAAATGCAGCCTTCTTAGGCTGCGACCCCTGAATCAGGGCCGGCGGTAGCCAGGGGCCAGGGTGGGCCGTGCCCACCCAAATGTGGGCTGTGCCCACCCAATCCCAAAAAAAAAAAAAACAATAATATTTTTTTTTTTTTTAGGTGGAAGTCCAGACCCACTATCGGACGGACGTGTTCATTCGCTGTCCAAGAAAATGTCAAATAAAATTCAGACAATTAATTAATACTAAAGAATATACCATTACCATGCATTGCTTCTAATTGTATTATTGGGTGGGCAGGACAGCCTGCCTCCAAGTTACCCACCCGCTTATAGTGGTCACTGGTCAGCAGCGCCGGCCCAAGGCATCAGCTAAATGAGCGGTTGCTTAAGGTCCCGACTGCCAGGGGGGCCCCCCCAATTTTTATTTATTTTTTTAGTTTGTGTGTTTGATATCAACATCATATTATGTAAATGTAAATTATCATACAATTAAAGGAATACAATGTTTTGGTAGATAGTTAATAGCTTAATAATTGAATCAGTTCATCTGGGAGGTAATCCGAGGTTAACTGATCACGTCACGTTCAAGTCCATGGCATGCACAGTGTGTATTGAGTTTATTTAAAAATATTTGAAAATGGGGCTGCCCTCAGTTGCCCATGCACTGTGTATACTCTAGTCTATTTCAGCCTCGTCTGTGGAAAAAAAGATAACTGGACAACAGAGTTATTCTGCTTCGTTCCTCTCACTGCATTTAAATTAATTCATTATATTACAGAAAAATATGTCCCGTAAAAGAAAAAGAGCACCAAGCCCATCCCAGAGGACCCTGCATAATATTTTATTTCAAATGTATACTTCTATGGAAAATCCATGTGTCTTTCTTCAATAGCTTCTAATTCATCTGACCCAGTGTCTCCAAATTATTTGTTCACACAAAATTCTTCAGATTTAGCCTCTTAATCTTCCTCTCAAAGTGCACCAGATTCATGCATTTCACTTTAAAAAGGTAAAAAAAACTCCCGGGGGGGACTACCCCCGGACCCCCCCAGCAGGGTCGTGACCTCGGCTGGCTACTATTTTCACCCAGCTGGACATACTGGAAAGTAGTGTGTATAGTATATAGCTCTGGACTACCACCATCCAGGTTGCCCAGTCCCAAAGCTTTCTCTGCAATCAGCTCAGGCTGCTTGCAGTTAATACTGCGATTAAGAAAAATAGATACATTATGTTGTATATAATGTATATTATATGTTATTCATAAACATTTTGGAAAAAAAACATGCAAGAATCAAATCTCCCACACAGCAACACTCAAAGTTTATTTGCATATTGTGTTCTACACAATGCACAGTAAATGTGCCAAAAAGCAGACACAGAGATCTTACAAGGGCTCGCATCTTCGGCCTCCCTCAAAAGTGTGCCCACCTAAAATTTCTACAGGCCCACCCAAGCCTGACTTTCTTGAACCGGGCCTGCCCTGAATTGAGATTCACCCTAAAAATCTCGCCCGGATGTAGTAGACATCTGGGTCTTTCTAACCATACTAAATCTGGCCACAAGAATCGGGACATCCTAAATCTTTTTTCTACCATACAAACTAGTAGATAGCATGGGGACTGGAACGCAGGGAAGATGTTGATTGTATAGAAAGCGCTATATAAACAAAGTGTTTTGATTTAAAGGCGCGAGAGGGGGCGTGTCACGCTATGGAGGATTACATGGAGCGGCTGCGTGACGGGAGCCTGTTGCTACGGTTACACTGTTACCGGGCGACGCTGGAACACTTCATCAGAGACGCTCGTCCAGATCTACGCAGGGCCGGAATCCAGACCATCAAGAAAAGTCATCTGCTCCCATTCAACGAGTGAGTCACTACTGTAGTCTGTCTGTCTGTCTGTCTGTCTGCCTGTCTGCCTGCTTTTCTTGCAATTGGACTCAAAACCAGAGCCGGCCCAAGCTTTCATGGGGCCCCAAGCGGAATATGATCAGGGGGCCCTCTCCAATGATAGTCAGCCCACATTTTTGACCTTTGCTAAATGACATTCACACACCCATTGTTTTTCTGCTTAGTGCCTCAAATGTGCAGCTTGGTGAAATAGTGTAGATACATATAAAATAATAGATAAATGCTAGTAAATAGCCAAGATCCAGGCCTTCCTAGGGGGATTCGGGGGTATGCCCCCCTGGGATTTTTTTTTTAGCTTTTTAAAGTGAAATGCATGAATCTGGTGCACTTTGAGAGGGAAATTAAGAGGCCAAATCTAAGGAATTTTGTGTGAATAAATATTTGGAGACACTGGGTCGGATGAATTAGAAGTTTTTGAAGAAAGACACATGGATTTTCCATAAAATATTAATTTAAAATAAAATATTATGGAGGGTCCTCTGGGTTGGGCTTGGCACTGTTTTTCTTTTACGGGACACATTTCTCTGTAATGTAATGAATGCATTTAAATGCAGTGAGAGGAACGAAGCAGAAGAACTCTGTTGTCCAGCTATCTCTTTTTTCATTGACGAGGCTGAAGTAGGCTATAGACAAGCACAGTGCATGGGCAACTGAGGGCAGCCGTATTTCCAAATGTTTTTAAATAAACTCAATAAACAATGTGCATGGATGTGAACTTGACGTGATCAATTAACCTCGGATACCTCCCAGGTGAACTGATTAAATTATTAGGCTATTAATTATCTAGACCAAAACATTGTAGTCCTTTTTTGTATGATAACTTAAATTTGCATAATATGAGGTTAGTATCAAACACACAACCCCCGGCTGTCACTACTTCAGCCACAATTTAGTTTTTTGTCATTTGTCTGTTCCCATATTAACTCTCTTGTCATTTCAGACCCGGCCACTCCCCCCTGCTCTGCACTCCCTGCTGATTACTTCCACCTGGCCTAACCACACTCACCTGCTCCCCATCAGCTATTAGCCCCACAGTGTATATATACCGGTTCATTCCCTCAGTTCCCTGCCAGATTGTCTTTGTGTTACATTGCTCTCCAGCCCATTCTGAATTCCTGCCTGTTTACCTGCCCGCCTATTCGTGTTTTGACCCAGCCTTTTGGATTTTGGATTATCCCTTTGCCTGCCCCTCTTGGACTTGTTGCCTCGCTACCACCTGGTTTGATTTCTCATTAAACTTTGTTGCTATACCTGAACTGCTTGTTGTCGTGCTATTGGGTTCTGGCCTGCCATTTTGGTACAATCCTGACAGTACAATCTGGCCAAAAGATGAACCCAGCCGACACAAAGGCTCTTAAGCAAGAAGTGGCAGCACAAGGTGCCGCCCTACACCAGCATTCGAGACAGTTCACCGCTATGGAAGTGGCTTTCCAGGAAGCTTCGGAACGCCACAATCAGCATTTTGAGGTTCTGAGCGGCCAGCTCCAGCAGCTCACGCTGGCCAGTCAGACCCCAGCGGTTCAACCACCCACCAGCCCTCCTGTCCCTGCTGTCTCCCGTCCAGAGCCCCGCTTAAGTGCTCTAGAGCGCTTTTCTGGAGCTCCAGATACCTGTCGCTCCTTTCTGACTCTGTGCTCATTGACTTTTGAACTACAACCTCTCACATATCCCACGGAGAGGTCGAGAGTGGCTTTCATGATCACCCAGCTTACTGGGCGGGCCCGGAACTGGGGTGCCGCCGAGTGGGAGAAGCAGTCGGCTCTCTGTTCTTCTGTGGCTGCCTTCTCTGAGGGTCTTCGGAAGGTGTTTGATCATGCTACCCCTGGTCGAGAGGCTGCTCGGGGTCTGTTTAACCTGGCTCAGGGGAGCCGGAGAGTGACTGATTATTCCATCGAGTTCCGGACTATCGCTGCAGAGAGTAACTGGAACTCTTCCTCCCTGGCTGACGCCTTTTACAACGGACTTTCTGATGCCATCAAGGACGAGCTGGCGGCCCGGGATCCTCCAGGGGATTTGGACGTTCTCATCGCCACCGCTATCCGCATCGATGGACGTATCCAGGAGAGGAGACGAGAGAAGGTACTGACCAGCACTTCCCGTAGCCTTCCACGTCTTCCAGTTTCACCTTCCACTTCAACGTGTTTTCCTACCGCTGCTGCCTCTAGTGACCCAGTTGAACCCATGCAGCTGGGCAGGACCAGGCTGTCAGCTGCTGAACGACAACGGCGCCAAAGGGAGAACTGTTGCATGTACTGTGGAGAGGGAGGCCATTACGTGTCATCCTGTCCAGTAAAAGACAGGGCTCACCAGGAATCCAGAGGGCGCTGGTGAGCCGCATCAAGAACTTTGAAGGTCCCTCTCGAGCACTACTTCATGCCCAGCTCAACTTTAATGGTCTGTCCCATACTGTCGCTGTCCTCATTGACTCGGGAGCTGACACCAACCTTCTGGATCGGGGCCTTGCCATGCAGCTGGGTGTTAACCAGGAACCCTTGGCCGAGCCTATTGAGGCTACTGCTCTCGATGGGCGCCTCCTCTGCACTGTAACCCATCGCACAGTTCCTATTCATCTGGGCATATCAGGTAACCACACTGAATCACTAACCTTTCACCTGATTAATGCACCTCAGCAGCCAGTTGTCTTGGGGTATCCTTGGTTAATTAAACATAATCCACACATTGACTGGAGAACCGGTTCCATTCTACAATGGAGTGATCAATGTCTTGCGGTCTGCCTGAAATCTGCCTTGTTACCTGCCTGCAGCACCTCTTCTTCTAATGAATTCCCAGATCTCTCAGGTGTCCCGTCGGAGTACTACGACTTAAAGGAGGTGTTTAACAAGGTACGGGCCACCTCTCTTCCCCCACACCGCCCGTATGATTGTGCCATTGACCTCCTCCCTGGCTCATCCCCACCCAGGGGGAGGCTCTACTCTCTGTCAGCCCCGGAAACCAGGACCATGGACGAATACATAAACAACTCACTGGCAGCAGGCCTCATCCGTCCCTCTTCATCACCTGCTGGAGCAGGGTTTTTCTTCGTGGGTAAGAAGGACAAATCCCTCCGGCCCTGCATCGATTACCGCGGTCTGAATGATGTCACCATTAAGAACAGGTACCCCCTCCCACTCGTCTCTTCTGCATTTGAACTTTTGCAAGGGGCCTCTGTGTTTACCAAGCTTGATCTCAGGAATGCCTATCACCTAGTTCGCATTCGGGAGGGGGATGAGTGGAAGACGGCGTTCAATACCCCTAGGGGCCACTACGAGTACCTGGTAATGCCTTTCGGACTCACAAATGCTCCTGCAGTATTCCAAGCCTTAGTGAATGATGTGCTCCGGGATTTTCTCAATGTATTTGTGTTTGTTTATCTTGATGACATCCTCATCTTCTCCAAGTCCGAACAGGACCATGTGCAGCATGTCCGCAGGGTTCTCCAGAGACTCCTAGAGAACCAGCTGTTCGTGAAGGTCGAGAAGTCCGAGTTCCATGCCACTGAGGTGTCGTTCCTGGGATACATAATTTCAGTCGGAAGTATTCACATGGATCCCACCAAGATTAAAGCGGTGGTGGATTGGCCGGTCCCCACCACTCGTAAGAAGCTTCAACAATTTCTGGGGTTTGCCAATTTCTATCGTAGGTTTATCCGCAACTATAGTTCTGTAGCAGCTCCCCTGACAGCCCTCACCTCCCAAAAGGTAGCCTTCCAATGGTCCCCTGCTGCAGGAAGGGTGTTCAGTGAGTTAAGGTCACGGTTCTCTTCTGCTCCCATCCTCATCCTACCAGATCCAGAACGCCAGTTTGTCGTTGAGGTGGATGCGTCAGACTCCGGGGTGGGGGCAGTCCTGTCTCAGCGGTCAGGTAAAGACCAAAAGTTACATCCATGTGCCTTTTTCTCCCGCAAATTGTCCCCAGCGGAGAGAAATTATGACGTTGGTAACCGGGAGTTATTGGCGGTTAAGATGGCTCTCGAGGAGTGGAGGCACTGGTTGGAGGGGGCGAAGAATCCGTTTGTGGTGTGGACGGACCACAAAAACCTGGAGTACATCCGGTCAGCCAAACGGTTGAACTCCCGTCAGGCCAGGTGGGCGTTGTTCTTTAATCGTTTTGATTTTACCCTGTCTTATCGCCCAGGTTCTAGGAACGTCAAACCAGATGCCCTGTCCCGTCAGTTCCAATCCGAACATGTTCCCACACATCCTGAGAGCATCCTCCCCACTAAGATGGTCATCGGCGCAGTTACCTGGGACATTGTGGACAAGGTAAAACGGGCCCAGGCCGACCACCCGGCCCCCAGTGCTTGCCCTGATAATCGTCTGTATGTGCCTGTGAATCTCCGCTCTCAGGTCCTCCAGTGGGGACATTCTTCTCGCCTTGCCTGTCATCCAGGGGTTAGGCGCACTCTAGCCCTGCTGAAGCAACGGTTCTGGTGGGCTACCATGGAAGAGGACGCCAAGGAGTTCATCGCTGCTTGCTGTGTTTGCTCCCAGCACAAGATCGCTCGCCATGCCCCTGCGGGTCTTCTTCAGCCACTGCCTGTTCCTCATCGTCCGTGGTCCCACATCTCGATCGACTTCGTCACCGGACTGCCTCCCTCCGAGGGTAACACCACTATTCTTACTATTGTGGACAGATTTTCTAAATCTGCTCAGTTTGTTCCGTTGCCCAAGTTACCATCTGCCAAGGAAACAGCTGAAATTATGTTGCATCATGTTTTCCGTCTGCACGGCCTTCCCTGTGACATTGTCTCCGACCGGGGGCCGCAGTTCACTTCTCGTTTCTGGACAGAGTTTTGTCAGCTGTTGGGGGCCACGGTCAGCTTATCCTCGGGTTTCCATCCTCAATCCAACGGCCAGACTGAGCGGATGAACCAGGAGATGGAGACTGCCTTGCGCTGCATCACATCCCAGAACCCGTCCTCCTGGTCCAAGCAGCTCCTATGGGTGGAGTATGCTCACAACACACTTCCAAGTTCAGCAACAGGTCTTTCCCCCTTCCAGTGCTCTCGAGGATATCAACCTCCATTGTTCCCTGAGCAGGAGCGAGAGGCCAGTGTCCCGTCTGTCCAGGCGTTCGTCCAGCGATGTCGGCGCACCTGGGTGCGGGCCCGTGCTGCTCTCCTGCGCTCGTCCGACCGATACCAGAAATATGCCAATCGCCGTCGGACCCCTGCACCCGGTTACACTCCGGGTCAGAAGGTTTGGTTGTCTACACGGGACCTTCCGCTCCGGGTGGAGTCTAGGAAGTTGGCTCCCAGGTTTGTGGGTCCGTTCTCCATCAATAAAGTCATCAATCCTGCTGCAGTCCGTCTCCGTCTTCCTCGCTCCATGAGGATCCATCCCACCTTCCATGTATCCAAGATCAAACCCGTTAAAGAGTCCCAGCTCCAGCCCTCCTCCAGACCCCCGCCGCCCCCCCAGCTCATTGATGGAGGGCCTGCCTACTCGGTTCATCGTCTCATCAGGTCGCGACGACGGGGAAGGGGTTTCCAATACTTGGTTGATTGGGAGGGTTATGGTCCTGAGGAGCGCTCGTGGGTCCCGGCTCGCCACATCCTGGACCCCGACCTCATCACCACATTCCATAGGGACCATCCTGATCAGCCTGGTGGGACGTCAGGAGCCGTCCCTAGAGGGGGGGGTTCTGTCACTACTTCAGCCACAATTTAGTTTTTTGTCATTTGTCTGTTCCCATATTAACTCTCTTGTCATTTCAGACCCGGCCACTCCCCCCTGCTCTGCACTCCCTGCTGATTACTTCCACCTGGCCTAACCACACTCACCTGCTCCCCATCAGCTATTAGCCCCACAGTGTATATATACCGGTTCATTCCCTCAGTTCCCTGCCAGATTGTCTTTGTGTTACATTGCTCTCCAGCCCATTCTGAATTCCTGCCTGTTTACCTGCCCGCCTATTCGTGTTTTGACCCAGCCTTTTGGATTTTGGATTATCCCTTTGCCTGCCCCTCTTGGACTTGTTGCCTCGCTACCACCTGGTTTGATTTCTCATTAAACTTTGTTGCTATACCTGAACTGCTTGTTGTCGTGCTATTGGGTTCTGGCCTGCCATTTTGGTACAATCCTGACACCGGCGGTCAGGGTGCCTAAGCAACCGCTTAGTTTGCTTATGTCTCGGGCCGGCACTGCTCAAAACTTTAAATTTGCTCCAAATTTCAAAGCATCTGTCTGCCCTAGATTTATGAGTTTTGACGCTATAGGGCCACACTGAGCATGGAAGAAACGCACAGGAAATGTAATTTGGTTGTTCATACCAGGAGCACATTTCAACCTCATGCATTTACAATGTTAGTATATGTTTCAAACAACTTTCCACACCTGGGGTGCCTATGAGATTCACTCGCATCTCATAAAAAAATTGACCAGACTCCAAAGCTTTTGAAGTGAACTCACGGTCAATGTTTTAAATTCTTAGTTTTTAGAACTCTAAACTTGAAGTTAGTATATTACATATGAATGATAACTAAATGTAATTAGTTACAGTTTTTCTCTTCAAACTTAAGAATGATAGTTTAAGCAGTTCACGGTTGCCTTGATACGTTTTTCATCTGATGATTGTCACCCACAAGGATATTATTGAAATTACCAGCTTGTTTCTTTAACAAGATGACATTTATGAGTCACATGATGAGAGAAAAAACTAAATTCTTTAGTTTTCTTTGTGTTACTGTCAAGCTCTTATCCCCTCCATCAGTTTGTGTGAACAAGAACAATGACCTTTAGTGTCCAAAGGGGAAAACATCTTCAGACCTTGTCTAGCAGGTTATATGGGAAGAGAATCAGTGCCAGCCTCTTTTTTACTGTGTTTGAGTGACAGCTTTACTAGCATCACCCTGTGATCTACTGTATATAAGAGCTGCTGCCTCCAGCATCAAGACAGGTCAACTCCTAACCATTGACGCCATGACTCCAGTCTTCATCATCATCGTCTTCCTCACATTGGCGGTAAGAATATTTCTAAGATTATTCAATTTATTTTTTGAGCCTTTCAGCTAAGACACTGCAGGTAATAGGGTCTTTTTTTTTTACTTACACAAGTGCATCTAAAACATTTTGAATATCATGGAAAATTCATGGAAATCAGTAATCCAGTATCTCAGAACATTGGAATGATCATTTTTATGTAATATTATCTTATTTAAAGGTGCTGAATTTTGGATTTCCAGGCGTTATCATCAAAATTAAATGGACACTTTCCATTTTTCAAGTTGGACAATGAATCTCGAATATATGAAATTTTCCCTTTTTTATGTTAAATTACAGAAAAAATTTATAATATTATAGAATTACATATGTAGATATCATCATGAAACTTTGCAAGTTGATTACAGACATATTAGTGTCCAACGTTTCAACATAACAGATTTTGGATACAGTTTTTTAAAAAGGTCTTAAAAAAATCTGTTTTCGTCAATGAACCACATATGAACCAATCCCTCCGTAATAACTTTCAGAATAGTGCTAAGAAGGATTATGGAAAGTAGTTGTAGTGGTAGAATTTGAGAGTATTGGTTCAAAGTATTGAAAAAGCTAATATTGGGATAATTCCTGTTATCAATTAAATAGCATATGATCTTTAAAAAAATTGCCTTTGTGTTGCAGAGTGCAGCTGATAATGTCGTCAAAAGAGGTGAGTTGAATATTTTCATTCTGTTTCTAATCAAACTTGAGGTGAACGACTCCTGGTTTACGATGTTTTCTCTTTTTGCTTTCAGACGTCTCTGTTGCAATCGCCGAAGCTAACGAAGGCACAGGTAAGGAAACATGATCAGTTCATTGTTAGGTCAATTTACTAATGTATTGTTGTACCAGATACATAATTAAGAAATAATGAAGGCATCATTTACAGTATCATGGCGTCAAACATGTCACTCTAGATTTAATATAGAAGTAACAAAGTAAAGAAAACTCAAATGTTCAAGGTAACTGTCTTCACTTGATTTTTAAGTTTTGAGGCTAAGTCTAAAACGCTTAAGTTTGGAGGAAAACTGCCTACAGCCAACTAATGATCTATTTTTTTGAAAACTTATCATCCATATATAATAAAAATATATTTTTATATAAAAACGTATACAAACTAATAGTTTCAAACAAATCTTATAGTTCCAACATATTATCTGCCATAGGTTACAGAAAACAAAACAAAGTCAGTCAAAATGTTGATGCTGAATTAAACAGTGTTAAAACTGTCTGAAAAACTTTGAGGCTAAAATAAATAAGTTTGCTTAACTTTTACTTTTTAGAATTCTCAGTTTGTAGATCTTAAAACTTGAAACGTTTTCCCCCATGAGGTAATCTAAATTATAACAACAACACTGTATCGGGGCATCCAGATGAGGTAAGCCTTCGGTGATCGCGTATGGATTTTATACCTAAAAATGCTTATTGAGAAATACAGAGAGTTTTGTGGAGCTCATAGGCTTGATCAACTTTGTATCAACAAATTGTGGCTTATATGCAAGTAACATTAATATGAAAAAGTTACGCACTATTGCTTTAAAAGTTTAAGTTTTGACCCTCAAAACTCAAAGATATAGAGCAGACAGTTACCTTGAAATGTTGAGTCTTCCTACATTTTACAGTGTTCCTGCTGTGACTAGGAAATGGAAGTGTGTTAATCTTTTGTTGTGTAGGAGCCAGACTGGTGGACGGCGACATCATGCCAGATCGAAGAAGGAACGCTCACACCTGCACGGCCGCAGGCTGCAAGTGGCCCAAGCCCGGTCGCTACGTCCGGGTTCCCGTCAGCATCTCTGCCGACTACAGTAAGAAATACTATCTCTATAAGGACCAGCTTTGTTTGGTTCCAGTCACATAGGAAAAAGAGATGATATAAATACAATTATAAGTTGAAGGGGGTGAATCCTACCAATAATGCTTTATAGCCATGGGCATAGGTTGTTTAAAAATGTTTTGTGGCCACATTAAGCAGAACATTTTTAACGTCAAACACTTAATTTCCTACATTCTGATATATTTTTGTGCATACTTTTGTGCCTTTTCTGCATACATTTCTGTTGGAAATGTCTTTATTTCTGTAAAGAAAAAGATAACATTCAGGTCCCCAGTGAAGTATAATGGAATCTAATGCAGTAAGGCTCTCAGTCTTTATGTAGATACACTTTGGTGAGTAAGCTGCACATGCAAACAAAGTCAGTGTTGACAGCATCCCTTCGGTCACTTCTGCTTCATCCAAAAGCATCTGCTGAACAACGATAATATCTTCATCAGCTTGGAGTGCGTCCTGCTAGCGAGGTTGCCTTGCTTATACCAGATAACCTTCCTGTGTTGTCTGCCCCAGTGACTTGTCAAAGGCCACTGAGTGGAAGGTTAAGATGGTAGGGTCCACTTTAGGGGTGTGTGAAATTGTTGGGAAACACAGTATATGTAGTTTCAGGTCAGAAGGAAATGTTTCCAACTTTCTACCGCCTGAACTGTTATCCGTACCTCTTTGGGAAGAAGGGGGTTCTCTTTCATAAATCTTTTTTAGGGGGACAAATATATCCTTTTCAGAATATTGAATCTAGCCTATGTTTAAATTTACACATTCCTGTGTTCACCAACTGAGACTGAGATTTTTCTGCAGGCAGTCAGGAGCGCACCAGGATCATTCAGGGACTGGTGAGCTTCCACAGACCCACCTGCATTCGCTTTCGGTGGCGCAGGAATCATCGGGATTACATCAACTTCACCCCAAGAACTGGGTATGAACATCCACACACAACATATAACGATAGTTACGTATGTAACTACGGTTCTATGAGTTCCGGATGACCGCCAGAGGCGGTGCTTACAGCACTGGATGTTCCATCGCGCGCATGCGCAGGTCGAGATCTTTATACCAACAAAGTCACCTGTGACACCTGGGTGACTCCGGGAATGTATATATTCCGGAAGTCACCAGAGGTTCTGTTCCAACTGGATCTTCTCGCGGTGTCTGAGAAGTCTGAGTGACAGAGAACTCTGGCGGTCATCCGGAACTCATAGAACCGTAGTTACATACGTAACTATCGTTCTATTTCGTTCCTACTGACCGCCAGAGGCGGTGCTTACAGCACTGGATGACTTATACCAAAAAGGTCATGAAGAGTACTCATCAATTAAGGGCTTGCAGCCATCAACAAGACAGCTGTCATCCCACCGGATGAGGTGCAGCACATTTACTCTGTAGAGCCGCGCAACGTACATGATGAAGACCATGTAGCCGTGGCGCAATGTCCTGCCGTGAAATCCGCTTCAAGGCAGCCCCTGATGTAGCCATACTCCTGGTAGAGTGGCACTCAACGGCCAAGGCATGGGGAGCCCCTGTGCTCTATATGCATTCAAGACCACCTCCACAAGTCAGTGGGAGTGTCTCTGTTTGGACAGGGCAGCCCCCTTCCTGCAGCTCCCATAGCAGACAAAGAGGTATTTGTCTTACGCAAGCTGGTTGTTGCCACAACCTATGCCCTAAGCGCCCGCACCGGGCACAGTGGGTCTGACGTTCTTTCTGCACCCCCTGGTGAGCCCAGGGGATTGAAAGCAGCCAACTCGATCGATTGGTTTACATGGTGGGGAGACAATCGTTTGGATAGGAAGGATGGATTTGGCGAGAGCACCACTCCTGACCCTTCTGCATGCCAGAGCAAGCACGCCTGGCTCACTGCCGAGGCATGGAGTTCACCGACCGATTGCAGTCGCAATGGCAAGGAGGAATGCCGTCTTCATAGACAGCCGCGTCAGGTCTGCCTGACTCAGCGGCCCAAATGGGGGTAGACCTAAGGCCCTCAGGACTACTTGTAAGTCCCATGATGGTGCCCTCAGGGGTCATGGTGGCTGAATGAAGCCTCTGGCCTGACTAGGTAGTGGGACCCTACCGTCTGGTTGTCCACCCCTGCATGTGCGGCCGATATCGCAGCCACATAGACGCACAGGGTGGAAGCAGCTGTCCTGCTGCCCAACACAGACTGCAGAAAGTGTAGTATCACTATCACTGAACAAGTCCATGGGACTTCGCCATGTGCCATGCACCACTGTGAAAACAACTTCCACCTGTCTGCATAGCGCCATGTAGTGGCGAGTGCCCCTGAAGTTAAAACGGTATGGACCTCTGACTGGTCGCAATACGTCAACAGTGGGTCCTGGTTACCAGGAGCCCCACGCACAGCTGCAGGCGCCCCGAGTTCGGGTGCCACATGTGTCCGCCTACCTGAGACAGAAGGTCCTGTCTCCCTGGAAGGCACCAAGGCTCTCCTTGAGGAGTTTAGTAACGCTGGGATCCATGGCCTTCCTGGCCAATGTGGAGCCACCAAACGTAGGCTGTAACTGCAATGCTGGACCCCATCCAGTGTTGTCAGTAACAAAAGCTACACACATAGTGTGTGGCACGGCTCATCCACTGGCAAGCAATAAGTAAGCTATGCACGCAAGGCTTAGGTGAGAGCCCACGCTGGTGGGACACAGCTCAATACACAGTGAAAGCGACTTCTGACCCGAAGCCGCCCACTTGACGAGCAAATTAGTAGCCTATGCAACCGCTCTAGGCGACAATGCTACAAATACTGTGGCGGTGGCTTGGCTCTACCCCAAGCCACTCGCTGTCGATTAAATCAAAGTAAGCAACCGGTCTAGGCGAACTTAGCACCCGATCAACAGTGCAACAATGCTAGAAAGACAATACCTTCGAGCATACAATTAGCAACCGGGCTTTTAGTGAAAAACACACAAGCAACGGTGCGAAGGAAATGCACAAAGCAGGATGACTGGCCAAGCATTAGCCAGAGCATCCTGCCTTAGGGGACTGGTCCTCTCCATCTAGGAGAACCCAGGGGGACAGTGGGTCATCTCTTCGGAAGCAAAGAGATATGCCACTGCCCTGCCATACTTGTCCCAATCATGCCCACCACCTCCGGATGGAGTCTCCACTCCCCGGGGGTGGCCCTTTTCTATCGCTGCGTTCCGGACACCTGGAACTTGGACAGCTTGGATAATGATAATTAGATTATGCTGAGGTCAGCATACTTATCAGTCGAAGGAAGAGGCTGTACTCCAGCAGCCTCCATTGCATGGAGTGCTGTAGTAGCTGCTGAACGGTAGCTACGCGCTACAGAGAAAGGCAGGCTCGCATGGCCGCCGACTCGAGCACCAGCTGAGCTGTAATGGTGGCAGGGATGCTGCCACACACTGTTTAATATCCGCAGAGCCAGGGACGGCCCAAACGGAGGAACCCTGAACTGGTACACTTTGCCCAGAAATGCAAAGGGGAGGACCACCTGTGACATTGGGCAGTAGGGACTTGAAAGTAGCATCTTTCAGGGCTATGACACAACCCAGTCCGCCTGAGCGATAGACTGGAGGACACCTGCAACACGCAGCATGGGGAAAGGAAGAATCGTGAGGCATTGATTCCGCCGTCTTAGTCCAGAACGGGGCGACCCCGCCCCACCTCCTGGTACCTGAACTTCGGTTGAGTAGAACCTACCGAGCCCCGAGTAGCACCCCCAGGGACTCTGGGGGAGGGCGGAGGCTGGACGCCGACCTCCTGGCGCCTGAAATGCAGCTGTAGCGCAGTGTTACGGCGCTGTACAGAATGTGCTGAGAAGCACTGGCCCCTTGATTGTCCACCTGAACGTGGTCGAAGCTATTGGCACGGGGTACCACAGAGGTTCCCGGCCTGGAATCAGGCAGAGGTGCACGTCGCAGCGTGTAACTACTGTCTAGCCTGGTCAACCTGAACACTTCGCACCTGGCCTGAAGAGCAGCTGGCCGAACGCCTGGCCTGGGATCGCTGGAAGAGAACGGAGGGTCTGTCGACACCTCTCCGACTGGGACGACCGCGCCAGCCAACCCTGGCGGCGCGCCTAGCCCCTTTCCTTGTGAAGCGACCTTGGGTACCTTGAAAGGCGCTATATAAATTCAAATTATTATTATTAGCTCCCTAAGTCGTAATGCAAACCAGATGGCCCACAAAGGCAGCAACGTCGTAACTCCTAGTAAGGAGGTCGCCTGAAATCCGGCACTGGGGCCGAGAGCAGCGCACATCGGCTCTCAGAGCCTCGTCTGGGGAGACAACCAGGGATGCTATAGCAGGCTCAATCGGAGCTAACCAGTCCGAGCCCTAACTATCAGCATTATGCATGGCTGCCAGAGCTCTGCTGTCACTAGTGTGATGGGAGAGAGCCCTTAAATCTGGCCAGCATCTACGGAGCTCAGCGGAATAAGGCTCAGAGGGAGGCACACAGAAACGGAGGATTGAGGGCCTGCCAAAAAGAAGGCATTCGTGGGTGCAGATGAAACCAGAGCTTCATCTAACCCCATACTTGCGAGTCACGGACGGACACTGACCCTCTAGCCGAGCTGCCCACCTGTAAGAGGTTACAGGACGCAGCTGTGGACAGCATGTCATCCCCTGTAGTAGGAAGGATGCCCAGCCGCAAGGTTACTCACTGCCACTGTACCATGAGCTGGTTGGAGGCTAGTAGAAGAGCCTCTACCTAGCAACCTAAGTGCCTGAGACATGAAACTACAGTTCATGCATGGGTTATCTGACAGCGCTTCCCTCAGGTGCTCAACCCTGAGACCTGCAGGGCACTTGACATGGCCATTCCCTGTATGGAGGCCATGAAGGCGCAAGCTGCCCACTGTCGAGCCAACTAAATATGCATCTGACTAAGGTATGCAACCGGGCTTCAGGCGAGAACAACCGAGCCGCGGCGCGACACCGCCAGAATAATACAGCGGTGGTGCAAACTATAGCGCCCACTGGCGAGCAAATTACAGTAGCCTGCACAGACACGACAACCGTGTGACAGCTAAAATAACACAGTGAAGGCGACTCTTGGAAACCCAAGACGCTCCCTGGCGAGCAACCAACGTATGCAACCGGGCTTTAGGCGAGAGCAACCGAGCCTCGGTGCGACACCCATGGACATATAAGAAGGGCGATACCGTTAGAATAATACAGTGGCGGCGTACAACTACGCCCACTGGTGAGCAAGTTACAGTAAACATGCTAGAATTTAGCCAAAAGTCGAGCCAGCTAAAATATGCATCCGACTAAGGCATGCAACCGGGCCTCAGGCGAGAGCAACCGAGCCACGGTGCGACACCGCTAGAATAGCACATTGGCAGTGTAACCCTGCCGCCCACTGGCGAGCAAGTTACAGTAGGCTAGGCAATCGAGCTCTAGGCGAGAGCACACCCAAGCAACGACGCGACCTGTCGAGCCAATTAAAATATGTAATCCGAATAAGGTATGCAACCGGGCTTCAAGCGAGAGCAACCGAACCACGGTGCGACACCGCTAGAATAATACAGCGGCGGTGCAAAACTATAGCGCCCACTGGCGAGCAATTACAGTAGCCTGCGCAGACACGACAACTGTGTGACAGCTACAATAACACAGTGAAGGCGGCCCTTGGAAACATAAGACGCTCACTGGCTAGCAACTAATGTATGCAACCGGGCTTCAGGCGAGAGCAACCGAGCCACGGTGCGACACCGCTAGAATAAAACGGTGGCGGTGTAAAACTATGCTGCCCACTGGCGAGCACAATTACAGTAGACTTTAGGCAATCGAGCTTTAGGCGAGCACCCAAGCAACAATGCGACCTGTTGTGTAAAACTATGCTGCCCACTGGCGAGCATAATTACAGTAGGCTAGGCAATCGAGCTTTACGAGAGCGCACCCACGACCCCCTAAATAACACAGTTCAATTGAATTCAGTTTACTTAAGAAGGGGACAGTGCAAATCAATAAACCACATGATCATACATGGGTTAAAAAATGCTAGAATTAGCCAAAATGCTATTCTCCATCTGCAGTCCCCTGGCAGTGTCAGCGGCTCTTGGTGACGGCAACGACGTTCACTGGTGAGCAAATTAAGTAGCCTATGCAGTCAGGCTAAGGCGTGAGCTACCGTGCAACACGGCTATAATAACACAGCGGCACAGACACGACACCCGTGCCGTGAAACTAAGCTGCCAACTGGCGACACACTACAGCAGCCTACACACGAGCAACAGTGTGACACGGCTAAAATAACACGGTGAAGGCGATTTAGGAAACTAATTCGTCCACCGGCGAGCAATACAGCAGCATACAGTGTATACAGCATACTAGTGTGTGGCACGGCTCACCACTGGTACGAGCAAATTAAGTAGCCTATGCAACCGCTCTAGGCTACTCACAATGCTACAAAGTACTGTGGCGGCGGCTTGGTACCCCCAAGCCGCTCGCTGTCGATTAAATCAAAGTAAGCAACCGGTCGGGGCGAACGTAGCACCCGATCAACAGTGCAACAATGCTAGAAATACAATACATTCGAGCATACAATTAGCAACCGGCTTAGCGAAAAACACACAAGCAACGGTGCGAACAACAGTGAAAGAGGCTTCTGACCCGAAGCCGCACCTGACGAGCAAATTAAGTAGCCTATGCAGCCGCTCTAGGCTACTCAGCAGCCGAGCAACAGTGCGACAATGCTACAAAGTACTGTGGCGGCGCTATCGATTAAATCAGAGTAGGCAACCGGTCGGGGCGAACGTAGCACCCGATCAACAGTGCACAATGCTAGAAAGACAATACATTCGAGCATACAATTAGCAACCGGGCTAGCGAAACACACAAGCAACGGTGCGAACGAAAGAATAACACGGCGACTGTGAACCCAGCCGCCGCCTGATCTAATCAAAGCAAGGTGGAAAGGTGAAATTAGCTTCCGCGGTAGCCTCGGGCTACGCGTAGCCTTCACACTTTACTCACCCCTTACTGGCCGCAGCCAAGTCGAACGAATTGCAAGTCGCAGCCCTTGGTGGTCGAAGTCAAATCGAAGCACCAACCCTTAGGTACGAGCTACTTGCGACAAGCTAATGGTATATTAGCACACAACAATGTGTGCGACCTGCTAGTCCGCGAGAATATAGAAGGAACAGAACCTCTGGTGACTTCCGGAATATATACATTCCCGGAGTCACCCAGGTGTCACAGGTGACTTTGTTGGTATAAAGATCTCGACCTGCGCATGCGCGCGATGGAACATCCAGTGCTGTAAGCACCGCCTCTGGCGGTCAGTAGGAACGAAATAGAACTGCAATTTAAAAGACACTGCAGGTAGGGTAACAGGTTTAAAAAAAATTCATTTTCAGCATGTTTTTAAGAAGAACATGTCTCCTAAATCAGACAGTCAACAACATATGAAAGAAACCCTTCAGAGTATTGACAAAAAACAAATGTTGAGATGATGGCCGTTAAAGACGCAAACAGACAAAGTTTAGTCAAATAAACACCTACATTTACATTTTGGACCTTTCATACATAGTAGTATGAAAGAAGATATTTTATGGAAGCAAAATAGACAAGAATCTCAACATTAAACACTGCTTAACTTAAATCATATAATGTTATATCTGTACAATCAAAAGAAAGGAACTAACTCATTATTTTACACACACTTGTCAGCTCTCAAATGTTCTTCAGAGAGCTCCTGAGTGTTTGTAGAAACAGTTTTTAGCTAATAACAAATCCTAGATAAGAAAGCTCAGAACCTACAGACACCTAGATAAGATGCATAGGAAAATAATTCTACAGTTGGTGAATTAAGTCCTTTTGATTAGTCACTTTAATGTGTTTGTGTCTGTGTGTTTGTGTGTGTGTGTGTGTGTGTGTGTGTGTGTGTGTGTGTGTGTGTGTGTGTGTGTGTGTGTGTGTGTGTGTGTGTGTGTCTGTGTGTTAGCTGTTGGTCCTCCCTGGGTCGTCGGGGTGGCAAACAGGACATCTCCCTGCAGCAAAGAGGTTGTTTGGGCATGGGCACGATCCAGCATGAAGTATTCCACGCTCTGGGCTTCCACCATGAGCAGAAACGCTCCGACAGAGACGATTACGTCACCATCCTCTACAACAACATAAAGTCAGGTCAGCAGCGCACACACACACACACACACACACACACACACACACACACCTTCATTGCACAGGCATGGGGCAATGGAAAGAAGATGTCCTCTGTCTTAACCAAAGATTAACCATATGCAGAACATGAAGGCTTCCCATTTGTTTCTCTCCAACTGATGAGTCTGGACTTTCTCCAATCTCAGTGGGGAGGAGTAGGTCAGGAAATGACCTGGCCAATAGCGGCCCAAGTTCTTGTCCCTTAAAGTGGAAGGCAACTGCTGATTGGTTCATTTAGTCATCAATCTAGCGTAGTGAGACCAACTATTTATCACAAGCGTATTCATTGCTCCACGTTGGAGTCAACGACTATAAGAATCCAATCAGGGGATTGGCAGCCTTCCAGTGGGGAGGGTCCGGTCCAACTGGAGGCTAGATTGACGACTACATGAACCAATCAATTGCAATCCACATCCATTTTTTTAAGGGTTAAACATGTACATTGTAATTTTGCTGTTGTGTAACATTTAGACATTTTTGTAAACGTTCACACCCCTAAAGCTAACATCACATAGGTGACATATCTTTAACAGTCTTTTGTGGCGTTTTCGATGGGGATTTAGCCATTTTACTGCCAACCTCTTCACAAGTTCCCCCCAGACAATTCTACAAGGCCACCATTTCTCCTTCCTGGGTCAAGACCATTGTGATTGTTTCAAAGAAATCCAAAACATGCCGGACCCTTTTTTCCCTTAATAGCAGAAATGAGAACTAACTGCTAGCTGTGGTTAGGTCTGGATGTGCGAGACTTACCCAGGACTGATCTCTCCCCCTTTGCAGGAAAGGAACATAACTTCCGGAAGGCCGAAACTAACAACTTGGGAACTGACTACGACTTTGACTCTATCATGCATTACGGCAGGTGAGTGTACAGTCAAGTTACAGTATATATCATCATGTATTACACTGCTCTTCTGTAAAGTGTTATATTGATTTCAACAGAGATCAAACAAGAGCTAACAATAAGACTTCAGGTTAAACTAACTGTTGCCTAACGCGCCCCACACACATCCTACCTCTACTGCGCGTCTACCTCGCGTCTGCGTCTGACTTTTTGTCACAGACTGTGAAATCAACGTAGAGCGAGCACACATCCAACCTCAGACGCACTGCAGAGGCGCGTCGGAGGCACGTCTGCAGCGACGCTCCCCTTCACCTCAGGAGGCTCGCCTATTTTTTTCTGAGAGCAGCGCGTCTCTCTCGCGTCTCTGTGCTTTAACTGATAGAGAAATACTCTGCTGACAGTCATACCAGCAGCATTCACTCTAGTTACACGTTTACCCGGTGTGTTTATTTCAAAATAAAACATCCCTCAGTCGTATACGCGAATAATCCCTTTATTTCACGATTTAATTGTGCAATCAAAATCCGAGGGATTTAAAACCTAATTTTCAATTAGTTCTGGCATTTCATTTTTGGATAAATGACACATATAGAGATCCAATATAGTGAAGAAATAAAAAAGATCATGATGAGCGCAACAGTTTTCCGTTGCTCTATCTGTGTCTACGGCCTTCTTCTTCCCCGACCACACCCCCCTCTCTCTCTCCCGTATAAATCAGTAAAGTGATTTTTGAAATACTCTGCTGAGAGTCATATTGACTTCATACTGGCAGCTTTCGCTGTAGTTTCACCATTTCCTGGTGTGTCCCCTTCAAAATAAAACTTCCAACAAGCAGCAGCAGCTGCTGAGACGTTGCATGTGTGTCCGAGAAAAGTCCGAGAGAGGCAGCAGTAAGGTAACGCGACGCGCTCCAGAGGTAGACGCAGGATGTGTGTGGGGCGCGTAATGCCTATTTACACTGCAGGTGAATAGGATAGAACAACTTGTAGATATCATCATGAAACTTTACCAGTTGATTATTGACACTAAAATTATTAATTTTTGTATTAACATATTTTCAGAGATATTTGAAATTATGCAAACTTGTCAATATCTAACAAATGAATTTGAATTTTCATCTCTTTGAAAACCAAACTAGATGTTGGATAAAGCCAGAGTTCAAATTAATACATCATCTTTTACAACATATTAGTGTCCAGAGTGTTTTTTAGAACATATTTTGGATACAGCCTTTTTCAATTTATAAATAAAAAATACCATGTGCAGGTCTTACAAATGCATTTTCAGAATGTTTTTAAGAAAATAATGTCTAATAAATCAGACAATGAACAACATATGAACAAATCCTTCTGTTATAACCTTCAGAATAGTGCTAATAAGGATTATGGAAAGTGAAGTTATTGCAGAATTTTGATTAAGAAAAATGGAGATAATGGCCATTTAAGATCGTTGTATAGGATAAATATATAGACGCAAAAAGACAAGGTATAGGTCTGTAAACAGGTTAATGTGTGTCCTCCTCCAGCCGTGCCTTCTCCAAAAATGGGAGTTCAACCATCATCGCTAAGAGCAACCCGAACATGAGACTCGGAACAGCCACCAGTATGACCGACAAAGACATCGCTCTCGTCAACCGGCTTTACGGATGCTAGGTGTGAAAACTAAAGATGGTGCTGTTAACACGTGGAAGAACACAGCACGAGCATCCCCCTGCTATGATCTTTGAAATATGATTATTTTAATCTAAGCCAGAATTGATGATGCAGTTCTGGTTTTACCAAGTGGTATCACAGAGATTTAATGTGATTTAATGATTTTTTTATTGATTCTGAACTTTACATAATAAATCAACAGGACACGGAGAAAGTTGTTTTTCATATTCTGGTTTGTGGAAGAAACATTTTGATATTTGACATAATTTGACAAAAAAAATGCTCCTAAATAAATAAATAAATATTGTAAATCTATAATGAGTAAAATACTAAAGTAAAGAAGTTTCATTAACAAAATGTACAACACACCAAATGTGCACCTTACCCAGAGAGTGGGTGAGTTACGAAATACATCTTTCAAATCAGAAATGTAACTTGTATAAATTAGAAGCACTTAAAGGTTCTGGAAAACGCTTGCTGTCAAAATCACTTTGAGTCAAAGTCAGTGAACTGGCAAGTGGCCACAGTAGCTAGCAAAGTGTCAGTTTACAGAGCCTAGGCTGTGTATTAACACTGTATTTGTTTTCAGTGCACACACACAGTAGAGTCAGGTAGTGGAGCATGAGGAGATATTCACTGATTTTGACTAAAAGTGATGTTGACGACAAGCTTTCTACAGAATCGCTGACTCTACATTTAAGTGAAGTACAAGTACCTGATAATTAGCACAAAATGGTGTTTGTGCAATTCTGATCAGACCCAAAAGCATTAGATGATAACGTCTTAAATGACCCATCAATCCTAAGTTATTCATATGATTATATTATTCTAAAGAACTTGGGCCAAACTGTGTTTCATTATTTTGTTTATGCAATGTATTCATCCTTTGATTTGTAATCAATGACTTTGTATTAATCTTTACAATCAAGTGAGACGTGTTATCAATAAAATCAAGTAATAAAGGTGTGATGTTTGTGATTTCCACCACAAGGAGGGAGGTAACTCCTCACATCCGTGTGAATGTCGATAGTTAGCCTGCTATCGGTGTATGAATGTGTGTGAATGGTAACGTGTGAAAGGAAAACAGGTCTCCCTTGCAAAAGAGTCTTCGGTCTCAATGGGATATACCTGTATAAATAAAGGTTGAAAAAAAAACAAAAAAACATCTGTTCTTTGTTTCTGTGGACATGATGCCCAAAAAGACAACACGTTTTATGTTGTATAGTTTGACTGTATTTGGGTTTGATCCTTTTGGGTGATTTAGCAGAAATAAATAGATTTTTAGTTTAACTAGAAAATTCCCACGAAAAAAAGGTGAAAAAAGTGGCATGGGGCGGAGCCAAACTACATTTCCCCTGATGACCTGGAGGAGGAAATACGCAATGACCCAAACAACAACAAATTTATTTTGAAAGTCAATTAGCTAACAGTCCCTGCTTCCCAAATCACATACTCCCTGCATTCCAAATCACATACTTTCTACTATTTAGTATGGAAGAAAAAATATTTAGGATGTCCCGATTCTTGAGGACAGATTTAGGATGGTAAGAAATACTCGGCCAAGATTGTTAGTGTTGAAAACAGCATCCTATTTGGGCGATTCTGATCCATAATCCAGTGCGAACCTGAAGTGACGTCGCATCGATGGAGCCTCCATATGAAAACAAACAGGGATGCGACGGATATAAAAGCAAGAGTCAAGATTAGGGCGCAATGTTATGATGAAATAAATAAGTAAAAGAATGTCCCAATAGTATGCCTACTGCATTCTAACTAGATTATTTTTATCGTTGGATGAAGTATGTAGAATAGAAAAAAGAAAGAGTATGCGATTCGGAACGCAGGGACTGTTTCTTTTTTCTATTCTACATACTACATCTGACCATCAAAATAATCTAGTTAGCATGCAGTAGCCATACAATTGGGACATAAGTGTACGTATTTATTTCACCATAACATTGCACCTTGATCTTGCCTCTTGTTCTCAATGAGGACTACACACACTCTGGCCACAACCGATTGAGCTACTGAATTCTTAAAAGTCTGTAAATGTGTGGTCGACTTTGTAACTCTGGTTTGATTAAAATATTGCAGTGAATATGTTTTACAAAAAGATAAAAGAACAAAACAAATCCCACTGATAAGTCGATGTCAAGAATGTGGAACTCATTGAATTCATCTCTCTATACTTTCAATCATCAGCAGTCTGAAGTTCAGTCATACTTGACCATGGGGTGGTCACTCCAGGGAGGCAGCTTGGAGACCTTCTCCTCAGTGGCTTTTTCAATGGGCCAGCCCCAGGCCTTAAAGAATCCAGCCAGGTTCATCTCCACAGCCTGGGAGAAAGTCTCAGCGTACAGGTTCATCTTTCCTTTGTTGTCATTTGGAAATGTGCTCATTTTGTGGTAGGCAGCAAACACCTTCTTGAAGGCATCCCAGCCAAACCTTTCCTGGAGCTACATGACAGAATGAGACAGAGGTAAATAGTGGTGGTGTCCCCCCATTTTCCAATATTTCTACAGTCTGGTGTATAGTGAGCATTACACCTTACTGGGTTGAAAGGGTCCAGAGACTTTGAGTCTGACTTTACTCTTGCTTTGCCTTTGAAGCGCTGCAATTCTGCTGACTCCAGTGCGACATAGTTTAGGGTGTAACATACAGTAATTCTCTCTCACCTGCATATAGGTCTCCAGGGCCACCCACATCTCCCAGCTGTCAAGTTTCTTGCCCTCCTTTGCGTAAGTCTCCGCTTGATGGTTGCGACTTTCTAAAGTCATATTTGGATGAGCCTGCATTGAACAAGATTACATTATGTGATTTTGATACAATGCAATCCCAGTGAAAAGCCTCATGCTTTTCTCAGAATAGAACAAAAAGAGGAGTTGTCTTTAGTGACTTGTGACATAAATAATTGTCACAGTACACTTTAAAACTAGGTTTTTCTAGCAACATTTTCTCTTGTTTTGTAAAATAAAAATCTAATTCATTCACTTCACCTTGGCCCTGTTGATCCCCAGCACCTCTTCATGCACATACACTGACCACAGGTTGCATGTACACTCAGTGGTGTGTGATGGGAACTCCCAGCAGTCTCTCTGTTGGTTGTGTCCCAGCTCATGGATGGGGCCCCACAGGCCATTACTCCTAGCATAATCAATGCTGACCAGTTCAGCTGCAGAGGCCTTGTGTGCCATGATAGGATAACCTGCATGCATCCAACCTGAATGGAGACATTTTTGAAAAAATAACATTCTTAACTACCAGGAGAAATGTGTGTTATTTCACAGTGATGAGGTCACTGTCGTTCTCATTTTAAAAAATGATTTATGAGAATTTCTGTAGTTCTGAATTTTGTAGGCGCAACTTCAAACATATTGTTTTTTTACGAGTGTCTGCTGGTGAGCACCGCCACTGTTCCTGCTAAGCAAACAAGAGTCATTCATATAAATAAGACAGCTACTTACCATAGGAAATCTGCACATCAGTAACAAAACGTTCTTTGCGAAGAAATGTATGTGGTATGACAGCCAGGTCAGCAATGGCCCTCATGATGCCATCCCAGTGCTTGGCCAACTCATCAGGCCGATCCAGGCTCCGGACAGCATCTGATGGCACGGTAAGGATGATGTTTTCAAACTCCAACTCTGCCCAGGGTGAAGGGGCTTTGCGCAGTCCCTTCCAATCAGCAGCTGTTGTCACACCTGAAGAGACGAGAGCACATAAATGCCTGACTGTGTACTCAAAACCCGGTCGGAATTGTAATGTATTAGAAACAAACAAAAAATGCTTTTTGTCTTCTCTCTTCAATGACAGAATAAACTAATGAATATAGGTCATTATGTAGGTGCATGGACTGCACACAGCTTATGTATACTTGCTGTTAAATTCTGCAAAGTGTCCTAAATTCTTGAATTCATGAGTAAAAGTTCAGATTTGTACGTACATGCTCTGTGTACCTTTAGCCACTATACTCGAAAAAACAATGCTCCCCTTCCCATGGGGACACCCAGATACACCCAGACATATTGTTGAGGGTTCCATCCCAACATTACTCATGTTAAAAGATTTTTCATTCTATTCAGGATGTTTTGCTAGCAATTTCCCAATCATTCTTGATCATGTCATTCCTCATCTGACCAGCAGTAATCCCTTCATCCTTTCCACTTTTACCATTTTACACTAGGCCTCGTGGTGTCACCCACCCTGCTCACTGTTTGGGCTATGTCTCATTAGAATTCCAAGCAGTCACATCTGAAAAAAGGGTGAACACAATGCTTATACTATAATGAACTTCCTGATGTTATTAAGATTGACTTGGCCTCGCTTGAGCTGTCAGGTGTCCCTTATAGCCATGACGATCCGCACGGCCAATCATCTGAGGGAAAGCATCATAACCATACTGACTCTGGTTGGTTCATTAAAATAGCTCTCTTTTTCCCACTGAGTTCGATTGTGTTACAACATATTTTCCTCCAATTACCCAGGGGGCAAAGTGATTTTATGGACATGGAGCGTTATAAAAGGTTGTTCACCAAAAATTACATCTAGGACCTTCCACGATCACAACCTGGGTGGACAACCTTGTCAACAAGCTGCTCGAAAGCTACAGCGGGCCGACATAGCAAATCAGAACCACTGTTTAAGTGAATGGGGGTGAATGGGGATGGGCTAATGGGGATTTTTTTTAACTTATAGATATCATTATGAAACTTTGCCAGTTGATTACTGACATTAAAACAAAAACTTTTTGTATTACAGTATTTTCGAAAATGTTTAAATAAATATGAAAAATCATCAATATCTCACTAATGATGCGTAAATTTGCATATCTGTAAAGCCCCAAAATCTAGATGTTGGAAGAAAACAAAGTCAATTTGTTTTTAAATTTTTAAAACAAAGAAGTGTCCAACTGCCTGAAGCCCTTCCTAATCACAGTTCAAATTTGATCAATAACCCACAGAAATTTTTTTTTTACACAGTTACATTTCATGTGCTATGGACCAAAAGTGTCCTTTTGGAGTCTCCAGCTGGTATTTTAGGAAACGGCTAGACATTCCCTTGGAAAAAACTGTGTAAAAAAATTCATTTTCTATGGGTTATTGATCAAATTTGAACTGTGATTAGGAAAAGCTTCAGGCAGTTGGACACTTGTTTTGTTTTAAAAATTTAAAAACAAATTGACTCTGCTTTTGTCCAACATCTAGATTTTGGGGCTTTGCAGATATGCAAATGTACGCATCATTAGTAGGATATTGATGATTTTTCATATTTATTCAAACTTTTTAGAAAATACTGTAATACAAAAAGTTGTTGTTGTAATGTCAGTAATCAACTTGCAAAGTTTCATAATGATATCTATAAGTTTAAAAAATTCCCTATTAGCCCATCCCCATTCACTTAAACAGTGGTTCTGATTTGCTCTATGTCGGCCCCCTGTAGCTTTCCAGCAGCTAGTTGACCAGGTTGTCCACCCAGGTTGGGATCCTGGAAGGTCCTGGATATCATTTCTGGTGAACAACCTTTTACAACACTCCATGTCTGTTTTTCTAAAAAAAAAAGGGGGTTTTGCCCCCTAGGTAAATATTCTCTGAGCTTGAGCTAGAGGACAAATTGTCCCCTCCATGGGCCTACAATAAGGCAGCCCGGCTCCATGATTCCTCCCTCTACAAGAAGTTGACTGCGTTGCTTAGCACATTAGCACCCTGTTATTACCCTGATCAGAAGCTGGGAGGGAAATTCTCACAAGTTGGCACCATCCTTCGATGTCCCACCCACTCAACTCTGACTCCTGCCAGGGTCAGTCACCACACACTCACCAGATTTATAGTACGGTGCAAGTACAGCCATCTGCACTGTGACCACTCCCCCGTCCACTTGTGTTTCTGGTGGGGCTACCAGGTAGATGAGTCCCCCCCATAGGTTCCACACCTGCATCAGCTCTGAGGTTACAGGAAATCGCTCATGAACACATGGTGCTCTCTTTAACTCTTCAGCATGTAGTATGTCTGTTTGACAGCCTATCTGGATCTGGGGAGGATATGGGATATGTGTTACTTTAAAACATGCATATTGTTTGTTGGATGTAAGGCAAGATATATACAGTACATACAGTATGTAGATGGAGTACTAACTATAGTCTTCAACACATAACTCAAACAGTCATTACCAGTCTTATTGCATAGGGCAAACTGCTCTATGGGCTATATTGTATATCACTGATTCAAGTTCAATAATGGAACCAATTTAGTATTGTATGTTCAGTGTATGACTTCATCTCAATAACCCTGATGTTTAATTATGTTTTTTTACACAGTACCTTCCATTCCTTGTTGACAATCTTTGGTGGTATGGCCAAGAAGGTCTTCATACCAGGAGAAAGGTAGAGCCCTGTACTGATCCACTCCTCCTCTTCTGACACATGCACACATTTTGATTATTGCAATGCAAAAGCACATCAATTACTGCAATATTTTCCATCTGTGCACACAAATTAGGTCAACTGAAAAATCACAGTTCTTTAAATACAGAATATTACTTGTAACGGAAATTATGCCATGCATTTGGCCTCAAGAATGTGGTCTGACCTGCGGTGTTAACATTAATCTTGATTTTGTGGTTGTAGACAACGGGCATCATCGGATTATCCTTGATGAGGTAGGGCAGGAGAGCGTCGGGATCTGAGCAAACCTTGTACACCTCTGCCCCCACAGTTAGTAGTAGGTGGTCTTTGGGATTATTCACAGGGCAGCTGTCAGACACCTTGAAATTGAATGAAAATTGCTATAAAAAAACCTTCCTTACAAACAATCTAGTTACAATCATGGACTACAGTCATTCAATGCCCACCTGTGGCATGCCCGACTTCTTTAAGATGTCGGTGAGGGTGGACACCACCTGTGTATAGGAGGAGCAGCCATGAGCCTTCATGTTCAAGAAGGTGGCACAATCACTGCCCAGCATTTTCAGACATTCCTCCTCATGCTCAGTAAGCCCGTCCCCTTGGGTTACGTGGCCAGCAAAGCGGCGTAAAAGGTGGCGAAAGTGGTAGGTGTCTTTGATGGCCTGGCTGGGCACAGGGGCCTTATAGGAACCCTCCCAGATGATATGCTCCAGCAGACTCAAGCCCATTTTGTTCAGGATCTTGTTTCCTGGAAGAAAGTGCAATGAACCCAACTTTATCTCTATGTTGCATGGCTTACAATAAGCTTCATTTCGGATGTTGCACATGATCTGACAAAAACTTTCAGTGGGACCCCCTACGACGGACATAAAGAATTGCAGTTATATATGTGTCTTTAAAGTCAAATCACAAAGTCTGTGTACCTACTGACAGCATTGAATTGGTTTGTTTTTGCAGACAAATATCCTTGCTTGTATTTGTATTGTGTCTAACACAAATTATTTTCTGACAGTGTGTGATGTTCTACTGTGTGAATTTGGCATTATGTGTCCAGTTTGTCCAATTTGTTTAGTGGTGCCCTGTCAATTTGCCTTTCTTGAGCTGCCAAGGGGGAAACTGTGTTTTGAGCTAAGTCTGGTACAAGACATCAAATGTTGAACATTGTACATGGTTCCTTACAAATACAATGAGTAAATACATGTTATAATATCATGGCTGGAAAAGTGTAGCACAGCATAATAACATAATTTGTGTGGTACATTACAATACCTTCAAAATCTGTTAGTGGATTTTGCCCAGGATGTGTCTGTGCCCAGTTCCAGGCATGTCCACCAATCAGCAGGCCTCCTCCCTCTGCCACAAAGTTCTGGATTTCCTCCACATTTTCATCGCTATACGCTGTACACACAAATACACTGAGGTCTTCCCTGAGGCCTGTCTTCTTACAATCAAACTCTGACTTGCTGAAGAGTTGAAAGGCTTGGTCCAGCTCTGGCTCTATGCCAACCACTCCATTCCGGCCTTCATCCAACCAACGAATTGCATTGTTCCAAAATGGAGCCAGTGTCTGGGATGAAAGTGTATCCAAGAAAGACATGAGCTTGTTAATCACGTAAGAGAATTTGATGGAGAGCCAGAACAACGTAACTAGGCAATAATGACTTAAATAATGTTTTCTGCCATTTCAAATAGTATAGTGATTGTTACATATAAAATTAGCAGGTATTTCACTTATCAACCAAAAATAGACATTCCCTTCCTGTTGTTTAATTTAAATAATTTTTCTTTAAAAAAACGCAGCATATTATTGATATAATTCATACACTCAGTGGTGATTCAATCATTTCAAATATTTTTTTTAAAACACAGAGGAACGCTACCTTTCGTCTCAGAAGTCTTTCATGTGTGATCACAACAACCCGTCCCTGCCCATAGTAAGCTCCTGCCAGGAACACTCGTCCATCCTCGGTAGTACCAATGGGGAAGGCTAATGGGCCGTGGACCAGAACCTCAGAAGCTACAACCCCATTCTGGAGGTCAAACTCTGACACTCCCTCGAGTAAGAATTGTAAGTCGTCTTCAAAATCCTTACCCATTCTGAAATCGAAAGGAGGAAGAAAGAGTCTAAGAGAAACAGTGTATCACAGAATTATTCAGATTCTCTACTTTAAAAACATCAGAATAAGACACATGAGGTAGATAATAAACTGATTTTTTTCACCTTGGTAGGGGCTAATACCATTCTTTTAGACACTGTTGTAGCTTTGCTTTTAAGTATTGTAAGGTCCTTCTGTCTTTTGGTTGGTACACCACACCCAGAATGAACTGATTCAAATTACCTTTTGTACAGCCTCTGACTTTTGTTTTAATGTCACCATGCCTTTTGACCTCGGTTTGCTCTGGTAACACGCACTAATGAGCATCCTTATGTTCGAACATGGTGTTCACTATGGACAGTCCATGAATTGCTCAGAAGTCCAAAAACAAACGACCGCTCAGGTTTAGATCAGGGACGCCATTCTTCCATATCACGCCTCTCCGGGGGCCTCCGGAGGTGGTTGCAAGGCACCGACAGGCCCGAAGTCTGGCAGCCTCTGCAATGTCAGAGGCACAGCATGGGGTG
Source organism: Ammodytes marinus (assembly GCF_949987685.1). Classification (NCBI taxonomy): domain Eukaryota; kingdom Metazoa; phylum Chordata; class Actinopteri; order Uranoscopiformes; family Ammodytidae; genus Ammodytes; species Ammodytes marinus. Next base: position 7,909,077 of record NC_137232.1, on the reverse strand, counting down.
TGGGAGGAGGTTCGGAGAAGCAATGGAGAAAGATTTCTGGTTAGCACCAAAATGATTCTGGGAAACCTTCCGGGCCTCAGGAGGGGGAAACGCGGAACCATCAAAGCTGTGTACAGTAAGGATGGGACTCTGATGATCTCAACTATTATTAGTATTTCCAGGCAGTGGAAATAGAACTTTGTGGAACTACTGAATCTCTGTGAAACTCCACAGTGACAAAGACCCAGAGATTGATTAGATCTGTTCAGAGATGCTGACAGCTTTGGGTGCAGAGGGGCTTTCTTGAATGACCACCTCTTTAAAATTGCATGGATACCTGGGGAAGTGCCCAAGGAGTGGCAGACCAGGCTGGTGAATCCCCTGTTCAAAAAGGGGGACCAGAAAGTGTGTGCCAATAACAGTTGTATAAGTCTCGCAAGGATTGTCGGGGCCATCTACATGTGTTTTGCGAATCTGGAGAAGGCATATGACAGGGTCCCCCTGGATATACTGTGGGAGGTGCTGTAGGAGTATGCCAGGGCTGCGCTTTATCAACAATCCTGTTAGTGATATTCATGGACAGGGTATTGAGGCTTAGTCGTGGCAGGAGATTGGATTGGCTGAAGAATTGTAGCAGCTGGGCTATATTGCTCTGACTGTACCACATTGTGTGACAAAAGGGGGCTGAGCTGGAATGCAGAGCTATTGAACTACTTGTCAATCTACAAGCAGCTACAATGGGGTTTCTCAGGAGGGTAGCTGGGGTCTCCCTTTGAGATCAGAAGTTCAGTCATCCGTGAGAAACTCAAATGTTTGAGGTGGATCTAGGCATCTTTATAGGATGCTCCCCGGGCACCTCCCTAGGTAGGTGTTCCCGTGGAAGACCAGGACAAGGTGGAGAGATCACTGGCCTTGGAACACCTTGGGATCCCCAAGTCATAGCTGGCTAATGTGGCATTAGTAGATCAGAGTCACTTAGATAATTGATTAGATAAGGATCATAGTTCCCTCTAATGATCAGCATGATGGCATTGTTATTGTGAACATATTATCATGTTAATATTAGCATTTAACTGAGAGACCAGGATGCAATGAATGCATGCAACTCATTCAAATGGGAAAATAAAAATAAGTATACACTTACACTACAGCCATCCAGGACGATGGGATCTGTGGGTAGACAGGTAGGCACTCAACGTCACCCTGATGCCCAGAGAAGTAGATCCCTGCCACACCACACACCTTATTCCCTTCAAACTGATGCAGTGTGTTCTCCTTTGGGTGAGCTTCATCCCAGCTCCATGCCTGACCTGCTATCAGGACTCCCCCTCCAGCTTTCATAAAGGCCACCAGGTTCTTCACCTCTGCACCCACACTGTAGGCATCAGTCACATACACACCAACCCCCAGATCCTTGGCAAAGGACCCCACAACCTTGGCTTGGAAGCTGGATTTTCTGATATTATCAGCAACTGCCTTAACATTATTGTGGACCCCCACTGACACGTTGTCAGATCCATCTCCTCTCAGCCAGGTCAGAGCGTTCTCTACCAGAGCAGGGAAGGTGTTCAGGTAGGCCTCATGGCCCAAGACCACAATTCTTCCACTGCCATACAGAGAGGCAGCCATCAGCGTTTGGCCTTGGCTGTTCATTGCTAAAGGGAAGGCGTGGTCTCCAATCAGCAACAGGTCACTGGGAACACAGGGGCCCCGGAAGTCTAGCTCACGCATGCCTTTAATCAGGGACATGTAGGCTGCTTCAATGTGTTTTGGTGTGGGCTGGGTCGACATGGTTAGAAGGGATTCTCTGAGGTTTGGATGAAGAGAAGGCTGGATGAAAACAGAAAGTTATGCTGAGTCAGGCAAAATCATTCAATAGCACGAATCAGATACAAAGCTAAAATAATAACAGTATTTTCATTTAGGGTTAGATACACAGGAGATCAGCCAGGAAGAAAACCAGGGCAGTTAAGGAGTAGGCAAAAGCAAGGTCAATATACGGTAACAGGATTAAAGAAAACAAACACACTAAACACAAGAGGATAACAGTAGTGCTATGAAGAAATTGCAATGAGGGTTTAGCACGCAGACAAAATAAACCTAGAAAGGGGAGTAAAAAGGTGTAGATAAATCTTATCAGGGCAGGGTAGTAAACACAAGCAGGAAACACACATGTAATGGGGAGGAAGTTGAAACTAGAGATGAGGTGGATGACACAATAAAACAGGAAATGACTGAATGAGACTGATGTCATAACTAAAGGAGCAAGGCAATACCTTACACAGATGTAAATCGCGTTAGCCTCTACGCTTGAAAAATTGCTCTTCGATGGATTGACTTTGTGTCACTCAGACCTTCCTGTGGGGACAGAAATGTGACAGAGATTAAAACAAAAAATAAAAATTGGCTACTAATGGCTTACTGCTTGTGTTAAATATCGATAAATATACAGTTGGAGAGGAATATCAATCTACAACTTTTCATGATCACAAGCACAACCACCATACAGCAAAAATATATGTTTTACCTGGAAGTTAAGTAGACTTTCTGCTTGTAGTAGCCTATTACAGTATGGCACAGTAGTCACAGACAATTCATAGAGAACACTGCCTCACGGGAGAGAAGAGACAATATAAATGAGAGCAAGAGCAAGAGGGAAGGTTAAAGTTGAACATGTTATGACCATAAAAGGGTGGGACTTCAACTAACACAACCCTATGACTCACTGCACAGAGTCCACTACACAATATCTGTCCTCCGACACAGTGTCTCTTTTTTATTGGCCAACCACTTACTAATGTTGATTGAAAGATAGAGAGAGATACGTCCTGTCTGATACAAGCTACCTGTTCATCCTGCCAGCTAAAGTCAATATGTATACATTATAAAACAGTATTATATTGACTGTTAAATGTCACCTTTGTGTATTGTTTTTTTTGAAGAAACCTTTGAAGGTTTTGCACGAGAGAAGTCGTGTATTCCTTTTTTGATAGAAAAGGAATAAAGTAAGTCATGAGAACGTATTCCTCCTAAGAAGTGTTGTGTATTGTTTAATGAGTGAGATCCGAAATAAAATTGAGAAGCAAATTGTTGTCTGTAGTTCATTCCTTGCCAGGGTGACATTCTAACAGAGTGCACGTTAAGCCATCTGCTTGATTGTGACAAAGACAGGATGAAACAGAGCCATCACATACTATAGAACAGGGAACGCGTGGTTAACACAAGTAGAGGGAACAAGTCTGAGTTGCACCATACATGAACCTATAGAGGCAGTTGCAAAAGTACAAAAGGTTACATTAAGGTCAGGATAACACGCTGCAATAACGTTCTCAATTACAGCAGCAAGATGAGAAGTCCCAGATGTATAAATATGTGTTACCATTATAGATACCATTTATTATACTATCTATGGTTACCATATAGATTTTGATATCCCTTAAAGGAGTGGTGTAGAAATGCTCCAAGAGTAAGAACACATTTATATTTATTTATTTGTTTTAACTTTTATTGGCACAAAACAACAACAAAACCATGGCATTACAGGTGCTGTATTGGCATCATGTCAGATAAGAACCCAAGACTCAAAGCATTAAGGAACCACACGGCTTAGCTGATGAGGCAAAGTCCAAATGATAAAGGAAATATATTAAATATCCAAACAAAACATACAGCTTTTATTCAGCTAAATACAATAGTGCATATGTTTGCTTGCTTTGTGGGAACTGTTAGTGACCTGTGTGGGCCTGACCTGATTCCCCAACAATCGAAATGCAAAGACTCAGTGGCTTAGTTACCATATAGTAAGACAGTAACGTGCCAAATGAAGCAGAGCAGGACATTCAAAAACAACATGTTAATCAGTTTGATTCATATAGTACTATGAAAATATCATAAATAGCCACCGCCACCACCAACATTTTCACTTTTTTTATGAGTCTGTGTTATGCATTTCCATCTGGATATTATGGTCTGCCTTTTTGCATACATTTTAAACATCAACAATAAAAAAGGACATGATACACTTTTCTTTCAAATTAACCTAAAACAAGGAGACAATCTTCAACACCAATATATTCCCTTGCTCCTTGTTTTGGATAACTGTATGTAGTCTACTGAAAATTATTGCACATTTGGACAATCCCTTGGCCAACCCTCGGTTCACTGCTACACATGTACAATCTTTAATTATACATGAAAATGATTAAGTCATACAATATATACACAATACAACCCTTCTTCAAAACACAAGTCTAGGCCGCCTGGAAGCAAATCTGGTCATTGAATAACCTCTAAGTTTTTGGTATTCTGCTTTAAAGGTCTTTTAAAACTACAATTTGTTTTTAAGTCAAAATCATTTAAAAGCTTTATATATCTGGTCAACTGTGTAACTAATCTTTGTTTTTCAAAATAAATGTGGTGAAAATACAATAACAACAAAAGAAGAAAATACAATCTGTAAATTGAGTTAGCCATCAAATACTGAATGTCAAGAATGTGGAACCCATTAAACTCTCTACACTTCTAACCAGCAGCAGTCTGAAGTTCAGTCGTACTGCACCATGGGGTGGTCACTCCAGGGAGGCAGCTTGGAGACCTTCTCTTCAGTGGCTTTTTCAATGGGCCAGCCCCAGGCCTTAAAGAATCCAGCCAGGTTCATCTCCACAGCCTGGGAGAAAGTCTCAGCGTACAGGTTCATCTTTCCTTTCTTGTCATTGGGAAATTTGCTCATCTTGTGGTAGGCAGCAAACACCTTCTTGAAGGCATCCCAGCCAAACTTGTCCTGGAGCTACATGGAATGAGACAGAGGTAAATGGTGGTGTTGTCACCCTATTTTCCAACATTTTTAAAGTATTTGTGTAGTTTGCATTAAAATTTACTGGGCCAGACTAACTTTACTTTTGATCTGCAATTCTCTTGACTCCAGTGCAATATACTTTCTCTAAAGGGTGTAACATACAGTAATTCTCTCTCACCTGCATATAGGTCTCCAGGGCCACCCACATATCCCAGCCGGCAAGATTCCTGCCCCCCTTAGCATAGTGCTCTGCACGATGGTTGCGATTCTTTAAACTCATATTTGGATGAGCCTGCATTGAACAAGATGAAATGATGTGATAGTGAAGCAATGCAATCCCAGTTAAAAGTGACAATCCCAGTGACATAAATTCATCTCTCAATACATAAAAAAAAATTGTATTCACTTCACCTTTGCCCTGTCGATCCCCAGGTACTCTTCATGCACATACACTGACCACAGGTTGCATGTACACTCTGTGGTGTGTGAAGGGAACTCCCAGCAGCCTCTCTGCTGGTTGTGTCCCAGTTCATGGATGAGGCCCCAAATGCCTTTTTTCTCAGCGCTGACCATGGCAGCTGCTTCAGACTTATGTGTCATAACAGGATAGCCTGCATGCATCCAACCTGGATGGAGTAACAGATCATTCATTTTCCATATCTAATGTAGAGAAACATTGTAGCACTTCATATTGTAGTGCAAGTGTGTGTGCTGCTATGTAATTTTATCGAAAACAAGTGTTTAAATGTTAATTAAATGTCCATATACTGTAAATAGTAAACAAGGTATTCTTAAAGCAGACATTAGCACTGAACCGTGTCCCTTTTTGAGTTAACATGAACATGCAGGTTTGGTGAATAGGAAAGTCTTATTCTACTCCCTTTGGTGTGAATGTGAATGGTTGTCTGTATATGTATGTTAGCTCTGTGATAGACTGGGGACCTGTCCATGGTATAACCTGCCTCTCACGCGAGCTTCACATACATTGTCTCCCACAGATAAATTTTGCATTTCTCCAATCTCCTAGATTGATGACTACATGAACATACAAGGGCTGCCTTCCACTAAGGGACTAACGTTAGGTCTGAACAAGAGCCCTGATTGACCCGGTAATTTTTATTTTTTATTTTTTCATGCTTTATTGATAGTGTAGAGACACCGCTGCTGGCCGAGGCCCATGGGGGGGACGCCCTACCAACTGAGCTACCCGGTAATTTTTTGACCGGCTCCTACACACGGAGAATGGAGAAATGCCAGACTGATATGCGGGAGAGAGACTAATGTGAAGCTTGCAAGAGCAGGCTGGTCACACTAGGGTACATCTCACCTAGCATGAGTTTGGACGGGGTCTTCTCCAAGTGATATGCAAATACAGTGTCAAAGCTAAATAGACCTACCGTGGGAAATCTGCACGTCTGCTACAAAACGTTCTTTGCGAGGAAATTTGTGTGGTTTGGCAGCCAGGTCAGCAATGGCCCTCATGATGCCATCCCAGTGCTTGGCCAACTCATCAGGCCGATCCAGGCTCCGGACAGCATCTGATGGCACGGTAAGGATGATGTTTTCAAACTCCAACTCTGCCCAGGGTGCAGGAGCTGTGCGCAGCAACGACCATTCAGCATCCGTTGTCACACCTTGAACGAAAAAAGAGGATGGGTGTATTCAAAACTGAGAGAGGAATTATCAGTTATTTAGTGACATTAAGTTTGAGGTATTCTTTCATAACCACCTGCTTTGTACAGGATCGTACTTACTTAAATTAAATGTATTCAACCCCCAATTCCAAAACAACCATATTTAACACATTTGTCTATATTGGGAAAACATTACACACCCATTTACTCCCATAGGTATACACACATGAGGAGACAGTTTCAAACACACCACACACTCACCAGATTTATAGTATGGTGCAGGAACAGCCATCTGCACTTTGACCTCTAGCCCATCTACCTTTGTCTTGGGTGGGGCTACCAGGTAGATGAGTCCCCCCCATAGGTTCCACACCTGCATCATCTCTGAGGTAACAGGATATCGCTCATGAACACATGGTGCTCTCTTCAACTCCTTAGCATTGAGATGGTCTGTTTGACAGCCAATCTGGATCTAAAAAAAAAACGGAAATATGGGTTTTTGATTGCAAGTATGGTTTTATACTGTAAATAAAAAGGATGCAAAGCTTGGATGAAATATGGATGACTGCACAAAGGCCTGCATGGGGTTTGGCTGGACCTCCACTGGCGATACGGCGTAAAGAAACACATTTAACTCAATAATTGTTTGATTTTCTGTACAGTACCTTCCAGTCCTGGTTGACCATCTCTGGCGGAATAGCTAGGTAGGTCTTCATACCAGGAGAGAGATAGAGACCTGTACTGATCCACTCCCCGCCTCCTTACAAAGACAAGCACACAGACACAAACACAGACACAGACACAAACACACACACACACACACACACACACACACACACAGAAGCATCACATTGTGGTTCGTACAGTAATGCAACCTAACAGTTACGTCAACCTATTAAATTCAGTTGTGTACGTATATACAATTTAAACACAATTATACACAAGAGGCACATACTCTATGTAGGTTGAACTCACTAATGGTTTACATATTTTGTCCACAAAAAAAGGAGGTCTGACCTGCTGTGTCAACATTAATTTTGATTGTGTGGTTGTAGACGACGGGCATCAACGGGTTATCCTTGATGAGGTAGGGCAGGAGAGCATCGGGATCTGAGCAAACCTTGTACACCTCTGCCCCCACACTGAGGAGAAGGTGGTCTTTGGGACTCTTCACTGGGCAGCTGTCACACACCTTGAACCAAAATGAAGAGTAAATATCATTATAGGTGTTGTTTACGCCTGACTGATTGTTTAGCTTTGTGCTGTTCTACTGAATTGAGTGTTGGTGCTATTTTGTCTTTATTCACCTGTGGCATGCCCGACCTCTTTATGATGTCAGTCAGAGTGGACACAACCTGTGCATAGGAGGAGCAGTCGTGAGCCTTCATCTTCAAGTAGGTGGAACAGTCACGTCCCAGGTGTATAAGACATTCCTCCTCATGCTTGCTAAGTTTTTCTCCCTGGGCTACGTGGCCAGCGAAGCGGTGCAGAATGTGGCGAAAGTGGTAATGGTCTTTGATGGCCTGGCTGGGCACCGCTGCCTTGTAAAGACCACCTCCGATCGTCGCCGCCAGCAAGCTCATGCCCATTTTGTTCAGAATCTTGTTCCCTGAAAGATATTGAAGAAAACTTTGACTTGATATACTGTTCTACATGTATAATCTATTGTGAAAATAATCATGGTACAGGGCCTTAGGCTACTAAAAACCACCAGCCGATATACTGTAGGGGAGAACGGGTTAAGTAGGCACACTTTTTACTCCAGTGAGAATTGCTCATCACCTAAACATCTTTCAATAATCATTCCTACATTAAATTGAAGCTTAAGGTGTTGGCTTGAAATGTGAACCCCTCACTTTTTCTATCTTATTGTAATAAAGAAGAAATTAATCATCAAAGACACCCTTACACATTGTGACAACCAACCCCATCAAGGGGTCGGTTGTCAAACACTATGGGGTTGTTTGTCACAATGTTATCTTACTGGGAATAATATTAAAAAGAAGGCAAGAAAGTAAAACTAAATTTGAAAGTTTAATTGCATTGTCAAGTTGACAAATAGGCCTACATAACTTAATGTAGCCTTGGCAGCTGGTCTAGTTTGGGATGCACTGGGTTTGTTTTGATTTTGTTGCCCTTTTTTCTTTTGCATGCTAGCTGTCTTTTCCTGCTCTATTCTTTCCTTCTCTGGGGTGTCAGTGAGGATACAGCTTGAAAATTTCTTTCGTTATTGGGTTCCTTTTCTGGCTGCAGCCTTTGGATAACAACCCCCCAAAAAATGTGACGACCAACCCCAACTTGAATTTCTTGCTAGCATCAAGGCCAACAACCATCTGAAAACTAATTAACTTGCTAACCACAATCTAAACTATAGTTTACCCTTCACACTGTGTATGGGTAACAAGTGTTTTGTTATAAACCCATTGTGTAAAAGCCTAGAAGAAAAATACTGAGGAGCTAAATATTTTCAATTTGACATGGAAAACCCTAACAGTCGTCTCTCCTCAAATTCAGCAGTCTAACTCCAAGGAAGACTACGTAGGTGACCTCTGATCCCAATTCTGGATATTTTCATACCAAAATTTCACAGACAGCGCCTTCTGGTTCTGAGATATAACAATTGTGACAACCAACCCGTGTGACAAATTACCCCGTTCTCCCCTACACTAAACATTCCCTTTGCATACATCTTTTACTTGCTTTTTTGCCCTTTCTCTACCCTTCCTGTCGGTTGTTAGATTAAAAGTGTTATATTCTGTGGCCCTTTCTTGGTGTTTTCGAGTGCTTCCCTCTTTTTACTTATTGCCTTCCCCACAGCCTTCAAGACCACTGCTATTATAGGCACTGGTGAGACAATCCCCAGAGCTGACACTGGCCTCCTTTGGTTAGCATGCTGCTATGAGCTTTTAGTTTTGGAATCTTCAAAGGTTCACTCCTACATGGAACCCGAATGATATACAACTTTCATAAACCACAAATCCAAAGTTCACACCCACTTTAAGTAGTCATTGGGCAGGCATGCACGATGTGAGACGGCCAACTGATATAATTCTATCCGTTATTTGATCTGTTTCAGAAGTTCAGTCTCCCTGCTCACCTGCAGTCAAATGTGTCTCATTTGTACCTGGTTCCCTGTGCTGAATGTGCATGTACCTCAATATATTATTTCTGTAGAGCATAGAAATTCTTAAAATTCTTGAGGGATCCTAAAGTACACCATTGCCAGGCTCTGTTTGTCTTGAACATGTCTGCTTAGCCTGAATCCAACTGAGTTTTAGTTCTATCCAGTAGCCCAGTTTGACTATATTTTGACCCACACACCCTTCCTTCTCATTTAGGACATAGCAGTGCCCGTATGTAATCAAACTTGTGCAGTACATTATCATACCTGGGAAGTCTGTTACTGGGTTTTTCCCAGGGTATGACTGTGCCCAGTACCAGGCATGTCCACCCATCAGCAGGCCTCCTCCCTCTGCCACAAAGTCTTGGATTTTCTCTGCATTATCACTGCTGTATGCTGTGCACACAAATACACTCAGGTCTTCCTTAAAGTTTGTCTTCTCACACTTTAAGCCTGACTTTCTGAGGATGTTGAATGCATTATTTTGCTGTCCACCAACGACCCCATGTCGGCCTTCGTCCAACCAACGGATGGCATTGATCCAAAATGGAGCCAGTGTCTGTAATAAAAGCAGTTATTGTGAGAAAGGGTGTATTTTGTTCATCAAATAAAAAAATTGGCAGAGCAGTCAACTGTTGGTCACCACATAAAACAACAAATATATCATATTTATATACATTTTTGGTTTGAAGAATGTCTGCTTTCATAAATCAAATGGAGCGCATAATGACAATTTACTGATATAGTCTAGGTATAAAATGTACCACATGAGCAAATTATCTTATTGTGCTCAATTTGAATCATGAAGGCAGGAATTCAAAATAAATCTTTGATAAGTACCTCTCGTGCCAGAAATCCTTCGTGTGAAACAATTATGACACGTCCCTGTCCATAGTAAGCTCCAGCAATAAACGCCCGTCCATCCTTTGTGGTCGCAATGGGAAAGGCTAGCGGGCCGTGGACCAGAATCTGTGAACATATTGCTCCACCCTGGATGTCAAACTCTGAAATGTCCTCGAGTAAGAACTCCAGGTCGTCCTCAAAATCCTTGCCAGTGCTGTATTTGAAAGGGGGAGAGGAGAGGGAGAGATATGAGACACAAATCTATTCAATAATTACGTTAAAAATAAGTTTCAATTACATTTTTAAAATGTTTTTTATTTATGTATTCCTAATAAAATAGTAATAGTACAAATTATTATTATTATTATTATTATTATTATTATTATTATTATTATTATTATTATTATTATTATTATTATTATTGCAATAGTAAATGTTTATTCTTTTATACTTGTTTTGTGTATTCATTTGTGTTTTGGTATTTTGTATTTTTCAGAGGACAGTGGCAGAAAATCATTGAGAGAGGTTTGTAATATGGAAGAAAGGTCCATGGCCAGAACAGAAACAGTACAGTTATAATGTTATTATTTTAAGATGAATTACAATGTAAGGTATTCTTTTATATAGTTTATAATATTTATTAGAATATATTCTAAAATACTTGAAGGAAAGGGTTTAAGTGAAGTGATATGTTCACTATTAAAGGCCCAGTATGTGAAGGGACTTGGCGTTTTTTTTCAGAACAGACGTGGTAGAAATGGAATATTATATTGCTAAATGCGTTTCAATTGGTGTAAAATTACTTGTAAATAGAGTTGTTGTTTATTGTATCACCTTAGAATGAGCTTTTTTTAATCTACATAGGAGTGGGGCACGGCGCCATGTTGCACTGCCATGTTTCTACAGTATAGCAGAACGCAGGGCAAACTTAGCTGCGTTTTTATAGTGGGTTTCCACTATAACTATTAACATGTTCACCTCATCACTTGATATTGTGGAAAAACTTACAGGCAGTGGGGGATGATGCCATATTTAGTAAATATAGTCCCTTCCCTAAAAAGGCCACTGTAGCTTCTGTAAATTCTCAGAACCTGAAGGGTATAGACGGAGTGTTGCAATCTATAACTTTGACCACTAGATGATGCCACTGCACCTTTAATAATACTGTCATAAACAGGAAGGCCTTCCATGTTTTCAGATTAAAAGTTGTCATTTTGCAAAGTTTCTAAATGTGTTTTAACACTCACACTACGGCCATCCAGGAGGAAGGGATCTGTGGGTAGACAGGTAGGCACTCAACGTTACCCTTACGCCCAGAGAAGTAGATCCCTGCCGGACCAGCAACCTTATTCCCTTCAAACTGATGCAGTGTGTTCTCCTTTGGGTGAGCTTCATCCCAGCTCCATGCCTGACCTGCTATCAGGACTCCCCCTCCAGCTTTCATAAAGGCCACCAGGTTCTTCACCTCTGCACCCACACTGTATGCATCAGTCACATACACACCAACCCCCAGATCCTTGGCAAAAGACCCCACAACCTTGGCTTGGAAGCTGGATTTGCTGAGATTATCAGCAATTGCCTTCGCATTATTGTGGACCCCCACTGACACGTTGTCAGATCCATCTCCTCTCAGCCAGGTCAGAGCGTTCTCTACCAGAGCAGGAAAGGTGTTCATGTAGGCCTCATGGCCCAAGACCACAATTCTTCCACAGCCATACAGAGAGGCAGCCATCAGCGTTTGGCCTTGGCTGTTCATTGCTAAAGGGAAGGCGTGGTCTCCAATCAGCACTAGGTCACTGGGAACAGGGGGGCCCCGGAAGTCCAGCTCACTCATGCCTCTCATGAGGGACATGTAGGCTGCTTCATGGTGGTTGCGTCTGGGCCCGGTCGACATGGTGAGAAGAGTCGATGCTCTGAGGGTTGGATGAAAAGGGTGGCGGCAGGATGGCAGAAAAAAGTTTTTCAAGTAAGATGCAAGTTGAGTTTGTTACTGAGGGTGAACAGTTTAGACTTTAATCTTTAGAATTAATTGCTTTATTGTCATTCAATAAATACACCGGTGCACATATTAAGCAAAATTACGTTACCTTAGCTCACGGTGGAGTGGACACATAAAAATATCTAAAATGTTCACAGAATATAAACAGTTCAACTAGATGAATTTTAAGTGTGTCAGTTCTTGTCTTTGTTATATACTGTGTATGTTACAGTACTTGCAGATAAAGTTAAAAAGCATCTAGTCGAGAGCTTAATGTATTTTACTGTAAATATGTTAAAAAAGAACGTAAACCTTATGATAGCCCAGATATTTCCTAAGCATTAGTCATTTCCTTATTAGTAATAAGGACAAATCTTTTTGCGGTTGCAAAGAGATTTGTCCTTGAAAGGTACTGATTCAATTTATTTAGGGTCTTTTGAATAATAGGAGTAAAGTTTAAAGAACATCATGATTTTTGGTCTTCAGAAATAGAGAGCCTCAAACATAACTTCTTCCCATACAAGAACATTGCAAATAGTGTGTAGCCTACATCTCAGTCACTGACAACTAACAGTACACATTTTTTATATTTCATATCAGCCCGTTGACTGAAGCCTGACTTAATCTCATCAAGAATTCTGACGGACCTCTTTTTTTCTTACAACAACAACAAAGCAATAGCTTAATGATCACTACTGAGCAGAATGTTCTCCGGTTATTATATAAAATCACATATTTTAGTTTTCAGGCAAAGGAATCAGTACTCAGAGCTTCAGTGAGGCTAGGCTAGGCTAGTGTCAGGAGAAGATGTATTATTGCTATAATCTACCAAAAAGCACAAAGGGATTTACTTTACCTGAAAGTGGAGCTTGCTTCCTGCTTATATTATCTAGACAGCAGCACAACCGTTTTCCAGACAGGCACTCAGAACCCCACCTGACAGGCCAGAAGAGAGAATATAAATGAGAGCAAGAACAGGACTGAGCACACCAGGTGAAATTAATAGGACGCACTTGAGTGAGAATAAAACAACACCAGTTTGTTGACATTCCAACTGTGGGAATCATCCTTTACATACTGCTATTGGTGGACAGTCTGAGACACACCCTGGGTGGGTCGGTTCAATGTCTGCAAAACAGGTTGTAGTTTAATATTTGTGGATGTTGAGAGCACAACACAACCCTGAGGCTGTGAATTAAACCAATTAGCATGTCAGTGCTAGTTGTCATTGTGTGCATGCAGTTGCAAGTTAGAGAGTAATAAAATAATACCTGTGCAAAAAAAAAGTACGACAAAACAGTAGGTTAATTTTGAAAATCATAATAGCAGCCAAAATGATCACGCAGGCAGTGGGGTGTATTCCAGAGGAGACACTATTTTGAACTGGTATACCTACTTTCGAATGTCTGTGTTAGGCTATACCTATACTACTTGCTGTAGTTTGGTCTGGCTTTGCAAGAATAGGCTATACCAGACAATTATTCACATGAAGTGAATAAAAAGTTATAAAACAATGTGACATTCAACCTATAATCCAGGCCTACTGCATTACGTTTGAACCATCTGCTCTGCTGCCTCTAAAATCAACAAACCAAAGTACACCTTTAAACATAGCTATGTTTTAAATGTTTAAACCTACAGACCTAACAATACGGTGCAGATATAAAATGAGAAATCATATGACTCACTCTGTTTGTTCTGCGTAGCATTCAATAGCCTACTGAAACTCTTTCAAACGTAGGCTACAATAAATTACAATTTCGTCCCAAAAAATAAATGTAGGCCTATCATTTAAAAACCCATTTAACGGGCATGCTTGGTCTTCACGAGAAATTACACGAGACAACAAGTCATCTGTTCTACATGGAAATATTTATGGAAACCCGGAAAGGTGAAGTCATATGCGGAAACTTTAATGGGACGACGTTTCTAAACGAGCGTATTTTCCTGGTGGACCGTGGATACACCCCACCCCGAAAATAACTCTGTTTAGGACGGCTTAACTCGTTTATTAACAACAAACAGGAACACATGGGGCAAACACTGAAACATTACATAAACCACAAGCAATAAGTGTTGTATTTATGTGGCTCGGTTCCAATTTGCGTCTACAAACGCAATTTAAGCTGAAAAAGCTTGCGGTGCTCGCGCGCTCAGATGTATTTTCGCTGGTCCACGCAGAGCTTGTTTACCTCTCTCTGGAGGATAGTATCCAGCTGCGTTTCTGTGCCGGGTCCGGGACACCGTGGTCACCGACAAGAAATGCTCACAGGAAGTGCCTGGCCACACTAGCAGCAGTCCACATTAGTTTAGCTTTGCTTGGTTGCTGGCTGCCTGCACAAATGTCACAAAACCCACCGCCTGATGATGATGATGATGTAGCCTACAGCTATTGTGCTGAGGCAAGTCACACAATTCATAAATTGTCTTTCTATTAGTTATACTATGCATTAAGTATTAACTCCTGCAATTAAAGATCAGATAAACCACCTTTCGTTCAAAATCAACGCCACAAACAACTGTGAGTCGACATGAAAGTACTACACCTTCATTATAAGACTATATTATAGCCATACGGTCTGGTGATATGATTCGTTCATTAAATAATTTGTAAAGTGGGAAACCCAGTGGCTCACTCGGTAGAGAACACTTTACTAAGGGCATGTCCTTGTCGTAGTGCCCAGGTTTTGTCTCCAGCCCGGCCCCCTTGCTACCCTATGTACAGTATATCCCCATATTGATAATATACATTAAAAAAAAAAAAAAGCTGAAAACACCAAAACAAAATGGTAAATTTAATGTTTATTTGTGCAGCAGATTTTATGAAGAGGCAATTAAAAGTGCTTAAAGATCTCCTATTATACTACTTTTCTGGTCTTAATTTCTCATTAATGACTCCTATAGAGCAGCCTGACAGGAATCACAGCACAAAAAACCATGTAGATTTTCTGGAAGCTCTTCCTCTCATCTCAGTGATTTCAGCATCTCTGTCCACACTCGGCTTTGTGCTTCTCCACCCCCTCGTCCCCCTCCTGCAAACCCCACTCCGTTGTAATTGGTTATCTTCCGGAACACTTCCAGCGGCATGAGCAGATTTGAGCTGGCAGGTGGGGGCATGGCCGGAGCGTGCCTGAGCACGTTGCAGCATTACCATATATGGAAAAATCCGGATTTTCTACGTAATAAATCCCGGAAATTTGAACAAGTGAATCGCGATCGGCTGCCCTAGTGTTTAGCGCTCTGCAAAGCCACCCCAGACGGTCAGCAGGGAATACGTCTAAATGCATGTAAGTCATTACTTGACACTTTAGTATGGTTAAACATGACTATAAATCATTATAACAATGTTTATAGGTCATAAAAGTTGAAAAGCATAATAGGGCCTCTTTAAAGGAAGATTACCAAGCAGAGTGATTTTAATAAGTGAAGGACTGTAACAAGGAGCGCAGAGACACCAATAGGGGCTACTTTTACTTCAACTCTTTTATTATTGCACAATACTACTGTAAATTGCCACCACCACAATCTTTCATTTGAATGTGTCTTTGTTGTGCACGTCCATCTGGTTATTATGTGGTCTGCATTTTTGTATCAATCTTAAACATCAACAATGAAAAATAACAGAATTCACTTTTTCGTACACAAGAACTCATCCCTTGTTCTTTGTTTTGGAGAGCAGTATGTAGTCTACTGCACTAAAGCTTAACAGGTAATGTCATGCTTATTGGGGCTACATTAGTACATATTTGGAAAGGACTTGGCCCACCCTTACTACAATGCGGCGCACTCGCAAAGTAAGTCATACAATATATCAAAATACAACCCATCTTCAAAATATAAGTCTTGCCACCTGGAAGCCAATGCTATCATTTAATTCATTTTGTTGATCTGATTTTAAAGTCTTTATAAACTTCAATTTGTAGTTGTACAATCTGGTAAATTATGTCACTCATCTGCTGAAAATACAATAACAACAAAAAAGCAAAGAAAACCAGTTGATTGAGTTAGCCATCAAATACTCAATGTCTCATCTCTCTATAATTTCAATCATCAGCAGTCTGAAATTCAGTCGTACTTGACCATGGGGTGGTCACTCCAGGGAGGCAGCTTGGAGACCTTCTCCTCAGTGGCTTTTTCAATGGGCCAGCCCCAGGCCTTAAAGAATCCAGCCAGGTTCATCTCCACAGCCTGGGAGAAAGTCTCAGCGTACAGGTTCATCTTTCCTTTGTTGTCATTTGGAAAATTGCTCATCTTGTGGTAGTCAGCAAACACCTTCTTGAAGGCATCCCAGCCAAACTTGTCCTGGAGCTACATGGAATGAGACAGAGGTAAACAGTAGTGGTGTCACCCTATTTTCCAAAATGTTTATAGTATTTGTGTAGTGATCATTACAACTTATTGGGTCAAACTAACTTAACTTTTGTTCTGCAATTCTGCTGACTCCAGTGTGACGTAGTTTATATAGTATGTAACATACAGTCATTTTTCTCTCACCTGCATATATGTCTCCAGGGCCACCCACATGTCCCAGGTGCCAAGTTTCTTGCCCCCCTTAGCATAGTTCTCTGCACGCTGGTTGCGATTCTTTAAAGTCATACTTGGATGAGCCTGCAACAAGATTAAAAAATGTGATAGTGAAGCAATGCAATCCCATTTAAAAGCCTCAGTTTTTTCAAAAAGGAAAAAAAAAGAGGAGGTGTCTTTTGTGACTCGTGACGAATACATCTCTCAATACACCTGAAAAAAAAATGTATTCACTTCACCTTGGCCCTGTCGATCCCCAGGTACTCTTCATGCACATACACTGACCACAGGTTGCATGTACACTCTGTGGTGTGTGAAGGGAACTCCCAGCAGCTTCTCTGCTGGTTGTGTCCCAGCTCATGGATGAGGCCCCAAATGCCTTTTTTCCTAGCTTTGTCAACGCTGACCATGGCAGCTGCTTCAGCCTTATGTGTCATGACAGGATAACCTGCGTGCATCTCACCTGGATGGAGTAACAGATATTCAGTGTCCCATATGGTCGAGAAACGTTGTACTACTTCACATTGTAGTGCAAGTGCTTTTGTTCCTGCATTTACTCATTTAGATAGTCATTTTCTACAAAAAGTTCAATTCTCAAACTCAAAAAATGTATATTGATGCAGTATGCACCCAAGTTCAATTTCCATATACTGGAAATTGTACACAAGATATTTTAATGCAGCGATTAGCACTGGACTATTAAAGTGAGACACAAAGACAGTGTCAAAGTTAAATACACAAACCATGGGAAATCTGCACATCTGCTACAAAACGTTCTTTGCGAGGAAATTTGTGTGGTTTGGCAGCCAGGTCAGCAATGGCATTCATGATGCCATCCCAGTGCTTGGCCAACTCATCAGGCCGATCCAGGCTCCGGACAGCATCAGATGGCACGGTAAGGATGATGTTTTCAAACTCCAACTCTGCCCAGGGTGCAGGGGCTTTGCGCAGCTCCTTCCAATCAGCAGCTGTTGTCACACCTTGAAAGAAAAAGAGGATGTGTAGTTTGAGGTATTCTTTCATACAGTTTTATTGGGCGTGTGATTTGAACAAGATCTTACTCACACAGAATGTAGTTTTTGGCAAAGGGCCAACATGATCAATGACCAGCTTAGGAAAAGGCTCTTCAACCACAGGCACAGGGGGGCAGCAGACTTACAGGGACTTTCTGATCTTCAACCCCCTCCCAAGTGACCGCTAAGAGGGTTCAAAGTGGGGTTCTCTCTCTGCTCTACAACCAAGGTGCTCTGACTCAACACCAGCCCCTGGTCATCACCACACCACTTAGCAAAAACTGAATCTGCCAAGTCAACTGTAGGCAAGTCCACAACTCCCTTGCCCTCACGATTAATAGTGGGAACCCTTAAGAATTTGGTGTGAGCCTGGGTGACCAAACTGACTGAAAAAACATCAGGAAGATCTACAACAAGCTTAGCTTTCTCAAAGTCAAGTTTTGCCCTCTCTGCTCTCCCTCGTCTCTCTCCCTGAGTGTCTTGCTATTCTAGCTCTTTCTTTTGCCATTCTCTTAAGAAATTGGCCTGAGCCTAGGAGACCGTGCTGACTGGAAAAGCATCAGGATTATCCACAACAAGCTTAGCTGTCTCGAAGTAAAGTTTTGCCCTCTCATGCTCTCACTCCCTCTCTTTCTCACTCAGTTTGTCCTGCTCCTTCTCTTGCCATTCTCGCTCCTCAGGGTAACAGCTAACCAGAATAGGCTGCACAAATCTGTCTTTTTGGAATCCTTACTCCAGATACTCTATCAGGTTCCATAATCTGGGGTTTTGAAGCTTAATCAAACGTGTCCAAGTTCCATCAGTATCCAGAAACTGTTCTGGATCAAACTCTGCCATTTCTCCAAAAGGCATCTGGCATTCCGACTTGGTTAGCCAGCCAGTAACTTAGCGTATCTCCTTACATAATGCAATAGACTTGAAATATGGACATGAGCTTCTTACCTATCTAGGGGGTTAGGTATAAAGTACTCTGCGCTGGACCACAGTCATCGCATGTGAACAGCTCTCTCCGACACACAGCACTGCTACTCTGTCTCGTGGGATGTGCCGTCGGTCCAGTCAACCAGCCTGCGCTTTGATCCGTTGTTCACAGTTTATAAAAGAAGTTCATTATCAAGTGTGGGAAGTTGGAAACCCTGTGCTCGTACCTCTGTGGCAGCTCAGAGTCTCACCGCAAGCCATGCTCCCGGCTGTTGCAAATCACAGCCTAATGGGCCTCCCACCAATACTGACCCTGTCTCCTCTCTAGCCGAGCTGACATAAACATTCATATAGGTCTACCGGAAACATACTAAGGCTCCATTCCCAATATCATAACATTGACTTCCAAAACATATCACCTCCTTCCAAAAATATTTAACTCATTTTTCTAGACTGGACAAACCCATCACACCTTACATTAACTCCCATAAGTATATTACACACATCAGGAAACATGTACCACAGCTTCACCCACCATTGACCTACCAGATTTATAGTATGGTGCAGGTACAGCCTCCTTCACTGTGACCTCTACCCCATCTACCTTTGTCTTGGGTGGGGCTACCAGGTAGATAAGTCCCCCCCAGAAGTTGCACACCTGCATCATCTCTGAGGTAACAGGAAATTGCTCATGAACACATGGTGCTCTATTCAACTCCTTAGCATTGAGATGGTCTGTTTGACAGCCAATCTGGATCTAAGAAGAAAGGACATATGTGTTTCTGATTGTAATTATGGTTTGTACAGTAAATAAAAAGGATACAAAGCACAGATGAAATATGGATGACTGCACAAAGGCCTGCATGGGGTTTGGCTGGCCATCCACTGGGGATATAGCGTAAACAAACACAATTACCTTGATAAATATTTGATTTTCTGTACAGTACCTTCCAGTCCTTGTTGACAATCTCTGGCGGAATGGCCAGGGAAGTCTTTTTGCCAGGAGAGAGATAGAGACCTGTACTGATCCATTCCTCCCCCCCTTAGAAAAATAAGAACAAAGACATACACACACACATAGCTTATTATACCTAATGGTGGAGACAGCAATTCTGGGGAATGTTTTCTGTCAAAATGTGTTAATATCTTTTGACAACACACTCTATATAAGCTGAAATCATTAGCGGTTAACATATTTGTCCACATAAAAAGAGGTCTGACCTGCTGTGTTTACATTAATCTTGATTTTGCGATTGTTGACAACTGGCATCAACGGATTATCCTTGATCAGGTGGGGGAAGAGATCATCGGGATCTGAGCAAACCTTATATACCTCTGCCCCCACACTGAGGAGAAGGTGGTCTTTGGGACTCTTCACGGGGCAGGCCTCACACACCTTGAAAGAAAATGCATTGTTAATGATAATGAAGAGGTGACATTGTCACATTGTGCTGTTTCTGAGTGTTGCTGCTATTTTGTCTAGTCACCCGTGGCATTCCTGACTTCTTTAAGATGTCAGTCAGAGTGGACACAACCTGTGCATAGGAGGAGCAGTCGTGAGCCTTCATCTTCAAGTAGGTGGAACAGTCACGTCCCAGGTTTATAAGACATTCCTCCTCATGCTTGCTAAGATTTTCTCCCTGGGCTACGTGGCCAGCGAAGCGGTGCAGAATGTGGCGAAAGTGGTAATGGTCTTTGATGGCCTGGCTGGGCACAGGGGCCTTGTAAAGACCTCCTTCGATTGTAGCCCCCAGCAAGCTCATGCCCATTTTGTTCAGAATCTTGTTCCCTGAAAGACATTGAAGAAAACTTTTACACCAGCAGACTATCTGTACTAAATATTCCCTCTTTGCATTCACCTTTCTCTAGCCTTATTGCCCTAAATGTTTTTATTTTCAGTGGGCCCTTCTTGGTGTCTTCCAGTGCTTTCCTGTTGCTACTTGTTTCCTGCCCCACAGCTTTCAAGACCTTTGCCCATTTTCCCGCTAAGCCTGAATCCAAGTGTGTTTCTAAGAGTTATAGTGCTATGCAGTAGCCCCCTTTAATATCCTTTAAAACATAACTATATACTGACCCACAAACCCTTCCTTCTCACTTTGGTCATAGCAGTATAATCAAACGTGTGCAGTACATTATCATACCTGGGAAGTCAGTTACTGGGTTTTTCCCAGGGTGTGACTGTGCCCAGTACCAGGCATGTCCACCCATCAGCAGGCCTCCTCCCTCTGCCACAAAGTCTTGGATTTTCTCTGCATGATCACTGCTGTATGCTGTGCACACAAATACACTCAGGTCTTCCTTAAAGTTTGTCTTCTCACACTTTAAGCCTGACTTGCTGAGGATGTTGAATGCATCAGTTTGCTGTCCACCAACGATCCCATGTCGGCCTTCGTCCAACCAACGGATGGCATTGATCCAAAATGGAGCCAGTGTCTGTAATAAAATCAGTTATTGTGAGAAAGGGTGTATTTTGTTAATCGCATAAAACATAGGCGGAGCAGTCAACAGTGGGTTACTACATAAAAATTCAAATTAATCATATTTATATACATTTTTGATTTGAAGAATGTCTGCTTTTATAAATGAAATTGAGCGCATAATGACAATTTAAGGCAGGAATTCTAAATAAATCTTTGATAAGTACCTCTCGTGCCAGAAATGCTTCGTGTGAAACAATTATGACCCGTCCCTGCCCATAGTAAGCTCCAGCAATAAACGCCCGTCCATCCTTTGTGGTCGCAATGGGAAAGGCTAGCGGGCTGTGGACCAGAACCTCTGAACATATTGCTGCACCCTGGACATCAAACACCGAAATGTCCTTAAGTAAGAACTCCAGGTCATCCTCAAAATCTTTACCAGTGCTGTATTTAGAAGGAAAGGGAAATACATATTCCAGGTATAAAGGACACAATCTATGATTATGGCAAAAAATAAGTGTATCGATACCATTTTTAAAAGCTTTTTTCTTTTAATTCCTCATACAAAACTTTGATGCTATGATGTTGTTTCTTTATGAAACAATCTAGTAAAGACAGACTTAAAGACAGGAACAACATTGAGAGATGTGCATGGCCAGAACAGAATCGGTACAGTTATTATGTTATTATAGTAGTCATTACAATACACGGTATTATATAATATAGTTCATCATTTTTATTATAATATATTCTAAAATAATTTTAGGAAATGGAAATTTTAAGTGAAGTGATATCACTTTCAGGGACTACAGGTGGAAAATAGCAATTTGCTAAAACCTGGTATACATCTCTCCTTGCTTTAAAACAGGTTAATGTTTTGTGCGTACGTTGTCCCTGTTCAAATAAAGTTACATTACAACTCACTTCACAACTTTAGAGTTGGAAGACCTGGCTTTTAGAGTTGGAAGACGAAGAAGAACTGAAAACAAATAGTCTCACACAGCCAGACCTCTTATAATACGTTCATGAGCCAGACCATATAGCAAGCAGTATTGTCTGGCAATTGTTTCAGAATTTGAAACCTTTTCAAATTGGAAAATAAAAATAAGTATACACTTACCCTACAGCCAACCAGGAGGATGGGATCTGTGGGCAGACAGGTAGGCACTCAACATTACCCTTACGCCCAGAGAAGTAGATCCCTGCCACACCACACACCTTATTCCCTTCAAACAAACGCAGTGTGTTCTTCTTTGGGTGAGCTTCATCCCAGCTCCATGCCTGACCTGCTATCAGGACTCCCCCTCCAGCTTTCATAAAGGCCACCAGGTTCTTCACCTCTGCACCCACACTGTAGGCATCAGTCACATACACACCAACCCCCAGATCCTTGGCAAAAGACCCCACAACCTTGGCTTGGAAGCTGGATTTGCTGAGATTATCAGCAACTGCCTTCACATTATTGTGGACCCCCACAGACACATTGTCCGATCCATCTCCTCTCAGCCAAGTCAGAGCGTTCTCTACCAGAGCAGGGAAGGTGTTCAGGTAGGCCTCATGGCCCAAGACCACAATTCTTCCACAGCCATACAGAGAGGCAGCCATCAGCGTTTGGCCTTGGCTGTTCATTGCTAAAGGGAAGGCATGGTCTCCAATCAGCACTAGGTCACTGGGAACACAGGGGCCCTGGAAGTCTAGCTCACTCATGCCTCTCATGAGGGGCATGTAGGCTGCTTTATGGTGGTTGCGTCTGGGCTTGGACGACATGGTGAGAAGATTCGTAGTCTGAGAATTGGAAGAAGACGGTGGAGGGCAGGATGGCAAAAAAAAGTTTGTCAATCAGATGCCAGTTGCATTAGTGTTAGTGAGGTGAAACAGTTGCAAAGATGAATGTAAAGTGTGTCAGATCGTGTCCGTTTTTAGATACTGTGTAGCATCTAGTTGACAGCTTTACTTATTCATCTGCCAATAAGTTAAGAACGAGCTGCATATGTGAACCAAGATACAGTATTCCCTCAGCCTTAGTTATAAGGACATTACCTTTCGAAGACAAATCTCTTTGTTTTATTAAAGGTTTAAGTACATCAAGATTTTTGGTCTTTAAAAATAGAAAGCCCCAGATACATACACCTACTTATTCCCCTCACATAAGTTTTGCAAATAGTAGATCACAGTTAAAAATAAAAGGTATATTCAACCCCCCCTCCCCCATAAAGGCTCAGTCCTTGTCGCAGCAGACCCGGGTTCAAATCCGGCCAAGGTCCATCTCTGCATGTCATTCCCCCCCTCTACCCCATTGCATCTCTGTTTCTCCACCCTCTCAATATATAACATGCCCAAAGATAAGATTTTTATTAGCCAGTTGAGTAAAGCCTGATCAATAATTCTAGTCCAAGACCTCTTTATTTTAAACAACAGAGCAATAATTTAATAACAATTATTGAGCAGACAGTTGGGAATACTTTTTATCAGAGCTTGAGTGTAAGACTAAGTGCAATATTACTGAAGTTATGCCATCCTTGTCAAAAAAATCCATTATTCTTAACACCACCTAAATCTACTTAACAGCACAAATTCATTTTCTTTACCTGAAAGTGGAGCTTGCTTCCTGCTTGTATTATTTAGACAGCAGCACAACCGTTTTCCAGACAGGCACTCAGAACCCCACCTGACAGGCCAGTAGAGAGAATATAAATGAGAGCAAGAACAGGACTGAGCACACCAGGTAAAATTAATAGGACGCACTTGAGTGAGAATAAAACAACACCTGTTTGTAGATGTTCCAACTTTGTTTTCTCTACATAAGTGCTTTATAAGTGGACAGTCAGATACACACCCTGGGTGGGACGATTTACTGTCTTCGATACAGGTTGAAATTCAATATTTGTTGAACAACTAACAACCCCTCATGTGTCAGCAGCGACTGAACATGTAGGCCTATTCACGAGAGCCTGCAATAAGTTTGCCTCCTTATTTACTGACAAAATTCAGAAAATTAGACAAGCTGTCACTGCCTCAATACCGGGTTCTGATATGTGCTAACCCTATGTCTACATAAAATCAATTCAAATACCATGACACAATTTTATCCGATCAGCCACAAAAACATGGAGGACATTTAAACTGAAAACAGCAGTCTTCAAGCCACTCCTAAAAAACGAACAATCTAGACACGTCACTCATGGATGAACAATATAGGCTGATATCAAACCTTCCATTTCTACTTTTTTATGAATAACTACTTAGCACACAACTGCTTTGATGTCTTTCAACACTGAGATCGCTCTGGTTAAGGTCCTCAATGACATCGACTTAAACACAGATAGTGGCAAAAGCTCAGTCCTCATTTTATCGGATCTCAGTGCTGCGTTCAACAAAGTTGACCACAACATATTACTAAACCGACTTGCAAACTGGGTGGGACTTTCTGGCACTGTACTAAACTGGTTTGAATGTTATAGAGACTACTATAGGCAATTTCACATCTGAGCGAATAAATATTGCATGCGGGGTTCCCCAAGGTTCCATTCTGGGGCCTCTTAAATTTAACATCTACAATGCTCCCGCTAGCTCAGATTATGAAAAAGAACAATATGTTATCATACTTATGCAGACGACACACACATTTACATAACCATATCACCAGAAGACTATAGGCAGATACAAACACTGGGTAAGTGTATTGAACAAATCAATGATTGAATGTGCCAGATTTTTCTTAAATTAAACAACGAGAAAGCTGAAGTTATTGTCTTTGGTGCCAAAAATGAACAATTAAAAGTCAACGTCCAGCTTAAATCTGTTATGTTAGAAACGACACACCAAGCCAGAAATCTTGGTGTGGTCATAGACTCAGACCTCAATATAAAAAAACACATTAAATCAATTGTAAGTCAGCCTACAACCACCTTATCAACCAAACATATCAAGAATAAAAGTGCTAATGTCTCAGCAGGATTTAGAAAAACTTGTCCATGCATGTATCCTTAGTAGTCTTGACTACAGTAACAGTGTCTTTGCAGGCCTTTGCCTTCCTAAAACATAAATCAGAAAATAAAAGCTTCAGCTAATTCTGAATCCTGCTGCTTGAGTCCTCACCTATTATTTACTATCTATGGTCCTCACTAGGACCAAAAAAGTGGATCACATCACCCCAGTTATGAAGTCTTTACACTGGCTTCCTGTCGATCAAATAATTTTTTTCATTAATTAATTCATTTTTTTGTAGGCCTATTAATTTTGTATTTGCTCATTTTTATTGTCTGTTAAATGCAATCAGTGCATGAGATAGGCTATCAAATATTTCTAGTGATGTGAGATTGAGTAAAACCCGTCTTAAAACTGCGATCAGTGCGTGAGGAATACGTTTCTGTCAATTTGTTCTTAGTTTTTATTTTCTCAAAAATGCCATTTCTAACGTCTAATCATGATGAATTGGATGCCTCTGCAAAACACTTTAAATTGCATTGTGTCTGAATTGTGTTATACACTTGTCTTACCTAGGTAAATTTAAATAATATTTAAAAAAAAATGAGTGCAGACCTGACCTTCCCGAGACATTACACTAGAGAACAAGTCATGTGTAGCTACATTGAACTATTTATGGGAACCCGAATAGGTGAAGTCACAAGCGGAAACTTTAAGCGGACCATGTTTCCAAACGAGCGTATTTTCCTGATGGACCGCGGGTGCATGGCGAAACAATCCCCCTCCGGTTTCTTGTTCAAGAAACAACTCAGAAACTAAAACAGCCTAAATGGGGCTAAAACAGTAAAATTGCATACGTAAAACACAAGCAGTCACAGCAGTGCGATACGTGTTTGATTTCTGTGATTCGGTGCGTATTTCTTTGCAACGAGTCGTTCACAAGCGCACCATAGAGCCGAGAACAGAGTGAAGCGGTGTGGCGGTGGTCGCAACGGTCGCAACAAGCTCGCATGTCGTGTTCTCTGGTCAGCGCCTCCGGGGCTCGTGTCCCTCTGGAGGACGGACGAGCTGTGATTTTGGGCCGGGGTCCGGACACCGGGGTCACCGACAAGAAATGCTCCAGGCACCAGGGTGAGGGAGAGTTCGATGTATACATTGATTTTTTTTTTTTTTAGCTCGAGACCCATTGTAGTTTGCCAATTGCCAGCTAAATGTCTCATTCTCTATTAGCCCTAAAGTTTCAAGTAGGCTAACTAGTTCCAATTTTAACATGCGAGGCACGGTAGATTTGGGTCAGTGTTTGGCAGGATATGAGGAATGTATTTTAAAGTTGCTGGGAGTGCTGGGACTTGGGAATTCCACCAAGATTTCCACACAGCACGGGGTCAACTTATTTTGTTATAGCCCCACACCTGCACAGTTCTCACTTTTCACATACTGAGAGACCTATTTAACTGTGTTAGGTCGGTGATAAGGAATGGAAACCAACTCTAAGTCTTCATAATATAGATGACAGAATTAGGAGGAGTGCGAGATTAGGGGTAGGCTAGACATCTAGACAGAAAAGTAAAGTAAAACTATATCATTGATTTATAATGAGAATGTTCTGGATTAGTCATCTAGTCTGAAAAATGTCAGAAAACAGACTAGCCAAAGCTGGGTTTTATTGCAGTACATACTGTTTAAAAAGTGACAAACATTTTTAGATTAATATCACATTTGTTGAAGATTAGCCAACTAATCGTTTGAGCTCTAAATATACATGTGTTTTGTGTGTATGCGTGGGTGTGTCTCTGAGTACACATGATGGTGACAATCCGTGTGTGTCTCTTTCAGTGAAGGCGGTGGCTTGCTATGCCGACCAGGATGTGATTGTTACTCAGGTATGAAAACAAACACCATTCATTAGGTCTCCGTGTGAACATGTGATCACACAACCAAAACCTCTGATATGTCATTATGTCTGAAAACTTGACATGACAGCACTTCTTTATCTGTACGGCATTGGCCAACGCTGGTTATCTTACACTGTATTTTAAACTCATAAAGTGTGTAAATGAGTCCAATGTCCATACATGCCCTGTTTTTCTCTTCCACAGCTGGGTCCCAACCCTAGTTTCCTGGAAGGTGATAAGCTAGGCCGGGGCCAGTCTGGTAGACTCACCCAGGGGGGCACCCTTTACCTGGTCGACCACAACCACCCATTTAAACTGCACTTCTCCCTGAGCTCAAACGGGAAAGCGTCCGGCGCTGCGCAGAAAGGACTTAAAGCCACGGATAAGACGAGAGGAGCAAGAAGTGGGAATGAACAAGAGGCACAGTCCAGTCCAAATCCCAAGCGCAGTATAACGGATTTCTTTTCCACCTCTTCCATGAAGGTGGGACTGTTTGGTCACTGTGCTGAAATGTATATGATGTACTATTTCATGTATTTTACATTTGTCTTATTCCTGTAACTAGGGCTGGGTATCAACGTTTTAATATTTTTTTGGCACTGTCCGTGCCAAATGCCTCCATACCATGGTAGAAATAGAAAACATTCTTGTGGTTTAATACCAGATTTTGACACCCAAGGGGTTAATCTCAACAACCTCAGTGAGCCAATAAGAATGCAGCATGCTTGATGTGCCAAGATCTAAAAGTGCTGGTGATTGGCTGTGTTGAGTCATCCAGGAAACGTGCATAAGGTTACAACATAACAACACCATTCCGACATGGGTTACACAGTATGCATCAGTGAGCCTCAAATACTGAGTGTCGCCTTTTCATTTTGCACACTGATTCATTGTATTGTTTATATGTTGTTCCTCTTTGCTCGTGTATTTTCTTGGAGCTGCAGTGGCTCTGGAAATAAGGCATTTGTGGTAATATGAAAGCATTTAGTTAGACGTCAGCTTATTGAAAGTTCAATTTCTTGGTGTTATGTGAAAAGAATTGCCAAGGAACTGAAAAAATTAAACTAAACTTTTCCGTTTTATCATCATATGCAATGTGATATTGCCAAAACAGATTTCATAAAATTGGAAAAAAGTATCGTTCCTGTTTTTAAGTCAAGGGATCTGTATCAAAACTTTTTTAAGAGAACCCAGCCCTACCTGTCACTTAACAACTACGACAAAACGTCAAGAGAAGAGGGAAGTCAAACAACTTAAAAATGAGTGGCTGTATTTAATTATTTATTTATGTATTTTCTGTTTAGCCCACAAAAAGACGGCTGAGCCCAGAGAGGGGGCATCCGGAGGTGAAGCGTCAAAGAAGAGAGGAGGAGGCCCCGGACAGACGGAGGATGGAGGAGAAAGAACAAGAGGAGGATGAGGAGGAGAGACTGGCAGAGGAGAAGCTCAGGCAGCTGCAGGAGTTGGCGGAGAGATCCTTGAACGAGAGAAGCAACAGCACACAGCCTTCATCATCGTTGTCCTCTCCCATGGGCTGTCCGAAGAGCAGCTGGCAGCAGATAGGCAACATGATGCTTTACACTGCAGCTGGTGTCAAAGGGAGTAACAAGGTGGGAACTGGTTCAATGTAAAATCATCCTGTCTGAATTCAGTGTTGGGGGGGCCTCCTGATTTTTGCCACTCGATCATATTGAATGAAATCGTCTGGTTAAATGGATTTTAATTTAGGCCTCATATTAAAATATGTATTAATTGCATATATTTTTAAAGGTACAGTTGTCAGTTTTTTATGGTTTCAAAAAAGCCATCCCGAACCGCTTGATTAGTAAGATTAGTTCAATATGCGGTTGCAGCTTTCATTTCAGTTGTTGAGTTTTTGGTGGGGGCGTCATGTCCAGTCACAGGAAGTGAACAGAAGTGTTAAAAGTAAATCTCTCTTTCGGTCTTGGTAATGCAGCAGCTTTACGTACATATAAACACAAAAGTTACGTGTAGGGGTTGACACGGACAACGCATAACTTTCCATGATTTCTGATGAGACCACGCATCCATTGTGTTTAATCCTCCGAACCTGTCCTCCTCTTGCTGTTCTCCAGATTGCTGGGTTCGACATAGACGGCTGCATCATCACCACCAAGTCTGGAAAAGTCTTCCCCACCTCACCAGATGACTGGAGGTATGACCTCACTCCTCAACTTCCCCCTTTTTTTTTATATCCTTTCGCTATTGCAAAGAAAGGTCTGTGGCTTATATGGGTTATTTTATTTTAGATATTTGTACTAATATTATTCTGCCATTGTTATTTTTCCGATAACAGGATTCTGTTTCCCGAGATTAAGCCCAGGCTTACCGACCTGCTCAAGAAAGGATACAAGGTGAGGAAGGATCAAAGCGTAACTAGTTGTTGATGATATTTTGTTAAGTTTTGGAGGATATAAGTCTAAAAACAATATGTCACTGGGTTTCCTTGTTCTCTCTTCCTACAGGTGGTGTTTTTCACCAACCAGATGGGGATCGCTAGAGGCAAACTGAGACCGGAAGAGTTCAAGTCTAAAGTGGAGGACATCCTCACCAAGCTGCAGCTCCCTGTGCAGGTCAGTCATGGTCTAATAGGTTGACGTCTTTTTTCTCTATCTGAAAGTTGCTAAGAGGAACTTTTTAATATTTCCGAAAGTCAAATTTTTCCTCTGATCATATATGACATGTAACAGCGAACAAGACCATCCGTGCAAAGAATGCTGTTTCTATATAGTATTTCTTAATGCCTTTGTCATGGCTACCCTCACCCAGGAACAACAGCTTGCGTAATAAAAACACTTCCGCTTTTGTCCAAAGGGGGTGCACGGATTAATTCATACAAACTGAAAGTTCCTCGGAGCACCTTTTAACTATGGTAGAATAAAGCTGAAATCCTCAACCCCGTTCTTGTGTGTGTGTGTGTCTCAGGTGTTTGTAGCAGCCGGTCCCGGTATCTACAGGAAACCAGTGATGGGGATGTGGAATCACTTGTGTGAGACGGTAAAGTGGACACACACACGTCGCACACCCATATGGTTTAAACGACCACGCCTCACAATGCACTGTTTGTACAGAGACAAAGACTGCACAAAGCATCACATGATATACAGTAACACAGCTGAGTCATAGGCGACACCCTTTTAATGAGTCATCACAACATTGTTTGCTGTTTATTTTTTTCCACGGTGTTCAAATAAAGTATTTCTCTGTTTTTTAATAAATGTCTTTTTCACGTGTGCTTCCTGCTCCAGGCAAATGATGGTGTGACTGTCGACAAGGCGCAAAGTTATTATGTCGGAGGTGAGTGAGACTAGGGATTCAAGTTGGGGGGGTTGCCATAGCAATTAACATGCCACACACGTACCTACAGGTTGCTGCTCCTTTTATGAAATTATAATGTCTTTATATTAAAAATGTCTTTGTCCATTTCAATTATGCGTCTGTTTATATGTGACGATAATTCGCTTCAATCATGTCAAGTGTGTATTATGGTAGTGACAATAAACTGATTCTGATTGTGATTCTGAAAAGCTCCAGAGAGCGTGCATACATGCAGACACACACACGCACACACACACACACACACACACAACTCTGAGCTTCTGACGCACTGTGCACAGATGCTGCAGGCAGGCCGGAGAACTGGGCTCCAGGCAAGAAGAAGAAGGACTTCTCCTGCAGTGACCGGGTGGTAAGACTTGACATTTAGGGCGCACTCACACTAGTGCCGTTTGCCTGTTCCGTGCTCAGCACGATTCAGCACGATTCCCCCCACCCCTCCCCACTCTCCCCGCAGGCCCGTGCTCACACTGCTCGTGGCCTGGGCACACTTGCACCTTGCCTACGTCACCGTGCGCGTTTAGGATTTGGAGCTTAGTCTACTTGTAGGCTATACGACTGTTTGTGAATATTTTCATCCGGCCAAATTTGCATCAAATATTCCACTTCCACATTAGAGCAACGAGAATCCTTAAGCTATTGTTTTTTTTAAATGTAGCCTTGACGTAATAGGTCGCGGTGGACAGTCTCATATTTGTGCAGCACGCTGTTTATTATTAATATAACGGCCCGTCATCAGACCATATGTATCCGGATGGTTTTGTACACATCGATTGCTCCATCAAATCCAAGTCAGAACTTTTTGTATGGGCAGAGATCGTTTTTTAAATGTCTTTATAAAGTTTCTTGTTAAACCTTAGTGTAGGCTATACTGTTTCCTTATCACCGGGCCGCGGTGTGTTGTTTTGGGTGCGTCTCCACCGCCATGCGTAAATGCAGTTATGACAGCTGACGGGAGGAAAAAGAAAAAAAATCATCTGACGAACGTGAGTAAACACGAAAACCTTTTTGCTGTGCTTTCTGAGCCGACCTAATTAGCTCTCTCCCTCTTTTATTAGCCCACACCTAGGCTTACACACACGTTAATTCTCACACATTATAGCTACAAGTCCAAGTGTTGGGCAATTCTGGTGCCGACTAGTAAGGCAGCGGACGTTAACGGACAATGCATCCTTAATAAATTCACGTCAGGAACACCGCCTGTGCGCTTGCTTGTGCGCGTGTCATCTCATTAGCATCTGTACTTTGGCCACGGCACACCTCTCCCAGGTGGCCGTGGCCAAGGGGCTGTTCCGTGCTGGAATACGGTTGGCGTGGTCACACTAGGCCAAACGTTCTAGACTTTAGTATGCTAATAAGCTTTGGCACGGGGCCGCGGCCCTAGTGTGAGTGGCCCCTTATATTCCGGTTCATTTTGTTTTTCCACTTTTAACAACTCCTCCTCGTCCTGACTTAACTTGATGTGTCTGTTGACTTTAAAAGTATTGTTCTCATATGTCATCCTTAATCTAAACACTATAGTTCTTTAGTATGACTCAATGTGTCTTTATGCCTTACTGGGGAAAAGGTGCACAGAAACCCCTCCTTCTTGTGTTTGTAGTTTGCTCTGAACATTGGCTTGCAGTTCCATACCCCAGAGGAGTTCTTCCTGGGCTGGAAGAGCGCCCCCTACAGTCTGCCTAAATTTGACCCAGTAAGTACAATAAACTGAATGTGTCCTGCGTTCTTTTATATCTACAGTACGTATGAGAAATCCTATATGGGTTTTATCTGTGTCAGTATCTTTGTAAATGTGTTTATCCATCTGAACTTGTAGAGGAAGATTGACTGCACTGCAAGGCTGTACGACCCGCCGTCTGCCTCCCTCACCTCCAGCCAGACACAAGTCATTGTTGCCGTGGGTTTCCCTGCATGTAAGGGACATTGGGCGCTATATAAAAAAAAAATCAACCTCTCCCAACCACACCATTCTCATCTTGTCCCCCCCCTCCCTTTCTCCCATAGCGGGTAAATCCAGCTTCTTCCACACCCACGTCGTTCCAAAAGGCTACGTGTACGTCAACAGGGTGAGTGACTTTGAATGGATATAGAGGCTCATACAACAACACCAAAAACATTTGGTTTTTATCTACAACAAAATGTTAAAAGGCATACTAGGTCACTCTGGAGAATGTTTGTTGGCTAATCATTTTTTTAAACAAAACAGGCCATTTTAGTGTACATTCCCTTTTGTTAACATACCAGTTTACAGAGCCTAGGCTGTGTATTCGCAGCACCCACACAGTACGGACAGGTAGCAGGTTGTGAGGAGGAGATATTCACTTTTTTGACAAAAGTGATTTGTCAACAAACAAACATCTTCAGAATGACCTAGTATAGACTGTCAAAAAAAGTTAATAAAAAGTAAAGTCTACTTTGATGTTTGCAACACTGCTTTTTTATTTAGTGTATACTGTACGTGCATTGTTGTCTTAAAAATAGTTGTATTGTAATGTAGATTATAGCCCACCAAAATGATGAAGATAATTGCTATTGGAGCCCCTATATTATTGTGCTGTTTTCTTGAAAGTCTTCCTGACCTTTCTGTGTTGTGTTTTGTTTTGTTTTGTGTCAGGACACACTGGGGTCATGGCAGAAGTGTGTGTCGGAGTGTGAGCGCTCTCTGAAAGAGGGTCGCAGCGTCGCCGTGGACAACACCAACCCAGACCTGGAGTCTCGCAAACGGTAAAGCTGAAGTGCATGAGAACCTGCCGAGTGTGTAGGTGCATTTATTTGTGTGTGTGTCAATGCATGTTTTAGTATACACACTGTATACTGGATATCCACCTCACGCAAAAATGAATTAGTCTATTTGCAGGCAGGGTGGATATGTTTAGTTACCACAAGCTCTGATGTGTGTTTGCTTAGCGTGTTGTTAGGACTTTGGCGAAGTACCAATGTACCAAGAATCACACTGTAACTGAAAACGACAAAATTGACTCTCGCTCACTGCGATCGATTAGCTCAGTATAATAGAGAGCTTAAGCTTTATATTTTGGTCAGTTCATTCAAAAATGATCCAAGAGCACAATCATGATATCACTTAAGAGTGGAATTTTTTTTATGAATCCTCCAATCCATTCTGACTGGGGTAACCACAATTAAAATGGTTTGGTAGTTAATACAACTCGCCTATATGTCTTGTTTGATAAAAGCAGCTTTCATGCACCACATGCTTTCTAGCCTGGTGGTCACTGTATTTATTGCAGTAAATAGATGTATCCCTTCTGTCTTCTGCAAACACAGATGCCACAAAAGTAAAAGAAGAGATTCTAAATCAAATAACAACCATGTTTGATAGTTGTCATGTCATTGTCTTAATTTATGATGATTTGTGAATATACTCCCACGGATGCATGTGCATTTATTTTCTTCTACTTTTGTGTAACTTCTAAGCAATGTTTTTCTGTATTTCTTTAGATACGTGGACGTGGCCAAAGCCGCGGGAGTGCCCTGTCGCTGTTTTCACTTCTCAGCTTCTCTGGAGCAAGCCAAACACAACAACAGAGTAATGACTTCACCTGTTCACACTGTGACTCTCTCCTCTTTGTTTTCTTTGATCCAGTCTGGTGAGTTTTTTTATTTTAAATTTTTTTTAACGATGCATTCTTGTTGTTTCTAGTTCCGTGAGATGGCTCCATCAGTCACCAAACACGCCAAGGTCAATGACATGATTTTCCACAGTTACAAGTAAGAAAGATTATCCTTTTGTCGTCTCTTCTACGCTTTTAGCAGTTAAATATAAAAGCCCCAACATATGCACATATCGCTTAATGATATGCAGCTAAATGTACTTCACATATGTTTTGTATTTAAATTTTGTTTTAATTTAAAAATGTTATCTTTGTCTGGTAATAAAAACCCTCTCTCTCTCTCTCTCTCTCTCTCTCTCTCTCTCTCTCTCTCTCTCTCTCTCTCTCTCTCTCTCTCTCTCTCTCTCTCTCTCTCTCTCTCTCTCTCTCTCTCTCTCTCTCTCTCTCTCTCTCTCTCTCTCTCTCTCTCTCTCTCTCTCTCTCTCTCTCTCTCATCTGTCCCCTTTCTCGTAACAGGAAACACTTTGTGGCCCCTGCTCTCTCTGAAGGATTCTCAGAGATCCTCCAAATCCACTTTGTCCCCACCTTCAAAGACATCCAATCTGAAATCCTGTTCTGGCAGTTTTCTGAGGGCTGATTGGACAGCTCTGATGGGCTTTTTGACTTTTCTCACCAGCAAAGAAAAAGCAATGATAGCCCACGAGTGATGCAGAAGTTCAATGTAAACAGAGATAGTCAGTAGACCCCAACATGTTTTTTAGTTCAAAAGTGGCCTGTTTGTTGCAGACAGTGCTCGTGAGTTCCAGCAAATATGCAATACTGTATGGCTTATGACCTCACACTAAGACCAGTGGTGTTAACTAGAAGTGTACCCCTGAATCAGGTCCTTTCCTTTTAAGCATTGTTTTAACCAGCAATTCAATATATCCATTTGAAAGCACAGATTTATTTTCATTAAAGGTGTATGTGCCTGAGGA
Source organism: Ammodytes marinus (assembly GCF_949987685.1). Classification (NCBI taxonomy): domain Eukaryota; kingdom Metazoa; phylum Chordata; class Actinopteri; order Uranoscopiformes; family Ammodytidae; genus Ammodytes; species Ammodytes marinus. The sequence continues at coordinate 7,874,124 of NC_137232.1, read as the reverse complement.
GCTGATAATGCATGTTTTATACAATTTGAGTTTAGAATGAATGCAGTGTGAAAGCAAGAAGAATCATGTTTTTTATGTTGCGTTTTGATTTGTTAATAAAATGTCTTCCTTTAGCAAAGGGAATCAATGGTATTCCATTAGACAATAAAGCTGTGGAAAGATTATGGATTCAGCATTGAGTTAATGTGGCTTAATCCAAGTGCTTTTCAGATGATCGATGATTATGGACGTTCTCACTCGATATCGGGCAGGAACTGGATATCTTTGCCCAGGTGCTGTTTCAGCCAGGGCATGATCTTGAACAGGTCGATGTGGAAGTCTCTGGCATCGGGAGGCGGGCTGTCCTGGGTCAGAGCTGATGATTTGGGTGATTTGCATACGTCCGTGGTGCCCCAGCTCAAAACTCCCACCTGGTGATGAAAGCAGTAGATGTGTGCGTATGTGTGATGCTGAGTGCACTTTGTGTAATAAAGCTTTTTTTTTTTAAGGGGAACACTAACTCACCTGAAAATAGCGCTTTCTTTTTTGGAGAAACAGGGATCCTCCAGAGTCCCCTATTAAAAAAAAAAAGGCAACGTGTTACTGACAAGGTGATAAAACCATTCCTGTAACTGTGCTCTTTCGTATTTTAGAAGAAGAAATTGGAAAATGTAGCTCATCGCTAGTTAGCTTAGTTCATATACTGGTAGTCAATAGGGAGCGTTAGCCTGTCAGAACATAAACTTTACAACATCACGTAACGGTTTCTTTCCAGGATGTAATTGATTCTAAAATGACCAAGTGCAAAAAAAAAAATACTACAAAATACAAGTCACAACAAGCACCCAGGACCATGTAGTGAGGCAACAAGCTAAATATAAAGATTATTGAACTATTTCTTTAAGTGGACACATGTTCATCAAACTATCGTGGCTTATGTAACAGTGAGTCCAGACCTTGGCAGGAGATGGCGTCCTGGTATCCTGCTGATCCCCCTGTACAGAGGAATCTATCAGTCACATACTCATCCAAAGTCACGTTGGTGGGCTCCTTGAGTGTTTGCCTGGCCTTCTCCACACAGCTAGGCCTCTGCAGACAGCAAACATTGGTTACAGTTATTAGAAGTTACAGTTTAACACTCTCTTATAATAACACAGATCATTCCTCCTCCACATTATTTGCGTCTTCTGAAAATTCCCATCGACTGTCACTCACCTCACTCCCTGTGTGAATGTGTGTTTCTTTACGTTCGGAATTCTTTCGAGTGATGAAAAAGGCAGAAGGTTGACTGTGTGGTAGAAGTTCCTCCCCTGTGTGCACACATACAGTTTGCTGAGAATACGTGGGGAATTTATGAGCGTGTCTAGTCTTTGTTGACATTTAATTTATTTTTTTATTTTTACTGGAACAGCGTTGAAGCAGAGTGTAAAGGTCAAAAGGTCACGCACTGTGCTGCTGACAGGTAGAGTTGACTCTCTTCATGGCTCGGCTGGCTGGCACGGTACACGGCAAGCAGATAGGTCTGTCGTATGGCGTACACATGCAGGGGCATTATTTCATTTAATTATACATTCCTTTTCCCTTTTTTTAAAGCTAAACATTAGTGGAAATTAAGAAACTGCCCATACACCGTCACAAACACCTTTTTTGTGACAAAACTTAATACATGTGCCTTTTAATGTAATCTTATGTTAGATGTTAGATTGTAACCCATCATTCTTACCTGGCCCTCCAGGTGAGCGGGATACTGTTGTTCAGCTGGACCAGAGCAACATCGTAGTCGTAGAACTCAGAGACATTGATGTGTTTGAGTGCATTGGTGTTGTACTTGGGATGCATGATCACTTTAGTGGGGACCACCGAGCCAGAGCCCTTGCCCTCGCCTAGGAAGAGGCTTCGTGTTATTTCAACATAAACCATGTGAAGTCATCAAGACGGTTATCAGTCTAAGTGTCTGAAATATTTCCCCATATACTGACCACCATATTTTATGAACCCAAGCTCCCCGACTCTGTCTTCGCTTGCTCTGGCAAAGCAGTGAGCAGCTGTCAGCACCCAGTTCTGGCTCACAATGGATCCACAACAACCCTATAAAGGAGGACATAGATAGAGTGATGTTCCATATTCCATAATATATAACAGATTGTCTTTTTGGGGGTGGGTGGGTGGAGGTCTCCATTTTCATCTTAGTGAGTGACTTCACCATACAATAAATCTCTCACCTTTGCCAAAGTGACGTGCCAGGGTTTGTTGTAGACGAGTTTCTGCTCACGAGGTTTCATGAAGATGTCTTCCTGAGCCACCCCACACATCGTCACACTCTCGTCACCTGTGTTATGAAACATGAATATAAACCACCAGATATCCAGCAACATTGTATTCTCAAATTTGAAATTTGAAACATTTGATTTGACTATCTGCCATCCTAAAACATACATATTTTTATTCAAAGTAATTTGTAATCTCAAAAGCAACATTTCTGTGGACAATTTGACAGCTGATAATACATTTTAAAAACACACACACTGGGTTTTATGACTTAGAGTTTATATCAAATTCCTCAGTACTTACTAATGATGCTGTTGAACACCTCTCCCAGTGTTTGGTAGTCTTTCAGGACAAAGACGTGTTTCTCACCACGCTTCTTTGAGGCTAATGCGTTCAGCTGTTCTTTGTTAACTTCCTCTCCAATACCAAATACATAGACATCTGAAAAAACAAACAAATGCACTTCTGCTGCATACATAGACAACTATGTCAACACACACTTAAATAACCATTGTTCTGTATTTATGATTGCTTGTCGTTTTGATTAAAGTACACTAAGTAACAAGTATTTCTACAATAGCAAGTGATGAGGTGGAGATGTACAGTATCTCACAAAAGTGAGTACACCCCTAACATTTCTTCAAATATTTCATTATATCTTTCCATGCGACAACACTGAATAAATGACACTTTGATACAATGTCAAGTAGTCAGTGTACAGCTTGTATAACAGTGTAAATTTACTGTCCCCTCAAAATAACTCGACACACAGCCATTAATGTCTAAACTGTTGGCAACAAAAGTGAGTACACCCCTAAGAAAAAATGTCCAAATTGGGCCCAAAGTGTCAATATTTTGTTTTGCCATCATTATTTTCTAGCACTGCCTTAACCCTCTTGGGCATGTAGTTCACTAGAGCTTCACAGGTTGCAACTGGAACCCTCTTCTACCCATTCATGACGACATCAAGAAGCTGGTGGATATTAGAGTCCTTGCGCTCCTCCATCTCCCGTTTGAGGATGCCCCAAAGATGCTCAATAGGGTTTAAGACTGGAGACATGCTTGACCAGTCCATAACCTTTACCCTCAGCTTCTTTAGCAAGCCAGTGGTCGTTCGGAGGGGTGTTTGGGGTCGTTATCATGTTGCAGTACTGCCCTGCGGCCCAGTTTATGAAGGGAGGGGATCATGCTCTGCTTCAGTATGTCACAATACATGTTAGAATTCAATGAACTGTAGATCCCCAGTGCTGGCAGCACTCATGCAGCCCCAGACCATGACACTCCAACCACCATGCTTGACTCTAGGCAAGACACACTTGTCTTTGTACTCCTCACCTGGTTGCCGCTCCACACTCTTAACACCATCTGAACCAAATAAATGTATTTTGGTCTCATCAGACCACAGGACATGGTTGCAGTAATCCATGTCCGTAGTCTGTTTGTCTTCAGCAAACTTTTTGTGGGGTTTCTTTTGCATCATCTTTAGAATAGGCTTCCTTCTGGGATGACAGCCATGCAGACCAGTATGATGCAGAGTGCGGCGTATGGTCTGAGCACTGACATGTTGACCCCCCACCCCTTCAAGCCCTTCAGCAATGCTGGCAGCACTCATACGTCTATTTTCCAAAGCCAACCTCTGTGTACGACGCTGACCACGTGCACTCAACCTTCGTAAACTGGGCCGCAGGGTGGTATTGCAACATGATAACTACCCCAAACACACCTCCAAGACGACCAGTGGCTTGCTAAAAAAGCTGAGGGTAAAGGTTATGGCCTGGCCAAGCATGTCTCCAGACCTAAACCCTATTGAGCATCTTTGGGGCATCCTCAAACAGAAGGTGGAGGAGCGCAAGGTCTTTAATATCCACCAGCTCTGTGATGCTGTCATAAATGGGTGGAAGAGGGTTCCAGTTGCAACCTGTGAAGCTCTAGTGAACTACATGCCCAAGAGGGTTAAGGCAGTGCTGGAAAATAATGGTGGCCACACAAAATATTTACACTTTGGGCCCAATTTGTAAATTTTTTCTAAGGGGTGTACTCACTTTTGTTGCCAGCAGTTTAGACATTAATGGCTGTGTGTCGAGTTATTTTGAGGGGACAGTAAATTTACACTGTTATACAAGCTGTACACTGACTACTTTACATTGTATCAAAGTGTAATTTATTCAGTGTTGTCCCATGGAAAGATATAAAGAAAAATGAGAAGAAATGTGAGGGGTGTACTCACTTTTGTGAGATACTGTAATTAGTTATTTATTTTATACTTTTTCTTCGTCTTCCAACTGGTGCATTGCCGGCAGATAATCACTGTATAAAAAAAAACATGTAAAAGGCCATTAAGTTTGTCTGCCGGAAATGCACCTGTGAACCTAAGGTAAACTTTTCAAGCGATTATATACTAATTAAAATATACTTGTAAAAATGATATTCCATTTTTACAGTCAAAGATATGTATATTTTTCAATCATAGTGGCGTCAGCGATTCTGGAGAATGCTTGTTGACAATACTTTTTTTGCAAAATCTGAATATTTCCTCTTCACCTGTCCATACTGGTTGATCACTGAAACACAAATTCAGTGTAAATAAATACACAGCCATGTCTCTGTAAACGTGCATTTTACTAGATATGGTGAACCCCCTTTGTTTACATACCCTTTGCTAACATACTATTTTACAGAGCTTAGGTTGTGCATAAACACCAAATTTTTTTCCACAGTTCACATTACAGACAGGTAGCGGATCGTAAGGAGATATTCACTGATTTTTTTTTTTTACAAAAAGTGCTTTTGTTCTCTAAAGTGGCTAATTGCACCTTTAAATATAAATGTCTTTTAAATCGTGATACCCAGCATTGTCTCATCTGTGTGATCACTGGAGGAGCTGTCGTAGCCCAGCAGGGCCCTGATTTGGGCCAGGGAACACTGAGGCTTGTTGCCTCTGTTGGAGAAACCTGCAGACAGAATGACATGAAGAGCAAATGAAGGCCTGGACCCTACAGTCAATGCTCTTCTTAAGTTCCCTTTTTCCCATATTAAAATAAGAGCTCTCTAAAACAAGCGCAACAGATGCCTTTTCAATGTGTGCCACCCTCCTTGTGTTCTTTACCATCTGTTTCTATGACGATGATGTTCTGCGCCTCATTAAAGTGGTTTGTGGCGCTGTTTTGCTTCAAGATGGCCATCTCCTCATTGACGCGGTACAGAGCAGCGTAGAGGTTAGTGCCCGTCTTACGCCCGTGGCCTGCATATGACAAATGCACAAGATTAGGTCATAGAAAATAATGAAGGAAAAGTCTTGAAACACCCTGGTGTATCAGGTTTGTACTGGACTATACTGATTCAAGCATGCTATACTATAGGATATCAAACAGCAGGAGATGTAAAACACATGGCCATTAAGGGAATGAAGGAATAACAAGGCGGGTCCTACTGTGGTAATCGAACTGCATCAGATTCTCTATGACGTCCTCGATGCTGCCACTCTCAGAGTCTCTGATGTTTACAATGTCTTTGGCCTCGCTGGCAAACGACAACACATGGAACTTCAGCTGTACCTCGTAGCTGTCCAACTGGGAACAAAGGGACATTAAGATGTGTAGGTTTCAAACCCAATGAGACGGGTTGACAGACAGAGACAGATTCTGTTTGTCACCTACTGTATGTCTCCTGCCTGAATGACGTAACTTCAATTGGCACACACCTTTCTGATGAGAGCAATGGTGGCGTCCCTGGATGTGTCAAACTGTTCCTTTGTGATACTTCCAGATGTGTCCAGTAGTATGTAGACATTCATACGACTTCCTTCTGCCACACGAAAAGTTCGCTGGAAGGACACCCTTGCTACACACGCATAAGCGCAAAATCCTTTTATTTTATATTGCTGTTGACTTTAGCCATTTGCAATTTAATAGTTAGTTAATATGCAGGGCAGGCATTAAATAGAATGTTGTCTGTGCTGCAACACTGTTAAAATGTCAATGTGTTGAAGACAAAGATAGGAGATACACCCACTTTTCTTTTTGGAGTCTGCAGAGAATACATCCATGATCCCTGCAAGTGACCCAGCCATGGATTCCGCCACAACGCTGGGGGAGTCGAAGGTATTCGGGCCTGTAGTGAAAGCACAAAGCATGGAGGTTTCACGCTTATAATAGTAGGGGAGAGTGGCCTAAGTTGTGCAACTTTTCACTCAAAGTGACTTTAAAGTAAGGCCTTGACAGTAAAGTCTCCAACTCAAATATGTACATATATTTCAGGGTGTTGTGCATCCCTGGCGATAAAAACTTTGGACCTGGAATAAACTGTTGAAGAAATATAGCTTTCGGAAAAAAAGTTGTCTTGTTGCACAACTTGCCCCCGGTGTGCGGTTGGAGAGAATACTATGGGGTAAATTGTGCCATTGCTATATATCTCATAAACTGTAATGCAAGACAAATCCATTAGACAATCACTTATTTAAGGTGTATTTAAAGTAACTAGTTGACAAAGATTGAAAGACAATTTTCTTAAACAAGGCCTAGCAGATCTAATGGTTTTACCTGCAAAGCTCACAATGACAAAGTCACCATCATCATCTTTCTGGCCATCTGAACTCTCATCAGTGGTGTCGTTAAGTGGAATTGAGATGTCACTCTCTTCTGAGCTACTGTAGACAATCACTTTCTTTTGGTGACCAGCGTATACAGCCATGCCACTGGCACAACTCTCAGAAATTTACTTTGCACTAGTTGCTCCGTGCTTGTGGAACCAACTGCCACCTGACAAATGTGATTCCCTCTACATTTTTGCCTTTAAATCAAGGCTCAAAACCCATCTGTACACCCTGGTGTTTCCTCCCCATTAACTATCTTACCTCTGCACTACTATCTGTGTTTATGTGGATGTATGGGCTTTACGTCTTTTATTTTGGTTATTGTTATTTTACCTTCATTGTTTACCTACTGAATGCACTATGTACAGCACTTAGGACAGTGCAAACTGTCATAAATGTGCTTTTATAAATGCATTTTACTTACTTATTTACTTATAACTCACCTAGGCCTTCTGGCACAAATCACCCCATCCCCAGAATGTTGGGTAATAAGCATGATGCAGCAATTTAGGGCTGACATCGTGCTAACTATATAGACACAAAGTGTAGTATACTAAAGCACTAAAACATGTGTCAAATGTTTTCAAACTTGTCTATAATTGTTCAGACACAATAATCAAAAAACCTTGATCATGGAAATTTTACTTTGAAAGGCAAAACACAGTTTTTTGAGCTTAAATGTGCTTATATCTTATTCCTTGTGTCTCCCTTCTTTACAGGATGAGTTAAATGGATGGCTCTTCTTAAATATGTGGTCACATTTCCAATTTCTTCCACGGTTTTCTAGAAACAAGGGGTGGCACAACTTCCAAAATGCACAACTTAGGCCACTCTCCCCTACACTCTAAAAAGTATATTTTTGAAAAGTTGAAGTAACGCACTGTTTTGAATAAGTCTGACTCAGTTTTCTGCTTTAGCGATGGCAATCTACTTTTGTGGATTACATCAAATTGAAATTGTACTTTGACCTGTCATTGACTGTGTATAGGTACACACGTGGTAATACTATCAGTGCAGGGAAAAGCAAGGATTAGTTGTTTATATCAAAATAGTCATTATTGCTTTGGTCTTTATGGTCACCTATGCAAAATGCACTCTTTCATGTTTTTTAACATTAATGTGTGTCCCCGGTGTGAATATGGACTCCCAAAGTATGAGACAAAACATTGTATTGCATGCATAAAAAAACTATCTCTCTGCACCTTGGCAGCGTGGTGTTGTGCCACTCCACTCCCTGTTCTCCAGACAAAGCCTCTCATCTGAGCCCAGTAGGTCCAGACCGGCCTGACAGCGGTATGTCACCTTCTCTCCTGTTTGGAAGCGACCTGCTGACCTCTGGGCCCCTGGTGGGATCCCTGGGTCACTGCAGTCATCAGCTGCATTTCAAGACAAGGGGCAACAGTATATTTAAAAAAATATATATATAGATGGTAAATTCTTAAAAAGAAATAAAAGGATTGGTGTGTGTGCTTTTATAGAAATGTTCAAAATAGAATGTAGTACTTTAAAATGATGCACAACGGCTGGGTTGGAGAATTGTCTACATTCTTGGTCCTACTCCCTTTATATATATACACATTAATGGAGCCTGGTCGGAGCCTTTCATCAGCGCACACACAGTTTCGACAGGTAGTGGACAGTGAGTAGATATTCGCTGGTTTTGACGTAGAGCAAATGTATTTATTCATTAAATTATTCTTTACAGTGTAAACCTAAACGTTACAAAAGTAACGCACTGGATTCTGCCTCATGTCAGCGGATATTGTAGCCATGGAAAAACATTATATACTCAAACACATGATGTATGCTTTCTCATGCATACGGTTTGTCCCTTATTGTCCGTCCTCACCGTGGTTGTCACAGACAGGAGTGCTTCCAGTCCACTCTCCAGAGAGGGTGCAGTTCCTCTGGGCAGACCCGTACAGGGTGAACCCTTCCTGGCAGGAGAAGCTCTGTGTGGCCCCCACACCCAGCCACTGGTCCCGGGGCCAGATGTCACCGTGATCCAACTGAAGCTGACCCGGACAGGACACGTCTGGGAGGGACACAGGAGGATGGATGATGAGGACGAGAGGATACAGGAAAGAAGGGAAGGATGAAAACAGGAGGAGAGATTCACAGAGACAATTGAGATTATGAAACCTTTGATGTAGCCTACGTAGTTTGAGATTGAATGCACCAACCGACCAAGTCATTACCTTTGCATGTAGCCCGTGACACCGGTCTTCCATTGGTTAACCTCATGGGCGACCATTCTCCATCAGCACTGCACAGCCTGTAGCTGATTGGATGAGGGTATCTCCCCAGGCCGCAGTGATAGGTCAGCACACTGCCCTCCAGCCCCCCCTGCACAGGAAACACATGGACACTTTTGGAGCTAAATTAAGCAACATGAAAACTTCCAGTAAACATATTCTTGATTTGTTTCACTTTCCAAGCCTTCTACTTCCTCTTAATCATGATCTGAACAATACCTTTCTAATTCAATAATGCCCCCACTTTTACTTGCAAGATTTACACTAAATTAACATTGTTTTTTTTCATGATAACTATAATTTTACATAATTTCTTTACCAACCTGCATTTTGCATATTTCCTGTCCCCGTATTCCTCGCTGGTTGATTACTGTATCATAGGTTTTATAGTGTTGTATATTGTATAGTAATATCCATCCACCCATCCATCCATCCACCCATCCACCCACCCATCCATCCATCCATCCATCCATCCATCCATCCATCCATCCATCCATCCATCCATCCATCCATCCATCCATCCATCCATCCATCCATCCATCCATCCATCCATCCATCCATCCATCCATCCATCCATCCATCCATCCATCCATCCATCCATCCATCCATCCATCCATCCATCCATCCATCTATCTATCTATCTATCTATCTATCTATCTATCTATCTATCTATCTATCTATCTATCTATCTATCTATCTATCTATCTATCTATCTATCTATCTATCTATCTATCTATCTATCTATCTATCTATCTATCTATCTATCTATACCAACACATACTGTATTTTACAAATGAAATAGCTGTTTCTATGTACAGCACATTTTTCTGACCTGTGAGTAGGAGACATGTCCACCTTTGATTCTCTCTGTTGTTGAGCAGTTCACAGGCGGCTGGTCCTTGTAGTCTTCTTCATCATACTCGTAATCCTGCAGGGACACTGGAGCACAACCAGGGAAAGAGTTGGTGATAAACATGCATCTTTATATGCATATAAGGGGCACACAACACATGTGTATGATGGCGGATCTGCTGCAGAAGCCTGACCTGATCATAACCGAAATAAACAGAAAGTGCAAAACAGAATGGAAACGCTCACCCTTCTTGACACATGTGAAGACTAGGATCCACAGTATGTGCTTGACGTACATGACCGCACTCTGTATCAGTGGCGTTTGTGTCTTTGAGTGACAAAAACCACAGCGAGACTGTCTCTATTGACCTGCAGTCAGCTGCTTTATTTGATGTCTGATTACCCATTAACATAGCAGCAGCAAAGAGGGAAGGAGAGGATTGAGCAATTTCCGACAAAATACAGATTTGAGCTCTCACTTTCATTTTTTGATCCCATCCATTCATTGATCAGTTTCTTTTGCTTTAGGGTTCAGTCCAGCATTTTCTTTGGGGACATTGGTTTGGCCTCAAAACACGTGGTCAGTTTTGGAACTAATTAAATGATAATAATGCGTAGCTTATTTTCATATATCTCAATGTCGGTTATATTCAAGCGATCACCAAATATTGACACAAAGTTGATAAACTTTGTGTCAATATTGTGCCACAAAACTCGCTCTGTTTTTCTCAATATGGCAGCGTGTACATTTTGGCTGGCAAGGGGAGGTCAGAAATATCCCAAGATGCGCCCAAGATATAGTATGTTTCAGTTTTTGATTCTACTGCTAAGAAAAAACCTGTATGAACAGCAGAAGGCATAAAATCCATGCTCGATCGCATAAGGCTTACTTCATGAAGATGCGCTGATAGTTGTTGTAATTACTCAGAATTCCTCATGGGGGCGACAGAAATTACGCTCTATAGCTTTAGGCAACATGAAGCTTTGCAGTTAAGAGATGTTTGATTTGTTTCACATTACAGACCACCAACTTCCTTTTTATCATGATCGGAAAATGACTTTCCTATTTACGTGTGTCCCTACGGAAGAGAGAGTAGGGACACACGTGAGAAAAAAAATTGAGTTCTGACTTTTTCTCAGAATTCTGACTTTTTTCTCAGAATTCCATAGTTCTGACTTCAAAGTCAGAACTTATTTTTTATCTTTTTATGTGTGGCCCTATTCATCTTCCTGGAAGGCCTCCGTGCCTAATTCAGTAATGCCCCTCACCTTTTTTATACGATTCACACGAAATGAACATTGTTTTTGATTTTTTTTTACCATCTTACATTTTGCATATTTCCTGGCCCTGAACTCTCTTGCTCTAGTATTCTGCAAAGTCCAGCATTTTTTCTTTGGTGACACTCATTTGAAAGTCGAGGGATGGCCTCAAAACAGCTGCTCCAAAGTTTTCCAATACAAATCCATTAGAATTCTGGAGCACTTTTTGTTATATTCCCCATTATTAAGCCAAACTTCGCTATGCTGTTCTTGTTTCGACACCTCATTACCTAGAATTAGGCTATTGTTACTAGAATTATTTCATCAAACAGCCCAAGTGTTTGAATAATTGAAACTGAGTCAGGCCTTCTTGAAAGCAGGTGAAGTTTACTTGTTTCAGCATACAAGGGAATCAATCAATGCATCATAAGTTATTACATTGTTAAGCATACATGGATTGAGACAGAGATTGAACAGAAATAGCAGAGGTTATATGGTACAAAAAATTGTGTAGGCGTATACACTCGGTTTGTGTGTCCAGCCCTTGTTTTGCTGGCGAAAGCAGAAATGTTTTTAATTAGGTAGATATTCCCAGAAATTCATCTCAGCTGGTGTTAATCTTCATACAATGTCTGATAACAGAATATGGGAGTCATTTCTCCTCAACTACTGTGCACATGAATGCGTCATACCTCTGTATGTGCCAAAATCTTATTAGGCAGTTTTCTTCTTCAAGGCTAAACAACAGTTGTAGCAAAAAACACTTTGGAGTTCTTTAAGTTTACTGGGACAAAGTTCAACAGGCAGAAAGCATGTATTGAGCATTAAAATATTATACAATCATAAGGCAAATTAAATTCTGTTAACAGCTATTACTGAATGACCTAGTTGAGCTGTAATGTGCCCATTTACAGGCTTTAAAATGCTGTTTAGTAGTGTTCACGTGTATTTTTGTTTTTGCACCTACTGGCGAACGTGCGTGTGAATAAAAGATTTTAGGGAGCTTAAAAGATCATTGCGGGGATTACTGAGATTTCACAGGGACCCACCACCAACGCTTGTACACCATCAAGCATTCTCCCCTTCCCCACCTTCCTCCTAAGGGGCTCAGTCCTCTCAGCTGACTCGGCTTTGCTCAGCACTGTGAAGGAGTTTCTAAAAAACTCTATTATAACCACTCACACACGGTCCATAAACAAGAGAAACACAGGTCGGTACTGTTAATACATACAACAGGCTATATGTGTAGAACATCTGCAAACAAGGACATTTTGGATAACTGGAGTTTCTAGGTTATTGGATTTGAAATATTCTGGGTTATTTTACATTTGTCCACACTGGATTACTTTTATGGATGTTCAACTAAAGGCTCCGCTGTGTTGGAGAAGTGAAGGCCTTGGATTGGCTACACATCAGTGGAAGTTGACTGTCGGAGCAAAAAGTGAACAATGTTGAGAGAAACCCAGGATGACTCTCTTTACAAAGATGGTGTATTCATCACAGCACCAGGCCCTTTAAGAAGAGGAGCAGTGAAGGAGTGAAGACAGTGAACTAGAGAGATGTCTGACCTCAGTCAAGTGGCAGTGTACTCCGACTCCTCAGATATTTATAAGGTGAGTGAGGATGATGAGGTGGATGGGTGCTGTGTGGTGGGTAAGGCCAGAGTTTATAGAGACATTTAGCAGGAGAGCACTTACCATATCCACTATACATGCTTCATTGTAATGATGGAAGAAATTTAGTGTGTTTATGAATAGCTGGCTTTTAACATTAGGTTAAATATATTATAACGGGGTAGAGCTTTTTCCCCCTACAAAATATCTCGCTTTATACGATGGTTACTTCATTTTGAGCCTTGTGGACCCGAAACCCTGCTATGCCAGTTATGATTGTTTGCAATTTCACATGTTTTGTTATGTGTGCATTGTCGCTGTAAATTATAACAGTATAGACCTAGAGTGTGGTTTAGTATTTAAAGCGAGACTATACTTATGCACAGTTATTGTCAGCAATCCTTCGTAATATGATTTGCAGTTTCTCTTCATTTGCTTTACTCTGTTTCATCTCAGCCATATAAATAAAAACAGGTTAATAATAATCAGTTATTACAGTTTTAGACAACATCATTAGTTGGCCTGACTGTAGTGAAAGGAATGGGCACATAATGAGAAAATAAAGTTAGCAAACTGACAGCAATGTCCTTTATACAGCAATATCTTTATTAAATTTTGCTAACATAACACAAGCGACTGCTGAGTGTGTTCAATGAGTGAAGGTTTCGCATAGCCCATGAAGTAAACTTTGGATTCGAAAAAGTAAAACATTGTCGGTATATCTTTCGAAATTTCCCTTGTGTTGATTTGAATTAACACTTGCACAACTCTTGTTTTTTTGTATTATGGATTTGAATAATTCTATTTCTGTTCTGCTTTCCCAGAATGTGTTTTGCAACCCTGCCTTTGAGCTGGAGGGGGAGCGAGAGGAGAGGGTGGAGGGATTCAGGACATCCTCATCCACCCCTGAACCAATCAAACCTCCTACAGCCAGTGAGTCAGCCAATCAGCTCACTGCTTTATGTGCTGGTATTAAGCTGCTTATGTGTAACGGTTTAGTAACATTACTGCATCATTTAAACTCTGTGAGCTTTAAGTCCAAATATCTTGAAGAATAGTTAGTAAGTGTGTGTTCAACATGGTCAATGTTAACTGCAACAAAAGATTAAAGGGACAATCCCCCAACTTTACATTGAGTAAGACTAGTTCACTGGTCATCTTTACTCAGCCAGTGACAACGACTTGTATAATTTCCTCTGTGGCTCTGGACGAGCTGTCTTAAAAAGTCAAAATAACCCTGATGATGTCATAGTGATGTCATCGGGGTAATATCTCAGCGTGACATTGGAGAATATAAGTTTATAAAGAAAGCCTGTCTTCAAACTGCAGAGTTTGAAAGACATGGTTGTTCACCTGGCAGAAAGGGTCTGATGAAAGACCAAGTTGCATTATGGGAAAGCATACGAAATGTGGTAGCATTGTCCTGGCACAAACCTGCATATTTGTTTGTTTGTGTGTGTGTGTGTGTGTGTGTGTGTGTGTGTGTGTGTGTGTGTGTGTGTGTGTGTGTGTGTGTGTGTGTGTGTGTGTGTGTGTGTGTGTGTGTGTGTGTGTGTGTGTGTATACGTGTTCCCTGTCATTCAGGCCTAGGCTGGGGTCTGTTTGGGGTGTGTGTGAAGCGTCTGCGGGGCCCACGTTGTGGCTGGGGGGTGGTGGTGGTCTGTGCTGCCGTCCTGCTCCTGTTAGCTGCCCTGGGACTGGCTCTGGCCCTCATCCTCACACGTGAGTCACTGCTTCACAGCTAGTCAGTCATCACATGTCTGAAATGGATTCACAGGGCATTTCACCAATACTATAATACAGTATATTCCATTTCAATAAGAATCTTTTTGCCGTTTTTAACCTTTTACATTGTAAATGACAGTGCTTTTCTGCATCAGTTTTCCTTGACATTTCAATGTCATGTATTTTCAGTTTTACTAGACAGTATAATCAACGTTTTAATGATATGAGTCTTCTCTCTGGCTAATACCAAGGATCATATTTCCATCCATGTCCCTGATGTAGAGATGAAAGGCCAGGCGGTGGAGGAGCAGTTGTCGTCCACCAGCCCTCCCAACCAGCTGAGTGCAGGAGATGGAGCGTCCCACATGTTACCCACTGTCTCTGCCAAAACAAGTCCACTAGACAGCACAGCCACAACACAGCCTGCTAGGATCCCAGCACCTGAAACACGTGAGAGATTCATGCAGAATTGATATAGTAATTTAACAGCAAATTTCACCCTCACCTAGTGATAAATGTTATCCTTTCCTTGTCTTGGGGTTCTTCCCTTTTTTGTGAATGAACTGACACATATGCTTCCTCTCTGTCTGTCAGGTTGTGGAGGGGTTTTGACTGATCCAGAGGGCAGCTTCAGTTCACCAAACCATCCCGGCTCTTACCCCAGTAACTTGATTTGTGTGTGGATGATCCGGCTGTCACCTCCCTCCCTGGTCCAGATCCACGTTTCCACTCTGAGTGTAGAGGGCCCGTCTCCCTGTCTGTTTGACTGGCTGGAGGTGCAGGAGCAGATAGAACAGGGCTCTGTGG
Organism: Ammodytes marinus; assembly: GCF_949987685.1. Taxonomy (NCBI): domain Eukaryota; kingdom Metazoa; phylum Chordata; class Actinopteri; order Uranoscopiformes; family Ammodytidae; genus Ammodytes; species Ammodytes marinus. Next base: position 7,858,774 of record NC_137232.1, on the reverse strand, counting down.
TCACCAGGTCAGTCTAATCCAATCATTCCCCCCCTCAAAAAACCAACAGCATGGTGCTATATCAGACCTTATTGTCATTCTACAATACCTAGTGCTCTCTTTTAAAAAAACATGTGCTTCTGTGGCAAGAAGACATTGAGCTTTGTACTCTTCTACTTCTACTATCTGACCTGAGTAGTCCATGTGTCTAGAGACTTAACTATCAAATGAATATATTGATGTGTGTTGTTGTGGCAATTAACCTGTATGTTTGTTTCAGTTGTTAAATAACTTGTCAAAGCAACATGTCTATGAATATTTGTCATTGCCTTGATTCGTTGGTAGATGGCACCAAAGCTCCGTGCATGACTGGAGAGTACTTCTAGGTACTGTGGGCTCCTTGGAAAGATTTCAGCACATGTGCATACTTTGTCCGTTTTGCTTGCATGCATTCTTGGAAAATGTTGCAGCATGATTAACAAAATTTATATATAAAAAAAGAAGAAGAAGATAAATATTACGTAATTTACTCAGAAATCCTCTTAAGAATTCACAGTACAAAGTTCACACGCAAGTGGCAACTCTAAAACAGCAGTCTTTTCATCAGTTCTGGACTATGAGGATGTAGTCTACAAAGCATGCATCTGTGTCTACTCTTAAATCATTGGAAATATATACAAATAATCTACCATTCAGCTCTTATGTTCAATACAGTTCACATCTACAACACATATCATTGCCCTCTATGAAGAGGTTGGTTGGCCCTCTCTTTCAATGAGCGTGACAAACATCATTTTGTATCTATATATAAATCTCTCATTGGTTAACAACCACCTTTATCTCTGCTATGCTTAATTGGAATCAAAGTATTTTGTACCTGTTCTAGTGAGCTACTCATGTGCTCCCTTAAACCTAGAAATGACTGCCTTGTCTTGTAGTGCTCCTAATTCATGGAATAGAATGTCCTGCAAAATAATGTAAAAATGACTTCTCTTCCTACTTTGTGTACATTTAAAATGATGATTTCTGTATTTTACACATCTCACTGTAACAGTTTTAGTCTAATGTATTGCTATATTATTATCTTAGCCTATTTATCCTACTGTTTAATACTTTTTTTATACTTTTAATTATTTTTATTCTTCTTAATAACATGTTATCCTAGTTTATTGTTTTTATTGTGTTTTTTCTCTTGCTGCTCTTCACTGTAAACAAGGGCAACCTCAGTGCCTCACGAGCTGAAATGAAGGTCATTGAATTGAATTGAATTGAATTGGGATGTGGCAAAGAAAAATAACAACAGGTTGTTCAGATAAAAGGTTGAACTCATTGAAATGTCTTTCCTTTACTCCTGCAGGTTCTGTGGCAATGTGGCGCCGCCGACAGTCAACACAAACAGCAGCACAGTGTGGGTCACCTTCCGCTCGGATAGCAGCATCGCAGGCAGCGGCTTCACTGCACAGTACAGGGCCATCCTGCCTGGACACAGTCAGTACTGTGTGTGTGTGTGTGTGTGTGTGCATCTGTACAGTATTACAGTATTATGCATTTACAGTATGTGCATCCTTGAATGTATCACCTGCGTGTTTTCTCAGAGAGCTGCTCCAGAGAAGAGTTTATGTGTGACAGTGGTCGCTGTGTGCTGCCTGTGTTTGTGTGTGACGGTCATCCTAACTGCCAGGACCAAGCAGACGAGGCAAACTGCAGCCACAAACACAAAGGTGAGAGTGTGCAGGCAGAGTTAAAATACGGGAAGGAACACACAAGAAAAAAGCCATGGGACACAGCAGTGAACTCAAGCTCACATTGTTTTCTTCTCTTTTCCTTTTGTCACAGAATGTGGTGGGAAGGAGACTGGGCCATATGGTTCCCTGTCAAGTCCAAACCATCCCGGGCCTTATCCTCACCAGCAGGTACAATTTAACAAATGTACACTGCCACACACACACACTCTACAAACTCTATTTTTTATTTTTTACAGGGCCTTGAAAGTTATGCTGTTTGCTAATCTGGTGTTCCTTGTGTTTCCCATCAGTTGTGCGTATGGCACATATCTGTCGAGGAAGGTCACGTCATTACGATGAGCTTCAGGAACTTCAGCCTGGAGGCTCAGGATGTGTGTGAGTTTGACTATGTGGAGGTGCACGACAGCGGGGACACTGCAGCGGGAAGAGTGCTGGGAAGGTGAGAGCCAACCACAGCCTGCATCTTTCATTCTGTTCATTATATCATCTCAGGTCCAGATTCAATGTAACTGTATAGCTTCAGAGATAATTTCTTTGTTATTTCAATCCTGCATGTCAAGGATCAGTGTGTGTGTGTGTGTGTACTCGAGTCCTCACTAGGACCAAAAAGGTGGATCACATTACCCCAGTTCTGAGGTCTTTACATTGGCTTCCAGTCACTCAAAGAATTGATTTCAAAATTCTGATGTTGGTTTATAAAGCACTAAATGGTTTAGGGCCAAAATACATTACTGATATGCTGATAAGTTATGAACCTTCCAGAGCCCTTAGGTCGTCTGGGACAGGTCTACTTACAGTCCCTAGAGTTAGGACTAAACGAGGAGAAGCAGCTTTTAGTTTTTATGCACCAACAATCTGGAACAAACTCCCAGAGAACTTGAGGTCTGCTGCAACTCTCAGTTCTTTTAAATCGAGTCTGAAGACTTTTTTGTTTCCTTTTTAACTTGCAATTTTCATTTTATTTGCTATGTTTTTAAATCGAGTTTTAATTTATTTTTATTTTTTTATTTGCTTCTTTTATTCGCTTTTCAATGTTTTATAATGTGTTTTATGTATTCTAATCTTGCCCCTGTAAAGCACTTTGAGTGGCCTTGTGTCTGAATTGTGCTATATAAATAAACTTGCCTTGCCTTGTGTGTGTTATCCAACCACAATGTTCGAAAGCAGCTTTTGTTTTTGTCCTCCTTCCTTTGTGTCAGGTATTGTGGTAGCACCTTCCCTCCAGACCTGACCTCCTCCGGGCCCCAGATGACGGTGGTGTTTGTGGCCGACGAGGGAGTGGCCGACAGCGGCTTCAACGCAACGTACCAGGCCGTGTCCATGCTGGGCAGTGAGTTCTTGCTTTTTTAAAGCTAATTTATGTTTAACCAAAGTGCTACTGGGGCCTCTATTGTCTTACTTGCCTATTAACCTTCTTTATTGCCATATTTTCTCCTTGGTTTTCCTTTTTCCTTTCCTTTTAACCTCACCTTTGTCATGTTGTTTCTCCTCTTTGCTTCCCTTTTTCTACATGACCTACATCTGCTCTCAACACATTTTGTTTGCCTAAACTCCTTTCAACGTTTAAATGATTGAAAGTGAAGAGCAGTTGAAGATCTGAACGGGAACAAAATTGCACGGCTCTTTCTCTTAAAGAGCTTATAGATACACAACTTTCTTTACTTTTAGTATATTTTTTTATATGATATACTATTCAACTTGAGTTCTGTTTACTGTATTGTTATGCACCATCATAGCACAGCAAACTCATTGTATGTGTGAACATACCTGGCAATAAATACATTTCCTGATCCTTCCTTTCCCTATACAGTTTCCCTCATCATTTGTTCTTCAGTCCCTTTTTTTAAACTTTCGGTAACCGTCTACTGTGTTTCCCTGCTTGATCTAAAGGGACGTGTGGCCCCAGCCAGTTTGCCTGCAGTACAGGGGAGTGTCTCCAGCAGCAGTGGCTGTGTGACGGATGGAACGACTGCCCTGACGGAGCAGACGAACAGAGCTGTGATAACTCCACCTTCCCTTCCTTCAGTGAGCCACTGTTATCTCTGACCCCGATCACTGTCCCTCCCTCCAGAGACTCACACACAATAGTTCATGTTTCCAGAGTTTTGATGTTGTTTGCACGATGAATAGAACAGATATGTTAAGGTACTGACCTATGATCATTTCCATTAGAGAGACAGACAGACATACAGACAGACATACAGACACTTAAAACACATAAAAACACACATAATCAAAACACACATCTACAAACAGGTTAAGTGCATCAAATGTTGAAAGTGTTCTGGTTAACTATAGGGGCCAATAATAAGAATAGGAATGATTCATTTTCTGTCCACAGCTTCATCATGTGAGTCCATTGAGGTAGAGATGTGTCAAGGCCTCAGCTACAACCTCACCTCATTCCCAAACATCTGGCTGTCTATCGGTGACCAGAGGGAAGCCGCCACACTCCTGCGACAGTACCGGGTAAAAGTAGTAGTTATTTATTCAGTTAGTCATTATAAAAAAAACAATTATACACACATAACATTGTAAACTCAATTCAACAGCACATATTGACTGAGAAGACTTAGGCTGAAGCAACAAGCTTATTTATGCCCATCCTGGCCTATATTCTTATAAAGTCAATGTCAAATATATTTCTATAGCACATTTAAAAACATCAGTTCGCCAAAGTGGAAGTATTGAGTGTCAAAAGCTCAACTTGTGTTAACTAAAGGCCAATGCAGAAAAGTGAGTCTTCAACAACGATTCAAACTGGTCAATAGACTAAGGCAGTTCCCAGTTCCCAGACTCAGGTGAAAACTGTTCCAGAGATTGGGAGCAGCCACAGCAAAACCTTTTGTCCTTAGCTCTATATTTTAAAACTGGAATGAGCTTCTCTCAGCAACGGTCACGTTCAAACTTCACCTTTAATTGCGTGTTTTTATTGTGTTCCAGGTGCTGATGGCGCTGGCGTGCTTCGAGCCCTTGCAGAGGCTGCTGTGTGGGATGTTTCTGCCCCAGTGCAGTGTTCAGGGAGGAGTGCTCCAGCCCTGCCGCTCAGTCTGCACCTCCGCAGAGCAGCAGTGCAGCAAAGCCCTGGATCTCTTCTCCTTCAGCTGGCCCTTCAACTGCCACCTCCTGCCCGACTCACAGGACCCCATGGAGTGCTCGCTGCCTTGACGCTTCACTCTTTTCACAATCATTTCCACACCCAAGTCTATCTTTCAAGACAATGTTTCATTACAGATGAAATTGTGCTGCGTTTTCAGGAGCGAAAGGCCTGCTGCATTTTCCAGAACTGGACTGAAAACAGACTGGATTCAGCATTTAAGAGCTGTGTTGTTGAAAGTAGTTTGATTTGGAGCATGACTGTAACTCTGTGCAGCCTGTGGTGAATGCAGATAATGGTGGCATAGTAGCCATTTTAAAAGGAATGGTTTTAAAGTAAGTAGAAAATAAGTTTTTGTGATTCAGAAATCAATATTGAAAGTCTTCAATTTACCTCTCCAAAAGAAATCCATCAGTTGTAAATAGTCTCTTTGCCCTATGTGTTGCTATGATATCAATCATGTTAAAAACAGATCTCGCCTATGAAGAATAAACAGAGAGAGAATACCTTTTAAAAACACCTTTATTGGATGGTTCAGTCAACACACATCACATCAAGTGCTAATATCATTTCTGTGTTTATGAGCCGTCCAGATTTGATGTAGTGTTAGATGAACTTTGAAATGAGCTGAATCACACTGGAAATCATAAACTCTGTTGCAGCTTCGCTACACAGGATACAATGTAACAAACAAGCCTCGAGTGGCAAAAGGTAATCTCTTGGTAACTTGGTACAATCCATTTCATTGGTAACGGTGGTACAGAAGATCTCAAGCTGAAATAAAGGCGGATTTGTATCCATTTAATGTTTTTATGTTGTCCATAATATATATAATATTATTAATTCATTATAAACATGGATAATGTTGAGGTAAGTATAAATCAGGTAAATTAAAGCATTGGCTCTGCATGATGTTGTAACACCATATCTGTTCTAGAACTTAATGTCCAAGACATCCAATACCTGCTCTTTATCAGTGACAGACACAGCAGGCCACCTTCTTTCTAAACCTGATCCATTCAATGGAGACTCTTATACAACAGAGGCTCTGAAAGTGCATACGTTGAAAACTATTTCTTATGACCGCAACGATTCCCAGAAAGGAAAGAAATTGGGTGTAAGACAATATTTTACATTAACACTGATTCCTGACATGATTTTGCTGCACAAAGCTTGATTTCACATTTGTTATATAAAAAAAAAACTCTGAGTCACATTATAGGTGTGCTTTCATACTGCGAGTGTATCTGACAGTATACAGTAACTGTGATTGAGCTGCTACGATGGGACAACCAGTTTCAGGGTGTGGTCTAGGGCGATGGCTGTGAGACCCCACACTCGATGCTTCCCGTTACGAAACACTGGGAGGGTGTATCCATACTTGTCACCTGTTCGGAAGTGTGTGTAGCCGCGGTTCTGAGGGTTGCATAAGTGGGACAAGGACAAGGTGAAAATCTCCTCTACCTGAAGGGAAAACAGACAACGGAAGCACAATTTAAAAACTTTGGTTTAAAATAGAACAACGACAAAATAGGTGGGTTTATAAAGTTGTTAAATTACAATTTGTCCAAGATAATATAAAATAAAAGCAAGTCACCACAGGACGAAATTGGGTGAAAGTGCCATACGGTAAGTAAACCAACTATAAATATATCTCTGGTGTACTGTATATTAAGGCCAGGTATGACTGGTGTGACAACATACACCCACTAAGGGCGCATTCACTCTAGGACAAGTTGTACGGTACCGTGCCTTAGCACAATTGAACACCCTCTCCCACTGGCCTATACTCACACGGCTCCTAATTATCCAGGCCTAACGGCCCCCACACACATCCTACCTCTACTGCGCGTCTACCTCGCGTCTGCGTCTGACTTTTTGTCACAGACTGTGAAATCAACGTAGAGCGAGCACACATCCAACCTCAGACGCACTGCTGAGGCGCGTCGGAGGCACGTCTGCAGCGACGCTCCCCTTCACCTCAGGAGGCTCGCCTATTTTTTTTCTGAGAGCAGCGCGTCTCTCTCGCGTCTCTGTGCTTTAACTGATAGAGAAATACTTTGCTGACAGTCATACCAGCAGCATTCACTCTAGTTACACGTTTACCCGGTGTGTTTATTTCAAAATAAAATATCCCTCAGTCGTATACGCGAATAATCCCTTTATTTCACGATTTAATTGTGCAATCAAAATCCGAGGGATTTAAAACCTTTCAATTAGTTCTGGCATTTCATTTTTGGATAAATGACACATATAGAGATCCAATATAGTGAAGAAATAAAAAAGATCATGATGAGCGCAACAGTTTTCCGTTGCTCTATCTGTGTCTACGGCCTTCTTCTTCCCCGACCACACCCCCCTCTCTCTTTCCCGTATAAATCAGTAAAGTGATTTTTGAAATACTCTGCTGAGAGTCATATTGACTTCATACTAGCAGCTTTCGCTGTAGTTTCACCATTTCCTGGTGTGTCCCCTTCAAAATAAAACTTCCAACAAGCGAAAATATGGCAAAAAAAAAGAAAAAAAATGGCAATGGGGCGCACGGATTACTGTCCAGAGACTCAATATAAATCATATGCATCATAGATGACATGAAAGAACTTCATTTTTAATGGGAATTATCTATGAAAACTCTATGTAGAAAGATATGGCTTTTAGAAGCAGCGCTGCAGCAGCAGCTGCTGAGACGTTGCATGTGTGTCCGAGAAAAGTCAGAGAGAGGCAGCAGTAAGGTAACGCGACGCGCTCCAGAGGTAGACGCAGGATGTGTGTGGAGGCCGTAAGCATGATTGCTTCTTGCCATACGTCACCATGTATATATGTGTGCGAGTTTGGGATTTGGAGCGAATTTATATCAGATTTTATATTTATATTTTTCAACTGACCAATTTTGCAGCAAACATTCCACTTCAAAATCAGACCAACGTGAACACTTCAACGTTTTTTTAAAAATGTCAGTTGCTCTATTGAGTATTGAGTCTCATATACATTGACGGCAGAATGGCCGTCTATGCACGTGCTTGTGCCGGCTCATTAGCATATGTACCGTGGGCCGAGTACACCTCTCCCAACTGTGCTAGGGCTGAGGAAGTGTACCGTGCTTGAGTACCGAACAGAACACTCACACTGCTCCAACCAACTAGATTTCAGGGGGCAAACGTACTTGGGTACGGTACAGATGTTCTAATGTGAGTACGCCCTAAGAGACATTCTTTAAACATTCACTGACAAACCATAAAACATGGCTTAATAAATACATAGTCAGTCATCATGTCCAAAAGAAAAACTATGAGTCACACATTTATACGTGTGGAAACCTGCCCATTTCAAGTAGATATAAAACATAAGATGACTGTACCTCTCCAGGGTTTGGTTTGAAGGAAAACTCCTCCAAGGGGCCAAGGTTAGCAAGCACAGGAGCAATCATCATCCCAGACTGGTGAGAGACACAACAGACACAAATGTTACAATCAGCAGATTTAGTTTTCAAAATGATCACATTCCAAAAGGCTCTGAGAATGAAAACCTTGTTTTAGTAATGAATAGTGTCTAGTAGGGGTGGGAATCTCTTGGCACCTCACGATTCGATTCTGATTTAGAGGTCAACGATTCGATTCAAAATCGATTCTCAATGCATCCCGATGCAAATTTTTTTTTTACGTACATACCTATGTGTGATTTTCAAAAATATATTTAAATACACATCTGAGTGTGCTACTCAGAGTTTACTAATCACTTCCTACTTTTGTGATGATCATTAAAGACAATCAACAGATTAATTACCTTCTCTAATATTGTATTAGAAAAAAGCTTTTCTTGTCACAAATATGACTTTCTATGAACAGTGCAATAATCAATGCAGCTTGCATTTCAACACAATATGGAAGTTGTGAAGGAAGTTCTGTTAAGGTTGGAGGTCAACTCAAATGGAAGAATATTTCAAGAGACTTGGATGAATTATGAAGCGATATTTATTACAGACTTGGCCAAGGAGAACCGGACTGCAACTCTCGTGACTTGCACTTCAATTCTGACAAACTCATGCTTAGAGCTGTGTTTTAACCTCGCGCTATCTCTACCACCTCCCCGGCTCGGGCACCAAGCGTACCAATGTTTTGGTTCAGAGCTGAACACAGTGAACCATAACATTCTGGAGTAGAAGGAGATGAGACTTTATCTATACAACTGACCTAAGTGTCTCCTAACAGGCTCCAAGGCTGACCTAGAGTCTGTGAGACAGACACAGAAGATAGGCATATATGAACTATTAATCTTTACCATTAATATTACAACTAAAGCCCCAAAATTCCCTCACAGAAGTATGTAAAAACTAAACTGATTCACTTTAATTTACTTTCTACTCTTGTAAACCATGTTTCTATAGGATTTCTATTCTATTATTTTCTATGTCATTTCAACACATTGTGCAAAAAGTATGGCTTGGAATTCAGCTCTCATACAAAAACGTAAACAGACACATAGCCAGTGCAGGTCATATGGGTTTGCTGCTCTCAGCCCTTTTGTCGGCACTTTTAACAACTCGCACTTGTGTGGTGTGCATGCGCAGTAAATCGATTATTAACTTTTCTGAATCAATTCGGAATCGTTCGAGAGATAATCGCGATGCGTCGGAGAATCGATTATTTTTCCCACCCCTAGTGTCTATGCGAGTCACAAAACAATAAGAAGACAGATTCACCTCCGGCCTAACTTTATGACAAAGCTGACTTCTTTCAGGCATAACGTCCCTTGCACTCACCCTGTCCCTGAGAGGCTTGAGGATGCCCCAGACCCTCTCTGTTGCCACGTTCACACCCAGCTCCTCCCTGGCTTCCCTCAGCGCCGTGGCCACCACATCTCTGTCTGACGGATCACGCTTCCCTCCTGCAAAGCTACAAAGGAATTGAAAATAGAACAGATACATCCAGGAGTCTGCTGAACACTTTGGTGTCTTATCCTGCCACTAACCTGACGTCTCCTTTGTGATTGCCCTTCAGCATGCTGGAGCGCAAAGTGAAGAGAAAGGCCGGCTCCCCCTCCACAGAGCAGAGAGACACCAGGACTGCTGCACACCTGCCCTGGTTCTTTCCCGGGCTCTGGCTGGCCCCTTTTCTCCCCTTGTCCGTCTCGTACAGCTTCAAGTTGGGCCCCAGGCTCTGCCGACAGCGGTTTTCATTCTCCGGGGACAAACAGTCTCTCCAGGAGTCCACCACCTGAGCAGCAGCCTGGTGAACAGCTCTGGTTTGGTGAAGAGAGAGGCCGGGGGAGGGTTGTGGTGTACTGTGGAAGTGGTTCAAAATCCACGGTGTGCGTGTCGACAAACAGAAGGGTTTAGCTAAGTGCTGTGCGTCTTGTAAATGGCTTTGAAGAAGGTTACACCGAGTCTTACTGGCGACACCGAGTGCTAGTGAAGCTTGGCAAATGTCCGAAGGCCTTTTCGAGGGTTGAAGGCAAGTTGTGTTGATTAAACAGTCCTTATAAGTGCTCACAGCTTTGAGATGTTGACCAAAGTGTTCCCCTACATTGCATTTCCAAGAATCTGGTGTCTGTTTGTCCTTTGCAGAGGCAGAAACCTGAGAGAGGTGATGATGGCTGGACAAAATGGCTTTGGATAGGAGGTTTGTGAATGAAGCTTCTTTCAGCTGATGATGTGCATGGTCCAAGCTAAGCAAAGATAGCTGTGTTGCACAGGATACAGTCTCTGTGGTCACTGAAGACCCCTTCTTACTTCCTTCATATCTCCTCTTCACGTCTGCTGCACCCTGCCACCCGGCACCAGTGTGCTCAGAGAAGGCAGAAATGTGGGAGTCTCTCAATAGCAGCAACGGCCTGATGGGACAAGACCGACTCAGGGTCTGGGGCCCCCGAAACATCCTAGAAAAAGAGTTAACAAAAACATATATGCATCAGTCTATGAGGCTCATTGATCATGTGAAGTTCAGTCTATCTCACAGCTCACGTGAACCATACATGCCACCTGTCTCCACCTACCACAGCGGAGGAGGAGTGATTACCTCTTAGCTAAAATGTTAACATGAGCTGGTGAGTCTATGGGGTAGGCCAACATCTAAGCTCAGAGATTCCCCCAAGCAGTCACCACTGCAATACCTTGACGTTATCTAAAAAATGTGGGTCTAAGCGTTTACGGATCCGGAAAACTGATTTTATCTTGACTTCAACCCACAAAGCCCAGCTGTTTGACCCCAAGTTTGCACTCAGTTCCAACATCCAACAACAACTGCTAGTAAGCTAGCTCAGCTGATTAAAGTATCCGGTTTGCTGTTTCTCCACTACTCAACGTACACTATCAAACGCTAAGTTTGTAGTCGTCAATATTTTATTTTGTTCAAGAATCACCTGTTGGAATTTGGAAGTGTACGCAGGCTAACTAGCCTGTTAACATATTAGCATTAAACTGGGACACAACAAAAAAACAAATGTATTCTAATGTCGTATCCCGACACTCAACTTAAATTATGTCAATGCCAAGGGTCCCACATGTCCTTTACGAATTCAGCAAACACGCCAAATAACAATTTTCTAAATTAAGGTAAAGTCAAAGCTGAGAGCACCTGCCTTAAAAGTTGAGTGAAGAGCGGCTAGCCTGTTGCCTAGCTTAGCGCTTAGCTCACCGGCTTCCACTATTGCGCAGAGCAGCTTCATGCGTGTCACGGTTGCCCTCTGTGCGCAGTGGTGACGTCACACTCATTTCACAACTCTTCCATCAAGGATTGTAGCCTATCCTTGATGATCAATGGAGGGTTTCAGTGAGACATAACATTAACACTTGTCTTAAAGTAATGAAACCATTGGGGAACCCCCTAATTTACATCAGCAGTCATGTCCTCAAAGGTGAAAAACCTGTCTTTCCTCTTCACTATGCCTAGGCTACTCAATCAACTGGAAGCTGTTATGGTTTTAGTTTCTAAGAGGCAAATCTCACTGATATTTTTCAAATTCAGAACATTAAATAATACCATTGTTGGTTGTTCATTCATTTTTCGACTGCGGTATTAGGTATTAAGATGCCATTAGTTCACGAGACTTCCATTCATCATGTGACAGACTGCACACCACTGACGACACACAGGAGAGAAACTCCTCACTCCACCTGTTTTACCAGTCCCACCCTGAGCCCAGGTTGCGTTAGTTCTTAAGCAGCAGGTTACACATGTGACTTGGCATTTCAGCCTCACCATCTTGGGTGCCTTTACTTAGAAAGTTAGAACACCTGCTAGCATTATTTATAGTTCTGGTACCTTATTCAAACAGGGAGCCTTGTTTGTCCATACGATCAGGCCTAACATCTAAGAAAGTTAGAAATCTCACCCCTCTCCATTCCGCCCAGCAACCATGGCCTCAGCCTGGTGTGAAGAGGAGACCTTTGTCTGCTCAGTATGCCTGGACACCCTGAAGGAGCCGGCCACTCTACCCTGCGGACATTCCTACTGCTTGGCTTGTATCCAGAGCCACTGGGACAAGAAAAAGGGAAAGGGTCAGTACAGCTGCCCTCAGTGTCGGCAGGTGTTCCAACCTCGACCCTCGCTGGCCAAGAGCACTTTGCTTGTGGAGGCTATGGAGAAACTGAGAACACACAGCCTCAAGCATCATGGCTCCACCACAGCCGTCTCCTCTGCCCCACCTCCGATGCCTATCTACCTGGAGGTGCTACCAGCTTTAGTGAAGAGGCAAGGCAGCATCTACCCTCAGCTTCCCACGGTGGAGCCCAGACTCTGCCCTCAACACAAGCGGCCCCTGGACCTGTTTTGCCAAGAGGACGAGGAGTGTGTGTGTGAGGTGTGTTGCCAGCATGGACACAAGGGACACCGTGTGCTCCAGTCACAGGAAGAGAGGCTGAACAGACAGGTATGTGATGCACACCATGGTTAATATCATCTGTGCTCATATGTAGGGCTTTTTTCTTGATCTCTGTGTATAACAGGAACTGAAGGCAGGTGACTCAAAACATGTGTTTTCAAAAGTATGGTGAAAGTATTTAAAAAAAATGCAGCTGAACTTGAAGTACTTGTAAAACGACTGTCTTTAGTGTTGAATTCTTGCCAAAGTTCTTAAAGGGGATTTTCTGTATAAAATATGGTGTGTGTGTGTGTGTGTGTGTGTGTGTGTGTGTGTGTGTGTGTGTGTGTGTGTGTGTGTGTGTGTGTGTGTGTGTGTGTGTGTGTGTGTGTGTGTGTGTGTGTGTGTGTGTGTGTGTGTGTGTGTGTGTGTGTGTGTGTGTGTGTGTGTGTGTGTGTGTGTGTGTGTGTGCGTGTGCGTGTGTGTGTGTGTGTGCGTGTGCGCGCGTGTGTGTGTGTGTAGAAAGAGCTTGTTCAGATGCAGGTGGACGCACAGAAGAGAATCAAGGAGACTGAAAAGAAGCTTAATGAGCTCCCACATAGTGCTCGCCAACACAAGGTATAACAACTCACAAGTCACCATTTCTCATGTCCTGATCTGTGTAGGACAAACATTCACATTCCTTTCACCCTCTTTTAATCATTTCCTCATTGCTTGATCCTTCTGTTCCTTTCCTGGTACTCTCTCCCAGGCCTTGGTGCAGGCTCTTGGGCAAGAGAGCACAGATTTATTCGCAGAGCTGGTCAAGGACATAAATCTAACGGGCGGCCAAGTGGGTGAGCTCCTGAGCACCCACGAGACCTCTTTAGGCAGCCGGGTGGAGGGGCAGATCCACAGGCTGCAGCAGCAGGTGGCACAGCTGCAACGGAAGAGTCAAGAGATGGCCAGGCTGGCAGACATGCAGGACCACGTCTGCTTCTTGAAGGTATATACACACTGTGAGCCATGGGGGGGTTGCTGGGAATTGTCTTTACTGGATAAACGTACTGCTGGAGAGTAAATCAATAACATGAGAATAGCTGTTTTTAATTGCAATACTATTCAATCTGTTCTCCAGAATTTCTTCACCATGGAGCAGCCTGGTCAGACGGGTGCCACAGAAGAGTCAGTACTGAGTCAGGAGGAAGCAGTGGTAGCCTCCATCCGCTCAGCCGTGAAGGAACTACAAGATTCGATACAGGAGCTCTGCAAAGCCAGCTTGACCAAGATCGTCTCATTAGGTATATGTACTGTATTTGTCTACTCTTCGGTGTTAAAGCGTCTTTACGTATTCAAGTTCAATAAAATTGAATTTTCCTAAATCTGGAGAAAGTTTATTATGTAAACAAGACATACATTTCTCCCTGTTCATCGCTGTGCAACATTTAGTTTGTACTTTGGTCTTGAGAGCCCTTGGCAGATAGACATACATTGGAAACATCCCGGTAGGGCGCAATTGTAAATTGGAACATGCATACACACACACACACACACACACAAACACAAAAATGCCCCCAAATGCCCGCTACTGTGTCAACTTTATTTTCTTTGCAGTGAATAATGACCCCATGGTTCCAACTCCAAATGGTGCAGCAGCAGGAGGAACTACAGCAGCTAATGACAGTGGTCAGGCCACTGCGCAAGACACAGGTAGAATATATTCAAATCACCCAGTAAGTCACAAGCGCATATACATATGTTCAAGCTGGAAACATGTTGATTTTGACTGTTGGTTTCAGAATGCAGAAAATGTCACATTCTGATTTTTGTTGTGCACTCATTTCCTTAGTGTATGAGATGATAGATGGCCCTCCGCTGCTGCCACCTCGACGGCCTATAAGTAAGTTACTTTCGGAAACATAATCATGAATATCTCTGTGACTTCTTTTGGACCTGAAAACACATCTAGTCGTTAGAAAGTCCCTGAGCCTACATTGTTTGTTTATCTCATTTATTCTTTCTTATCCCCTCCAGGGCAACAGTCTTTGTCCAAATCTCATTCCCTAGGTGCTGCATGTTCTGAAGGTAAGAAAAAGAAAGGTTGCTTCATCAGCACATGGAGAAACCATCATCGATGTTAAAGGTCATGGAGTTGAGATGTCATTTGGTTTTCATTTTTCACTTTGTTGCCTTTCTCCAGATCTTTCTGGACATGACGCTTCAGCCCCCCCTCCACCTTGCCCTCGTCCTCAAATCCAAGGTTAATACAGATGCACACACTGCAGTGCACCTACGTCACCTTGTAGACACAGGGGTGGATTACTGCACGGGCACACCGGGCACAGGCCCAGGGGCCCAAGAGCTCAAGGGGGCCCTAAGCCAGAGATACTGATAGTAACTTTTCATGTTGCATAGTCAAAGTCAAGTCACTCATGTCTATAACAGGGTCCAGAAAGTAATAGCCTAAATATAAGTATACTCATCACAATTTAACAAGATAGAAATCATCATGGGCCCCTCAACTAGTAGGGGAGAAATACAAAAGCAAGTTAAAAACAATAGCATTAGTAGCTCTATCTAAGGGGCTCCATGAGGGGCCTTGAAGGCCCTCTCACACATACAGAAATAAACTTTATATGTGTGAATTCTAAATTGTTCATAAAAAGTAGCTATCCACCCTTTATCTGTTGAAATGGGCCCCTCCATCATGGAACATGGGTCTGACCAATCTGTTTAAGAAAAATATGAATAATGTTCCTTCTGCATCTCAGGATTTGATATAGCCTCTAAAATTCCCTCTCAAAGTGCACCAGATTGATGCATTTTACTTTAAAAATGTAAAAAAAAAATCTGGAGGGGGCATGCCCCCGGACCCCCCAACATGGTACAGGGTCCCTCCAACAGTATCCCAAAAACCTGTGGGAAACACTGACTTCCTTAATATGTTTTGCCATTAATTGTATGTATCTGTGCGAACAAGTCAGTGTACCGGACTGGATAGGGAGGAGTGGGGGGGCCCTTTAAGAGTTTGTGCCCAGGGGCCCATTGTCTCATAATCCGTCTATGTGTAGACATAGCAAGTGTGGTGTGGACGGTGTGGATCCGGCTCCCCCTCTGGCAGCATCTGAAGTCCTCCTGTATCCACACTATTCGCGCTCTACTTTAGTATTATGTAAACATCTGGTCAATGACCAAAATCCTTCGTGATTTTCTCTACTTATGACATCTATTGCAGCATGTCCGTCCTGGGAGAGGGATCCCTTACTTTGTCAACTCTCCCTGAGATTTCTTCAAACATTTTTTAATCCCGGTAAAGGGTTTTTTACTGGGAGTTTTTTCTCAGCCGAGCTAAGGGTGTAAGGGCGGGGTGTCATATTGTATCATATTGTATGGAATGTAAAGACCACTGAGGCAAATGTCAATTTGTGATATTGGGCTATACAAATAAAACTGATTTGATTTTGATGTGATTTGGACAACCTTTGGTCCCTGATTTGATTAATTAATAAATTTTAGTTTTTGTTTCTTAGCACCTCCTGTACCAGCAACAGGACTTGCTTGTCCAGCACCAAAGACAAGAGAAGAATTGCTAAAATGTAAGTCCGTTATTCTCTACAATATGAAATGGAACAAAACAGAATCACAAAGCCTTCTGGGAGGTCCAGTGTCTTCATTAAACTGCATTCTCTCCTTTCCTCAGTTCGCTTCGAACCCACCATGGACCCCAACACTGTGTATCGCCATGTGCAGCTGTCAGATGGAGGTCGTAAGGGCAAGATGCGGGCAGAGAACCAGAACCCACCAGATCATCCTGAACGCTTCCAGTTCTGGAGACAGGTTCTCTGCAGAGAGGCACTGGCAGGGAGCCCGTACTACTGGGAGGTGGAGTGGACCGGCCAGAAGGTAGAACCTTAGACATCAGTGGGGAAATGGGTGTTTTCAGCTATAGGCAGAGATTCCTGAATTTTAAGTTAATTTAAAATAATTTAAAGAACAAGTCAGATCGCGACTGAGACCTGTGGATTCAGGATATGCTGATCGTACAGTCTTTTTTTGCCCAATTTACAACTGAGTAGTGGGCATGAAACAGTTCTCCTGCCAACTGATCTGGACTTAATGTCCTTTCACCTCCCAAAACCTTTTATTTAATTTTTAAACCTTTGTGGTTTTGAGTGAAATGTCAAGCCAAGACGATTATAATAAATTAAGAGATTCCTTGCTTTTTTATCATTTTGAATTGTACAATGCTTACTATATGAGTAAATATCTGACACAAATAATGTCGTTTCTATCAGCCTTGGCTGCATACAAAAAATATGAGCCAGTCATTGACGTGATACTTGTAGGTATTGAGGAAACATTTTTACAATTACCTTTCACTTCCATTTGCAGCTTTCCTAATCTCTTTTTCTTGCCGTTCCACCACACAGATCACTATTGGCGTGGCCTACAAGGAGATGGAACGTAAAGATTCTGATGACAAAAGCCGTTTGGGCCACAACGCTCAGTCCTGGAGCGTGTCCTGGTCTGGGACTGGCTTCTCCTTCTGGCACGATGGCCATGAAACACTGCTGGGCTCACCTAAGGCCCGACAGATTGGTGTCTATCTGGACCAGCATGCAGGGATTCTGGCCTTCTACCGCATCACCAACAACCAGGCTGATCTCATCCACCAGCACCAGGCCCAGTTCACAGGCCCACTCTACCCAGGGTTCAGGTTCTGGGCAGGGACAGGGGCAACAGTGACTATCTGCCAGCTGGATTGAGTTGTACATGAATAAGTTTTTGATATAACCTACTTTTCTGTTTCGAAACATGGAACACTTTTAGAAGAAGTTAAATGTGTTGTTGCTCCAGGACATTTTTCTAGAGATAAAACAATAATTTTTAAGAAAGTTATAATTTTTTTATTGATGTGATGTCAGTTTTATGAAAATGTCTTTGTAACTTAATAAAAGAACAAACAAACATTTCAACTATTCATCTTTTTTTTTACTTCTTTTCTCACATACAGATATAAATCAAAGTCCAAAATGTACATTTAGGTGCATATTTTACTAAACCTTTTCTGTTTGCGTTTGTATATTGGATTAGGATTTTTTCTTAAATTGTTGATTGTTCTTCTTAAAACATGCTGAAAATGCATTCTAAAGACCTGTAGACTACATAGTCAGCCTGGAAATCCAGACCCTGATATCTGGCGCCTAGTGGCAGGTCTGGGAATGCCAGGCTACTACATAGTAGTTTTTGATTTAGAAAATGAAAAAAGGAGTATCTAAAATCTGTGTCTGTGGACACTAGTAAATTGTAAAAATTAAATAATCTGATCTAGATTATTTTAGACATGCAAATGTACACTTTATTAGTAAGATATTGCCGAAGTCACACAAAAAAATGAACAAATGGAAATACATAAATGAATAGGCAAAACGTCATGATGATATCTATAAGTTAAAAATGTAAACCTCACCTGCATTAAAGTATTCTGAGGATATCTGGGTTCTTTATGATTTCAGTAATTACTGTAAATGGTGTGAAGGTCAATGCATAGAGTGTAAGCATACCATTTTATGTAACTACATAAAGAGTAACCAGAGTGCTGCTGATCATATCTTCCCTTCACCTCGGTCACCTGGATGCTTTTAAGCCCCCCCCCCCCCCGCCCTCCATTCTTTAGTGACCTGTGGTATCTTCAGTATTCCCACAGGGATTTCCAAATAACTATTTGACCTACATTGTTCTTTTGTCCTACCCACTCTTTTTGCTTAGCACAGTTAAGACGTGTTGTATGTTGGGGTATGATGATGTATTGTTGTATGTAGGTTTTTATGACCTGTCGTTAAAAATTTAGGATATACTTGTTTATTATATAATATAATATTATAAATTAGGGGCAGGAATATATAAGCATTGTGCTTCTGCCGGCTCCTTCTCAAACTTATCTATTTTGTTCTTTGATACAGTATAATCAAATTGCTTTATCTATGTTTGTGATTTATCTTTGTGTTTTCATCAGTTTTTCCTTTAAATATTGTTGATTGTTCGAGGAAAATTCAAATTCAAATCAATCAAATAAAAAAAAACCTAACCAAAAACCTAACCTGATGATCGATCTGATTCATTTTGACACCAATTCACACATCCTAACTGGTCACCTTCTTAGAGGAAACACTTTTTCTCAATTTCAAAGATTCTGGTGCAAAGTGCTTTGTGCTGGTAAACAACATGTCATTCGAAACTATTCACAGGAAGACAATGAAACTCTCATTTTACATGTGGTGGCATGACCTTGTCCTAGTCTGCCCTGATTGAAAAAGTTGGAGGAATTAGAAATATATCATGATCACTGAAGGCCTGCATGGCCTTCTCACTGTAAAATACATATATTGAAAGATAATATCTGCTGGTATAGAAAAGAATACTGTTATGTTCCTGCTGCTGATAATGTAATGGATTGATTTGATGGACACAAATCAATCTGGGCTCACATCACTGATAACTCTCCTGTTGCCGATGCTCATGTGAAAAACACAATCTTTTAATCATTGCACTTGCCAAGCAATGAGACAACATGCTATCTGTATGTGCTGATGGGCATGTCCACCATATGGATGACTGAGGATAGATGATACCTGACCTATATCTAAAACACAAAAGCCCTGGAGGGTGTGTGTATGTATGTATGCATGTTGGTGTGAGTGTGTCTATGAAGCTCCCCCTCCCACCCCCTTCATAAATGAAAGGTATAGATATATAATAACATGGGGGGAACAGGGAGGAGCCACGTTGAAGCCAGGGGAATAGAATTAACAGGACAAATATGTACATATATATACGTGTGTCTCTATACTCTAGAATCAGTCACCTTGTCACCTTGTCCCCTTCTGGAGGCCATCCTTCCATCTACCATCAACCAGGCATCAGCATCACCATGCGAGGTGAGACTCATTATAATTAGAAAACAAGTTGAAGTTCATGTGAAGATGGTTGAAACGTTTGAGATGTTCAGATGAAAAAAGGGTGACATGTTGTGTGTTTATCACTGGAGCCAATGTTATGATGATTGTCTAATGCCTGTGCTTTTCTTCACACAGCTATTGTTCTTCTGTGTCTGCTTGAAGCAGCGTTCGTCCAGGCCAACATTTTTGCCTGGAACGGACCTGACGAGAACAAGGATAGAGACACCGATCCCGGCACAGACAATGGTGAGAGATTTTTATAAAGAAAAATAAGTCCAATCATATAGGACCAACTGTATATAATCAGTGTGTTTGCATCCACTACTCTAATGTGCACCCCTTTTGCGTGTGTTTAGCATGTTTTACCGACCAGGCGTCCTGTGGCTGCTGTCTAATGCAGCAACAGATACACAGGATGAAGACCTTCTTTAACATGAGCCTCAATCATCTGGAGAATGACCTGACCAAAGCAATGAACGCCCTCGACAATGTCAGAGGTGAGACAAAGGAAGTGCATGGCTTTCACAAACTAGAAGAGAGTGAAAGGTATTAAAATATGAGAAAACAATGTAAAGATTTTTTGTCTATTGTGTCTGTATATTTCTCGTGTACAAGCATGTTTAACAACCAACATTAGTTCTTTTCTACACTCTGAACAAAATAATCTCAACTTCGGAAGCACTCAACTAAACTTTCCATAATCATTCCTGGCACTATATTGAAGGTTATTAGGCCTACATAAGGATTTGTTCCGATGTTATTACTTGTCTGATTGATGATTACATCTACTTCTTAAAAACATGCAACAAAAAAAAAACAATCCCATCTATAAAATGAAAAAAGGCTGCATCATCTCAACATGTGTCCTCTTCCCCACTCTGTCTCTGCAGCCAGCCGCAGTGCCTTCTCTGTGGCTCTGATCAGTGAAGCCAACATGAGATGCGTGGGGCCCTACCCCGTCGACAAGATCATCCTCTACCAGCACGTCTTCATCAACCTGGGCGACGGCT
This sequence comes from Ammodytes marinus, assembly GCF_949987685.1. Taxonomy (NCBI): domain Eukaryota; kingdom Metazoa; phylum Chordata; class Actinopteri; order Uranoscopiformes; family Ammodytidae; genus Ammodytes; species Ammodytes marinus. Next base: position 7,838,208 of record NC_137232.1, on the reverse strand, counting down.
ACAGCGCAGACACCGGCATCTTCACCGCTCCGCGCTCCGGTGTCTACAGCATCGCCCTCACCGTCTACAGTGACGCCGGGGCCCCTGGGAACACCCTGGCCGCCTGTGCCACTCTGCTGGTTAACGGCATAGTGGTGGCTGGACCCAGGGAGAATAACAAGCAAGACCAAGAGGATAGCGCCACCATTGTTCTGGCTCTCCAACTGAGCGCCGGGGACCAGCTGGCCGTCAACCTGCCCATTGGATGTTTCCTCTGCGACGACAACAGCCACTATAACACTTTCACCGGGTTCCTGTTGTATGCTACTGACTAAAGTGAGCAAACTAGTCCCTACTGACGAAAAGTGGTCCCGTTACTGACAACTTGTAAGGCTGATAAACATGAAATATTTCTGTGGTGACAGTTTTTTTTTCTTCATCATGTCCAACTTTCTTCACACCCAATGTTATCGTTTTACTGAAGCAAAGTGATAATGTAGGTGTATTTCTACTGTCCCTAGCCTTTTCAGAAATGAGCTCTCAAACTGTTGTATGTCTATGTCACTAATTGTCCATGTCCTTACTCACGACAGAGTCATGTAATACAGTTGGGTCTTTTTACTCTTGTGGCTACCTGCCACCTTCTGATTGTATGTGATGAAACTGTGATTGGAATGTGCAACCTATACCTGTAAAAATGACAAGAAAATAAATCAGGTCAGATATTTAACACAGAAGTAATGTTGTGAGGTACTTTGTTTTAATCTCCACAATGAGACACTGGGGAGCACTCACCTGGTTTAGCACTGCACTGTTGAACTCACAGTGGACAGTTACAGACAAAGTATTATAATTTCTTCGCCATACTAGCAGTGGCTCTAGGGATCACATCGTCCCAGACTGTGACATCACATCTGGCTGTTTTGTTTAGCTCACGTGTCACAACACCTGTGCTAGCGCCTGTCCTGTTTTTCTTTATTTGGCACTCTACTCCTGCAGAGTTAGAGCTTATTAGCCTGGCAAGACCAGCCTGATCTCACGCTAGCTTCACATATGTCTTTTGCAGATCAAGGCCTTTGCACACCGGGCGCGTTTTATTTGTGTGATCAATTTGCGCGTTTTTTAATAATTACCCAGTGTATACAGAGTCAATACAAGCTTTCATATGAGCGCCGTAATTTCACGTAGCGAATTTGCGGCTTTTATTTTTTCAAACGGAGTTCGATTTTTCTAGAACGGCGCTTCCGATAGTGAGACGCGTCAAAATTCACATTCCAAATTAGTTTTTTCTGCCGTTTATTCGCGTCGCGCCTGGTGTGTAAAGGCCTTCAATCTAAATTTTCTCTAATCTCTTTTGGGAGACAACCAAAAAAATGCCCGTCCAATCAGGGCCCACGTTCAGACCTAACGTTTGTCCCGTATAGTGGAAGGTGACTTCTGATTGGTTCATGTTGCCGTCAATCCAGCCCGGTGAGACCAGCCATACCTCACACGCTTTTTTCTGAATCCGTGTTGATGTCATCGACTACATGAACCAATCACAGGCAGCCTTCCACTAATTGATGAGGTCGGGCGCCTCCCAACGGCGATAAGATAAATGCCAGACTTAGGCTACTGTATCTGCAAAGAAAACCAAACGGGACGCTCCCACAACATCAGGCTGGTCTCACCAGGCTTAGAGATTATAACAATATGTAAGGTTCATCTAGAGTCATGGCAACAGTGGAAAGTCCCGATATGTATATTCAATACAAGTTGCAATTGCCTAGGGATCGAGACATGTTCTGATTTTTGCACCGCAGATGAGAATGGTAAAGAGTATATGGCTTCACATGCATAGCTTTTGCTAAGATCTGTGTCACAGATGGAAATTAATGAAACCACTGAAAGTCAGTTGCACAACGAAGGTAACCTAAATACTGTAAACGTATGTAGTTCCCTTCAGATCTGCCAACATTGTCCTATTAAAAAAGAAAGAAAAAAAAATCGATTTTTATTTGCACTATAAAACTTGAAGATGAATCAAAAAGGAGAGTTGTGCCATGAAAGTGAAATTTTTATTTATAAAACACAGCATATAATGTTTTTCCCCTTGTGACTTCTCTATCTCATACATCCACACACAACGCACAAATAGGCCTACTGCATGTTCCGTTTAACCCTTAGTTGGTCCATTTTACGGACATTTAATTTTTCTTTTTTTGGATAAGTTTGGTTGTGTTCATGCATATGGCATGAAATCTGGTAAGAAAGTGTATTTGTATATGATAAATGTTATTTCCAGCTCAGCTCTTACAGTAAGGCTAAAATACACTGTATACAAACAAGAGTTACATTCAGACTGCTAAGGTCCATAAAACGTCCATTAACACCCATTGAAACACCATTTTTTCAACGCACTGCCATTAAAGCATAATTGATGCATTTTTTTATATCTGGGTGTCAATCTGGGCTTCTACCTTGGAATTGATAATTTTTACTACTCTCCACCATGTTACGTCATTATGACCATATTTGGCATATGGAGAAAAAACAGGCTATTTCCACTAGATAGCACTGTCACAATCCCCCCTACATCTCCCTTTAGCTTTAACCCTGAGGAGTGTGTGTGTATGTGGGTGTGTGTGCACGTGTGTAAGGTTGTTTGTGTGTGTGTGTGTGTGTGTGTGTGTGTGTATCCATGACCTATGACATTATGAGCAAAAGGCTAGTGGTTTTCAAGTGGCACTGTTTTCATTTACTCGGAATCATCCTTGGAGAGCTGGGATGTTTCCTCTGACTTTCAGTAGTGGAGAATTCAGTTGGCCCTACCAACACCCATACACAGAGATATACTTCTGCTGCCACTGGAATGGTACAGGGACCCACCTGTTACGCGTTAATGGAGGTTTCAGACACAGTGTCTGTGTCAGATTCCTATTGCTCGCTATCAGAATCAGACTCCATCACTGTTTCCAAAGCTTCCTGTACTTCTTGTGTAAAGGCTCCCTCCATATTGCCAGGTAAGAAATAACTAGTTCCACAGTTTGCTTTGTATAAACTCTGGCTTCAATGGCAGCTGTGTAAACAGCTCAACGACTTGTTATGTGTCTCTGACGGCTGCACCTTCGATGTGATTGAAGATGACCCATGTTTTAACTTATTTGAAGCAGTGCACTGCACATGCTTGTGTGTATGGACCTCAGGTAGGTGTGTGTGCTGTGCATTTATACAAAGTCATCTTTAGAGGGATTTTGAATTTCTGAGTGAATGAAAACAGTGCCACTTGAAAACCACTAGCCTTTTGCTCATAATGTCTCTAGATCATGGGGATACACACACACACACACACACACACACACACACACACACACACACACACACACACACACACACACACACACACACACACACACACAGTCTCTCTCATACACACAACTTTATTTAGCCAATGATGTCCCTGTTACACTGTTCCTGGCCCGTTCACTGTTCACCGGATAATAACAAAAAGAGTGGAAAATGTACATGGACTGCAGATGAGGTTCTTTTCCTAACACAAAAAATCAATTTATGATTAGTACTGATGTTGGTTTAAAAATCAAGTCTAAAAAAGTTGGAAAAATATCGATGTATAATATTTTTTATAGCTACCTTTTTCAAAAGTCCATTTTACGTACCTTAGCGGTATGAGTATCAGTTTATTACAACTGTACAAACAATAATAATGCCTAAATATCTGTTTTGCTGCTCAGCATTGACATATCCTAGGCCTAATAATTCAATACAAAAAAAATTAGTTTGCATAGTATATTGAAAATAATAAACATTTTCAGTTTTTTCCTCCAAAATACGATGTTATCATGACCAAAATCTGGCAATTAAAGGGTTAACATCTTTTAAAATTCATGACTATTTTATATTAATAGTTATGTCAGATGTAGGGGAAAAGAATTGGCAAAAAAAAGTAAAAAAAAGATTGTATAACATTTTTTATAGCTACCTCAATGAAATGTCCATTTTACGGACCTTAGCGGTACGAGTGTGAGTATTTGACACTGCACAAAAAATAATAATTCCTGAAAATCAGTTTTGCTGCTCATCATTGACACATCACAGGCCTAATAATTCAACACAAAAAAAATTTGTTTGCATGTAGTATATTGAAAATATTTCATTTTATCAGTTTTTTTCATCTAAAATACGATGGCATCATGACCGAAACCTGGCATTTAAAGGGTTAACACCTTTTAAAATTCATGAATATTTTATATTAATAGTTAGATCAGATGTGGGGGAAAAGAATTGGCAAAAAAAAAGTAGAAAAAAAATAATGTATAATATGTTTTATAGCTACCTCAATGAAATGTCCATTTTATGGACCAAAGCGGTACGAGTGTGAGTATTTGACACTGCACAAAAAATAATAATTCCTAAAAATCAGTTTTGCTGCTCATCATTGACACATCACAGGCATAATAATTCAACACAAAAAAAATTAGTTTGCATGTAGTATATTGAAAATAATAAACATTTTCAGTTTTTTCCTCCAAAATACGATGTTATCATGACCAAAATCTGGCAATTAAAGGGTTAACATCTTTTAAAATTCATGACTATTTTATATTAATAGTTATGTCAGATGTAGGGGAAAAGAATTGTCAAAAAAAAGTTAAAAAAAAGATTGTATAACATTTTTTATAGCTACCTCAATGAAATGTCCATTTTACGGACCTTAGCGGTACGAGTGTGAGTAATTGACACTGCACAAAAAATAATAATTCCTGAAAATCAGTTTTGCTGCTCATCATTGACACATCACAGGCCTAATAATTCAACACAAAAAAAATTTGTTTGCATGTAGTATATTGAAAATATTTCATTTTATCAGTTTTTTTCATCTAAAATACGATGGCATCATGACCAAAACCTGGCATTTAAAGGGTTAACATCTTTTAAAATTCATGAATATTTTATATTAATAGTTAGGTCAGATGTGGGGGAAAAGAATTGGCAAAAAAAAGTAGAAAAAAAATAATGTATAATATTTTTTATAGCTACCTCAATGAAATGTCCATTTTACGGACCTAAGCGGTACGAGTGTGAGTATTTGACACTGCACAAAAAATAATAATGCCTGAAAATCAGTTTTGCTGCTCATCATTGACACATCACAGGCCTAATAATTCAACACAAAAAAAATAGTTTGCATGTAGTATATTGAAAATATTTCAGTTTTTCAGTTTTTTTCATCTGAAATACGATGGCATCATGACCAAAACCTGGCATTTAAAGGGTTAAAATCTTTTAAAATTCATGAATATTTTATATTAATAGTTAGGTCAGATGTGGGGGAAAAGAATTGGCAAAAAAAAAGTAGAAAAAAAATAATGTATAATATTTTTTATAGCTACCTCAATGAAATGTCCATTTTACGGACCTTAGCGGTACAAGTGTGCCTAATATTATAACGGGCCCTAAGGGTTAAATTACAGTTAATGCCACTCGTCTATTGTTATCGCCAGCTTTTGTTATCACCAGCTATTCTATTTCCAGCTAGAGATCCACATCATCTTTTCTCTTCCAGAAGCCATCGAAAGAAAAGTAATACAAGAGAGGATCCAGACAGCAGTTCACACTAGCCAGACAGAGCAGAGGTGTGTGAGCAGGCTTCCAGATTTCGAAGCGGACGCCCAATGTCACAGGCATGAAAATCACTGTGAACATTACGAGGTTCATGACGAAAATCAGCATGACATTCACCGTGTTGTTGACCCTGGCAGAGTCATTCAGACGTCTGTGGAGAGTCCAAGACACCAGAGCCGTGCTCACCACGTTGACTGCCAGCATGATCAACAATACCACCGGTGGAACACAATCAATCGCTGATCTATAAGGAATCCGATTCTGACTGAATTCAAAACAGGAAGATTCATTGTAGTCAATAAAAAATCTTGACATGTTCACACTCTCTGGGACGTTCACCGCCAACACAAACAGCCAAACGAGCGCGGCGGCTTTGGAGGCGTTGGAAGAGGTTCGGAGATGGCGTGACCTCAGAGGATAGACCACAGCCAGCAGCCGGTTCACGCAGATGAAGGTGATGAAGATGGAGCTGGAGCGGATGTTGTTGCGGAAGAGCATTGTGACACAGATACACGCGAAAGGTCCAAGAGGCCAGGTGCCCGTGGCGTAAAAGTAGACCCTCATGGGCAAGGAAGTGACCAACAGCAGGTCAGAGATGGCCAGGTTGACCATGAAGACGTTGCTGGGGGATTTGAGGCCGTGGCAGCACAGCAGGACATACAGTGACACGGCATTGAGAGGCAGGCCCAGCGCTATCACAGATCCAAACAGCAGAGCGTACGTCGGGTTTCTCATTACGGTTCCATTGCCACTCACAGCAGTTATGTTAGGCATGTTTTGCTAAAGTGAAGAATGCAGAAGTGCAGACGAGTGTTTGTAGCAGTGACAGAAAACCACAATGACTCCTCCTCCTCGCAAATGAGCTCTGTGTGAACAAACGCCAGAATGAGCACGTTCGCAAAAACGTTCATGAGGCAGAAATACAGACGTTCAGTTCACGTTCGCTCCCAATATGAACCAGTTCATGAACGAACGTTCAATGAACGCGTTCAGGCACAACACTGCCCCCCACGTATCGGAAGTAGCTGTGCAACATTATTTTCAAAGTATTTTCAAAGTCATTCAGTTATTATCCTTCAAGTGTAATTAGCAAATATTAGCCTCCATATTTGTTGACGGCTTTGAGCCAGGTGGTAATATAGTCTCAAACTAATTTCAACTCTGCAGCTCACTTAATATTTGGCTGCAGATGAGAAAACTGAACTCCAAATAAAGGACACCTCATATCAGTATCATCAACAAAGGCCTGGAGGGTGTGTGTGTCTGCCTGTGCTTGCTATTTAGAGATTGAGAGCCCCTAGTGATGAAGAAAAACATCTCCAGTTATAAAGGCAAATAGGGCGGACAATAAAAAAAATAGACAGACAAAGCCAGGGGGAGTGGATGTCAAAGGAGGAGGATTAAATACTTAGAGGTAACAAGGGAGGGGCTCTCCGATAAAGTATATACCCAGGACTTTTTGTCTCGTGCCCAGTCTACGAGCCTGCCATCCTTCTGAAGTCGTCACTGTTAAAACCATCATCAACATGAGAGGTGAGAGAAGTTGCAACTACAGTGGCGTAGTATTTGGTGAGGGAGATGCCCGATGCCGAATATATGCCCGAATATTTGGTTGCCCGATCAAAGGAGATGATCGGGCAACTTGGAATCCACATTGGCTTTATCCGACCGAACGTTCAGAAACAGTGAAAGTAAACCAGGTTAGAAATATCCTCATGGAAGATGGCTTGTTACTGATTAGGGTCCAAATCGTTTAAAATGTGGTAAGATAAATTGGTTCAGGTTTGAAAAAAGCAATTTCAGGAAAAATGTAAAGTGTAGTGGAGTAGAATTGTACGACTAAAATCCAGAGAAAAGCAAAGGTATCATATGCAAAACTTTTTCTCGGTTCAGTGAAACATGTCTTTGCTTATTTCCTCCACAGCTATTGCACTGCTGTGTCTGCTGCACGTCGCTCTTGGTCAGGGTCAGTATTCCTGGAATGGAGCAGCAGAAGATGGCGAAGTCTCCGATGAAGGCAATGGTGAGAGATTGTTTAGGAAATAAGTCAATGTGTCTGCAGCACAATCCAATGTATTGAAGTACGTCAATGCCTGAGTGTTCCTGTGTGTGTGTGTGTGTGTGTGTGTGTGTGTGTGTGTGTGTGTGTGTGTAGTATGTCTTCTGGACCAGGCGTCATGTGGCTGCTGTCTGATGCAGAGACAGCTACAGAGGATGGAGCAGTTTTTTAACCTCACCCATGGATTCATGGCTGAGGAAATGGATGAGGCAGTAACGACCCTCAGCAGAATCAGAGGTGAGCGACATAGCCGCCAGTCACGCTAACCAGGAGAAAGTGCAGAACATCAGCAAAGTCTCTTAAAGCTATAGTGTGTAACTATTTCATAAAAAAGAATGACGCTTACAGTCAAGTTTCAGGTCTTGAATCTCCTACTAAAAAAAGACATTGACGTACAGCAGAAGGTATGAAAACCATGCACCATCACAGAAGGCTTACTTCATGTAGATCCTTCCCACAGTGTTGTTGTAATTACTCAGAATTCCTTGGGGACAACAGATGTTAATCACTATAGCTTTAAACACTAGAAACTATCCAATCATAGAGATGGGCATGTATTACGCTAGCCTGACTACTTGTTTTTTTCCCTCTTCTCTGCTTTTTCCAGACAACCGTAGCGCCTTCTCCGTCGCTCTAAACAATGAAGTCAATCTCGACTGCTACGGCCCCTTCACCAGTGACAGGATGGTCGTCTACAAACATATCTTCATCAACCTGGGAGGTGGCTACGACCTGGATACCGGTGTGTTCACGGTCACCACCTCTGGTGTCTACAGCCTCTCCGTCACCGTCTACGCTGTTCGTATTGGTACCAACCTGGCCACGTGCGCCGTACTCCAGGTCAACGGCAAGCAGGTGTCTGGGCTCCTGGAACAGAACAGCCAGGACTTTGAAGACAGCGCCACCATAGTCGTGGCCGTTAAACTGACGGCAGGGGACCAGGTGGCTGTCAACATGCCCGCGCAATGCTTCATCTGCGATGGCAGAGGCCACTTTAACACGTTCACTGGTTTCCTGCTGTATGCTACTAAGTGAGGGCAATGTGGCTGCTCTAGGCTTTGTACCCTCTCGCTCGCCTCAAACCAATGGGCTGTTTAATTAGTTTGAATCTAAACAGGCATGACTTGTAGCCCCAAATCACTCTGATCTCTCATGCTATCATCCATACCAACACAATGCTGCCATATTGTATTCCATGATGCCTCACAATTATTCCAATAGATCCTGTCCCGACAATTATCAACATCAGCAGTTGAGGGAAGCCAAGTTTGTAATTCTACATTTGAAAGAAGCTTTTATGTCTTTTTTTTCCACATCAGGCTGTTTAAGCATCTTGGTTGTAACAGCTGTTGGTCTTGAAGTACTGAAATGATGTGATGTAAATTGTGAAATAAATATGAATTTAAAAAGAAATCTGTATCTGAGACTCACCATCAAAATAAACCACTTTTAAACAAACTAGTTGGGATTCTGAGTTACTTTATTTCAGCCATTGTTTCTCCATTAAAGAAACTGAAGGTATTGATTTTATGTCTATATTAATACAGATGCTGTTGACAAATGAGTTGGATTGTTTATTAAGGTGCACTGGTTGTTCTTAAAAATAAGTTTTAAGCTGTTTTTAGGATTGAAATATTTCTCAACTACATTTTGAAACATTGTATGGGAGCAATTATAGCCTGTTTCACTACCTGGCTCACAGCAACTTGAGATACATTCAAATGAACGCAATATAATCATACACACGTAATATAATCACTTATAAACAAAGTTTGATTCCAGGTCTATCTTTAATACTTATTTCATCCATATTTCATAACCTTTATTTCACCAGGAGACACCCATTGAGATTAAACATCACTTTTTCAAGGGTGACCTGGTCAAGACAGGCCGCAGCATAATAATACCACATAGTTACAGACACACAAGGACCAAGTTAATAGAATTAAAATAAAGCAAATTATTTTACATTACATCACATTCCCACAAAAAGTTTTACTTTGTGGTAAAAAACCTTCACCACTGGAGACCATGTCATTGAGTGAGATAGTGATTGCAAAAAATACTTAATACCAAACAAAATGTACCATTTAACCAAGTGGTTTATGTGGAGGGATAGTGGTATAGAAACCAAATTCCTTTCTCAGACATTTTTGGTGCATATCTGTTGTATAATCCAAACTATATTTAAGGAATACAATTCCTCAAATATAGCTGTACGTTCACGTTTTGGGTTTTTATATATTAGGGCTGTCAATTGATATGAATATTTAATTGCGATTAATGGCATGCTTGTTCATAGTTAGCTCCCGATTCATCGCATTTTTTCTGTTCCAAATGTTACCTTATTTGGATATTTTTTTATTTAATTGATCAATTTGTAATACTCTTATCAACATGGCAGTGGACAAATATTTCTGCCCTTCAAACTCACTTGAGTAACATAAACGTGGTAAATAAACAAGCACACAGGACCATTTGGTGATGTTGTTGCTTGCTGTAGTTTGGTATGGCTTTCCGAGACTAGTGATGTTGTAAAGTTTATTGTTTGACCTGCTCCCTACCAGTGTTTGAGCTAAACTAACCATGGATGAGCAACTTTTGCCCATTTCTATATATTAAAAAAAATGCACGCACAGTTACAGGAACGGTTTATTGTCAATTTTCAACTATTCATTTAACAGTAATGTGAACATAATGTGGGCAAAATTAAAACCTAGTTTTTTGGGGATCTCTCATTCTGTGAATCATTTCTACATTCAGACTTTATCCGTAACGAAAGAAGTGCACATGCCCGAGTCAGTGAAGCTAATTTGTGGCTTTCAACATGTCAAGTACAATGTCATCAGCACAAAACGTAATAAATCCTTCGAACTATCGTGCAGGTCTTCAGACAGTATGCTTGTCTGCTGAGGGCACAGACACCTCTTCCTAGACAATAGACGATACCTGAGCTGTAACCAACAATACACAAAGCACCGGGGGACATGTGTCTGCCAACTTTGCGATTTGAGAACGTGGGAGCACCTGACGATGAACGATGAAACAGTCCCAGTAATGCAATCATGATGGGGAAAAAATAGGGCGGACTATTACATATTAAAAAAAGGGACTCTGAGGGAGGGACTCTGAGTAAAATATATATCCATGAAACTTCCTCAACTGATCACTCCATCACTCCTTCCATCCTTCTGAAGCAGTCCTCATAAAAGCGTCAACATGAGAGGTGAGACTGATTTTATTTACAAAGGTAGCAATGGTTCAGATATACAACAATACATTGACAGGAAAATAATGCAAAGTTCCTTCTGGGTTCAATGCTCTTTCCCCCACCAGCTATTGTATTGCTGTGTCTACTGCATGTCGCTTTCGGTACGTCCAGATTTCTCTGGGAGCCACTGTCCAGCGTAGAACGAGATGAGCCCACAGTCAGTGGTGAGGAATTGTGGGTACATTGTCAGTATGTCTGCATCCATGCTTAACTTGAAGTGTACTGATGTGGGTTTTCTCATGTGCAGCGTGCACCACGGACCAGGGCGCCTGTGGCTGCTGTCAGATGCTGCAGAAGGTGCACAGGCTGAGCACGTACTTTAACAGCAGCCTGAATGAGTTGGAGGATAAATACACTCTAGCCAAACAAAGGCTAGACACTATTGAAGGTGAGTGACACAGCCGCGGGTTACACAAAGGAGAAGAGAATGCCAATCATGAATAAAGCACCCTTGCACACACACACACACACACACACACACACACACACACACACACACACACACACACACACACACACACACACACACACACACACACACACACAATTAAGGCTTGTCTCATTGTTAAAGCTGTTCTATGTAAGATTTGCGATAAAAAAAAAGCTATCTATCATATTATTTCTCACTCGTTTTCTCCACATGAACCATCCCAATTGAATTTGTTTTGTGACTTCTTTAAATACTATTTTCAGTCGCTAATAATTGGTTTTTCTCCATGATGACAGTATAAGTATACCGTCCATCTGCAACCACAATAACTCTGTCCGGAATTGCGGTAAAGCAAAGACGCTGTAATGACCACTTTCTACCAGAGGTGTCGCAACAACAACAAAAAAAACACTCCTAAAAGCAAAGTTACAAAGTACAGCTTTAAACGATACGGAGCGTATATCAATGTCTACTTTGCCAAACTTCTAATCCCCTGTCTCCCTCTCTGTAATATCCAGCCAGCCGTATCGCCGTCTCAGTGGCTCTGTTCAACGGGGATCGTTTCATGTGTTATGGCCCCTTCTCCAAAAACACCGTCATCGTCTACAAACATGTGTTCCTCAACGTGGGTGAGAGCTACAGCACAGAGACGGGCATCTTAACAGTCCCCTACTCTGGCGTCTACAGCGTGGCCCTCACCGTCTACAGTGACGCCGGGGCCCCTGGCAACAGCCTGGCAGCCTGCGCCGGTGTGCAGGTCAACGGGGTGGTGATGGCTGGCTCTTCGGACCGAAACACCAATGACCAAGAGGACAGTGCCACCGTGGTTGTGGTCCTATCCCTGAACAAAGGGGACAAGCTATCCGTCAACCTGCCCATGGGATGCTTCCTCTGTGATGCGAGCGACCACTACAACACTTTCAGTGCCTTCCTGCTGTATGTTACCGATTAGGTTAGGGAGCTGTTAGTGTGCCAAGTGTTGTCCTGCTAAGAAAAATAAATAAACTGATGGGTGAAAATTTGTCTGTGGTTAACTCTGAAAACCCTAATCTCAATCTGCTCTATTATAAATGAAAAAGGGGGTGCCCGGTTTTCAATCCACAACATCTGGATTCAAAACCATTTTATTTGAACGTTTACACAAGTCCAAGCATGAGGATATTTCTTTTGAAACATGTAATCTTTTCCTTGCTGAAATTATCTCATGTAACATTTGGGAAATATATATATATATATATATATGAAGCACAAATGCATCTTGTTTGTGGAGAGATGTGTGTCTACATTGAATAAATTCTTGACAAAAATAAACTCTTGAAATATTACCCTTACTTTGTATTTTTACCTTTTTTTATATAAAAATGTTATTTTACTTTATATCACATTTTTGATGACTCTCTGTATGAACCTTCCTTACAGCACATGAGGTGACATTGAAATAAAAGCCGGCCAGGTGAAATCCATCACAAAGTAGATTACAATACTATATAAAGCACAATGACTTCTTGTTAACGATTATTTGAGGCCTTTTAAGCAACATGTTCAAGAGTAAGAATTTACAGAACTTTTGACAATAACAGCCAAAGATTTATTTTAAGATAGTTAAAAATATAATTATTTAGAACAGACGAATGGGAAATTCACTCAATTACATTTGCAAAATGTTCACTGTCAGTGAGGTAAGTATACGCTGGTGATGGTCACTGCTGATTGAGTAGTAGGCTGCTGGAGTAAGATTACAGTAAAGCTGTATACGTTTAGCTTCAGTAACCATATAGCTAACTAAATGGCAGCCTAGCCCAAATCAGATGGCTATTTACAGGTTTGTTATTTACATACATCACTCAGCTTGGTAAAATCTGAAGATTCAATTCAGTATGTGTGTGTATTTATATAAAGGATGTTTAGCCATTGAGTTGGGTCACTTGGACGGGGGGAATACTGAAGGTACACGACAGCTGACAGGTCCACCCTATTTTATCAATGTATCCCGTATGCTAAGGCTCAAGCAACGTAACAAATAATATCAGTTTAAGTATTAAAGTAGTCATACAAAGATTGATAAGACACTACTTTAAAAAAAATATATTCTCAACTTCTTCACCAAATGAAAGTCAAGGCCAGAGGGTCAGCGAGGTCATTGCTTGTTAGATGGGAGCTGCATACAGCAGTGGTTCAAAAACAGGGCACAGGGAAATGGGACATGATGACTATAAAGCACGATTGGAAACCAACGTAACAAACACAAAGCTGTAACTGGTGACATTATTTATGACTGAATTGCACTGCAATAACTTCATATGCTTTCACTGCAATGAGAAGTCGAAATATCTACTATATGTACTGCATATAGGGGAGAACGGGGTTATATGTCACACAGGTTGATTGTCACAATCGTTTTATCTCGGAACCAGAATGCGCTGTCTGTTAAATTTTGGTATGTAAATATTCACAATTGAGATCAGAGGTCACCTACATAGTCTTCCTTGGAGTTAGACTGCTGAATTTGAGGTGAGAGGACTGTTTGTGTTTTTCATGTCAAAGTGAAAATATTTAGCTCCTCAGTATTTTTCTTCTAGGCTTTTACACAATGGGTTTATAACAAAACCCTAAATACCCTAAAAAAGTGTGAAGGGTAAGCTATAGTTTAGATTGTTGGTAGCAGGCTAATTAGTAGTCAGATTGTTGTTGGCCTTGATGCTAGCAAGAAATTCCAGTTGGGGTTGGTCGTCGCATTTTCTGGGGGGTTGGTTGTCACATGTTATCCAAAGGGTGCAGCCAGGAAAGGAGCCCAATAACAAAAGAAAATTTCAAGCTGTATCCTCACTGACACCCCAGATAAGGATAGAATAGAGCAGGAAAAGGCAGCTGTCATGCAAAAGAGAAAAAGGGCAACAAAATCAAAACGACCCAGTGCATCCCAATCTAGACCAGCTACCAAGGCTACTGCACCCCAGTGCACTCCACACCAGCTGGGGAAGAAGAAACAGAAGAGACCGAGACAGGAGGAGGAATCTTCATCAGATGAAGAGGATAGTTTGTGTTTGGTTTGTATGGAAACGTTCTCCAGCAGCCGTTCAGGGAAGGTAAGGGAGAAGTGTTGGATGTGCAACCATTGGGCACACAAGCTCTGCTTAGTTGGAGTGAGCAGACCCTACATTTGCCATCACTGTAACTCAGATAGTGAATGTGTGTAGCCTAGTTGAGTAGGCTATTATTGTTAGACCTATTTGTTTTGTTCTTTATGTTGTTACATACAGTAGGTTGGTCTTAATATGGATTTCCTGTTTGTTTATTCCTTGCTCATTTTGTGTTAAGATGCATAAAGTTATGTAGGCCTATTTTTCAACTTGACAATGAAATTGAACTTTCAACTTTAGTTCTGCTTTCTTGCCTTCTTTTTAAGATTATCCCCATTAAGATAACATCGTGACAAACAACCTCATAGTGTGTGATAACAGACCCCTTGATGGGGTTGGTTGTCACAATGTTTTAGAGTGTCTTTGATGGTACTGGTATTTCTTCTTTATTACAATAAGTTAGAAAAAGTGAGGAGTTCACATTTCAAGCCAACACCTTAAGCTTCAATGTAATGTAAAAATAAAGGATAAAGGAATGACTATTGAAAGATGTTGAAGTGATGAGCAATTCTCCCTAGAGTAAAAAGTGTGCCTACTAGCCCCAGTCTCCCCTACTGTATATAGTGTATATTTTTTAACTTTGCTTCCACAGGGTGGAAATTGTTTGTGACCTACTGAAATAAGGCATATGAGCGGCATACCGGCCAAAACCTTTGTGTATTGGGGTGGCATGTCTTGCCACTTCTGCTGTTACGTGTGCTCATCCCTAAATACATTCCTACACCACAGACTGCATATTAAAGAGGCCTAGTTTTTTTGTCTCTAAACATAGTTAATACTGCCTCCACATGAGAAAAATACTTTACATGGTTTTATTTGTGAGTTAATAACGAACATAATTCATTACTTATCAATAGCTCAAATACCAATTACAAAATGCAATATTACTTTATACACTTTGTAATGCTATTCAAAGTGCAACCCAAGGCAATTGTAATCCCTTCAATACTATACATATTAAGTCTTAATAAGGTCATTTTGCTTCTGTTAGCATTATCTTTTACACATACAGTAGAGGGATCATAAGGGCCAAGCAATGGATAACTAAATAATTTTCCTTAACTTAAGAGACCTTAATTCACAACGTAAAACTGTATCTGGATATTAACCCTCAACGCCAAAACATGGCCACTTGCTGAAAGACTGGCTTCATCACAGAAAAATGAACTCTGGCGCATTTCCACCTCCGTGTCAAACAGTCTCAGAAAGACAACCACTCCTTTGCCTTCACCATTGTGCAGTAATTCAAAGCTCTTGATTAAAATTACATCTGAAGTCAGGTCACAGCCCAAATCACTTTTGTCCCAGGTAAGGAAGGTAGGTCATCTCAAGGACTGATCTGTTTTGAAGAGATGTGTGCAAAACAGATATGAAACACCTGATACTGCATGACATCTATTTAGTGAGGAACCAGGTCAGGATACCAAGAACTCCATACACGCAGGTGGCCCAAAAAACAACACAGACAATGCATCATCCCCTGAGACGCACCAAACTTTAAAAAGATATTGTCAACACAGGAACCACCCTGTTATCCAATCGGACTAGAGGAAGAACAGGGACAGTAACACAACAGGGAAACTGTAGATCACAAACAACCAGAAAAGATAAATGACAAGCAGGAGCAGTTCTACTCGCAGCTGACTGCTTTGACCTCAGTAAGTATGTAGACTTACTAAGAAAACCTCCAGTACTATGTTTAAAAACTCACTAGTGGGTTTGTTCTTTATTGCATACAATTACATGTGTCAACCAGCTGTTTTGTGTTGAAATGTTACACTGATCCCCACATTATGAGGTGCATGCTAAGAATATCAGTATACTGTATGAATATGAGCGTGCTTTAGAAGTCCTTTAACTGCTCAGAAAGTCATTCAACTGAGCATCTGCAACTACACATGATCATCGTATTATATTATTGAAAATGATTGAATTTATGGTCCTTGATTTGAGATTGTGTTGTATTTTGTATTGGGCAGATTATTTAAATGTCAAATCATTGAATATATATATATATGTATCAATATAGCATTGATTGTATACATTCAACAAGACAAAGTGTAGTTCTCCAGAGTCTGTACTAAGGCACAGCGATGCTTTAAACTAAATGCTAACGTCAGAATGCACAGTGCTTACATGCTTTACCACATTCAACATCTTATTGTCAGGTTATAGCTCCATGGATGAGAGCCGCATACAGCACCACCACTCAGCCCTGCTGCCTATTTGTGTCAAAGCCCATTGACATTGAATTTTGGCCAAACAAATGTAGAACAACCAAATAATCAGGATCAAGGTGGCTCCCATCCTCTTTTGTTTTTGTCTGCGCGACATATTTTGCCCAAACAGCTCAGATGTCTTTCAGAAGCGTGCTTTCTTTTAATCTGTCTTTGAAATAAACACAAACAAGATGAAAGATGGCAACACCTAGCCGTTCCTTTTAGTAAGCTTTGTGATTTATCATAGATCAAATATTGGAGATATCATTCCATTCACATGAATATGGAGTCATGTATCTCCACCCACAACAAAACACAATCCATAAAGCTAGGTTTCCCACAATAGCAGGAGGGAGGGTGATGATGAGACGGCACAGTATCACTTCTCCCGTCACCTCTATCCCAGCATGAGAACCAGGCGATGCTGTATTTTGTTCTCAGATCTAGGTCTGCGCCGATGGACAGATAACACTTTCCTGATCGGCTTTTTTTAACCTCTTGCTATTATTACATCCTCCGGGAATCTGACAACAATGTTCTCCATATCAGTATTTCTTAGAGGCAGGTGTCGTCGAGATGGCCCTCTATGAATAGCAACCAGACACTGCTATGCTATCCCAATACAAGGTATTATGGTCCCAACAATAGGGGGCCGAACAGTGCAACCAGGGTCAGTTCTTGTTCTTTCACACCTGAGGAAAAAACATCTCCTTCACTGCATTGCCAGGGACGTATGTAGCTCCCATTGAAAGGAAGGAATTTGACTCAGGTGTGAAACGTGTGTGTGTGTGTGTGTGTGTGTGTGTGTGTGTGTGTGTGTGTGTGTGTGTGTGTGTGTGTGTGCGTGTGTGTGTGTGTGTGTACGTGTGTGTGTGTCTGAGAGAGGAGGCGGAGCTTCTGTCTTTTACCTCCTCTGGGGGAGGATCACCTGAAGTGCATCCATAAGACAGGTAAACCCATCCCCTGCTTAATAAAACTCTTACTCTCTTTCAAAAAACTCCACTCCACAAACTTCACGTAGACTTTTCAGAACAAGGAGAGGGAGGAACAAAAACAGTAAGTTTTATGTTTCTTTCCTAACATAGCGCTCACCAATTATAGCATTGGAAAATATATATATATATACAATATTGGATCCATGCGGGCTGTCAACCACCAACCAATTTCTCCTTATTATCAGGTGAAATGATTGGGTTACGTGGTTTTGTGACACAGAAGTGGGTTTGACATGTGGTGTGTGTGACACATCTGAAGTTTGAAGGTCGTTTTTGAAATGAGTAATTGTTACGTTGCATTTACTTCAAAGCAAAATGAATGGATTAATCAGTCATACTGTCTTTACGTTCACCTTTAGATCAATTATGTCTATGTCTATGCATTACTTTGAGCCTGTTTTGAGAGATTTCAGACTACTATGGTATGGGCTAAAATGAACATAGCTTATAAAGTTGCAGATTTGTTTGAGCTTCCGTTGGTGTTTTACTGGACAAATGTTGTCTAGACATATTGAAATTTATGATTGGAAAGCTTTCGTTGACATCAAGGTTTCAATGTATTTGCAGGAGACTCTATGAGTGTCATATCTTTATGTAATTTAAATTATTATCTTGAGAAGGTTCTCACTTGTCCAATGACCTGCATACCATTACATCTAGGCTGACAGTGTTGTTTAGCGGAAATGGTCGCCCTCAATCATTTGCATAGTATAAGATAATTAAGGATAACAGTAACATCCATCCATACTGGGTATTTGCGGACAGAGAGCCAACACAATGGGCTAAAAGAGGATCAGGTGGATTTCTGTGATTCTATAAATGTGTACACCTAAAAGAGAACCCCGAATCAATATACATTTAAAAAATATATAATTTACAGCTTTAATTCTGAAATTGTTGCAAAGGTAGCACGATTATAACAATTGCTGTACCCGAATTTCAATAATAAATGTTATTGAGTAAAGTCCAGTAAGTGATATAAGACATGTGTAGTCACTGATTTTACTTCAGAAACGTCTGAAAGATTAGAGAGGGTAGTTACCTGTAAATTACCTTGTGACACTGCTTTAAGCATGTAGCCATCTGGGTCTTTAATCATCCATAACTGATCCAAAACTGATTTATTTTTCTATTTCCAGATGCTTGTATTACCAGCTTTGTTCCTGCTGGGGTCGCTGTTTCTCTGTGGTCATGTGGAGGCCCAGTCCACCGCCGGTGAAGTACTGAGAGAGGCTGCACGTAAGCCACAATGCATCCTTTGAATCCTGCTCTTATCCACACAGTATATATGCATATACATTTAAAACATTAGTATTATCCAGCTTTAACTCCTTTATGATTGATTTCAAACCCAAATACGTGCTTTTTTATTTGACCTTAATCTACTCAAATAAAACAAACAGAGCAAGAAAGTTCAATTGCAGCAACAACATCCTTCTACCATCCATCCTCCATGTTGAATTTGTCTCTTACATCACCTCATGTCCCCCCCTGCCCCCTTCCTTCTCTTTGTCTTTCTCGCCATTCCTCCGTCCCATGCCAGTCCAACACGATGGACCTGTGACCTGCGACAATTGGAACTGCAATTGTACTTTCACTCGCCAGCGTGGTTGTTGCTGTGCAGCCAATGACATGTTCCAATTAGAAGAGCATGTCTTCATAAGGATTCATTATTTGTACGAGCGCATCTACACACTGCTCGACAGAGTAAAGGATCTCGAAGGTGAGAACACGTGCAGCGACGGATGGAGATGGTAGATTTAGGATTTTTTTAGATTTGGACATAGAGCTGTTATTGTACAGTACAATACATCTCCTCTCCTTTCTCACAGCTCGCCGCAAGGTTGCCTTCAAGGCCAGCATGGACCCAAACATCGCCATCGCAATTCCTGGATCTAGTGAAGTTTGTTTTGGTCCTTTCAATACTGACGTGCCCATCCCCTACTCCTCGGTCTCTCTTAATGATGACAATGGATTTAACTCTGCTTTGGGTAGGAAACACACACACACACACAGACAGACACACACACACACACACACACAGAGACACACACAGACACAGAGACACACACAGACACACACACACACACACACACACACACACACACACACACACACACACACACACACACACAGAACGAGTCAACCCAAATGACATTTGAAATAAAGCATGCATGACGTACATCTCTACACTTCCACTAACTCTTCATCTCCCCTTCAGGTATCTTCACTGCCCCATTGGGTGGTGTGTATGTCTTCTCCACAACGGTCTACTCATATGTGGGAGTGAATGGGCGCCTCTACCATAAAGTAACAAACCACAGATATTTGACAAATATAATCTCAGAATAGGTTCACAGGTGTTAGCAATAGCCAGTCATTTGTATCTTATGTTTGTGTTCTGTGGTATCCGTAGGTGAGACTGATGAAGAATGGGCAGGGGGTGGTCGGCGTTTGGGAAGCCAATCGAGAAGATGGTGAAGACAGTGCCACTCAGGTATGAGCAGTGAAAGATAATCTGATTGCTAAAAGAGAGCAAAGTAGGTCAATATGTTTTTGCACAAATGCTTGCAACATACAAATCTAGTGATCCAACAGGAAAGGACACTATGGAAAAGTCTTCCTTGTTAATTGATTTGGTAATGGCTATGCTGTGTGTGCGGTGTCAGGTGGTGGTGCTGGATATGCAGAAAGGCGATCAGATCTACATGGAGCTGATGTCCGGGAGGAAGCTCTGCCAACACCTGCAGTACAATATCTTCACCGGTTACATGCTGTACCCGCACCTTTCTGAATAACACAACTGCTGGAGATGTGGCCAACTTCGATATCCCGACTCCAGGGCCTCCAACTAAGGCCACTGATTCATGAAGACAAGCTATAGTGTTCTTTTAACCCACCACGATAATGTTTGGGACCGATCGTGAGACTGAGACCCCCATGCATTAGTGATAAACAAGATGAAATGGTACGCACATAAGACTGCCACATGTGTTTGCTGCCGTTAAAAAAATTAAACGAAAGTCTGTGTTGGATTGGAAATATTTCCATCATTAAAAAAAAAATATATATATATATATGAGCATGCATTCAAATAAAAATACCACAACTTTAATGACAACGTACAGAGGAAGTGTGTTTTATTTTGTCATACAAGTCCATTTGACAGGTAACAGACCTTTATTGTACAATTTGGTATGTATTTTAGCCTCCCACACAGACATACAGACACACACACACACACACACACACACACACACACACACAGACACACACACACACACACACACACACACACACACACACACACACACACACACACACACACACACACACACACACACACACACACACACACATATAGACATAGACCATGCATGGAAATAGGTAGCATTCAGAGGCTATGGTATCATTTGGGAATGCTAACAATGGGTCATAACGCTGTCACTGGCCTATGACAGAATATTATAGCACTGTAAACAAGTTCCTTTCATGGAAGATCATTAGAAACAAATATAAACCCCAGCAAGACTGATTTCAGTTGAATAAATACAGGATGTTGGAGCAGCAGTGTACACACACTGCATATGCTTGTGGGTCCATCATTTTAACTTTAAAGGAATAGTTTGACATTTTGGAAATTGGCTCAGGGGGAATACTGTGCATTAATGTAAACACATGGCTAGAGCGGGGAGATGGTTAGCCCAGCTTGGAAAAACAAAACTGGAATCAGAGAAACAGCCCGCCAGTTGTTTTCACACATCGTTTTTTTGCATGTAGGGAGAAAACGTTTTTTGATCTACTTTTAACTTATAAAAAAAATATATTATTTAAGGTTATGCAATGGTATGCTGTGGTCAAGTACGTCTACATTTTCAATAATTTAGCAAATAAACCTCAGGATACACAGACAACAATGATAAAAAAGTACAGATCTGTTCAATAATGATGATGAAACTGTGCAAATTCAGAAAAAAGTTAAACAATATTGAACAGACGTGAACACACACAGGGGTTTACCTAATGAGGTATAACGTTGTAAGATTAGGATAAATGTATCATAGTTTTGGTAAGTTGTTTATAAGGTGTTTTCCACATATATAAATATGTGTGAAAGAGTTAAGTGGTGTTCATGTGAGACTCTGACATTGTATGTATGAATTCTGGCCTTAACATCCTCTCACAGAGTTCCATTTTATTTTCTTTGTTTGATTTGTGTTCATTCAGGCGTCTTAATTCTCCACAGTTTCCTCAGAATCAACTATCTAAGGAAAAGCCATCACATCGATACACACCCAATAAAACACAGGAAGGTTTTTTTTTACAACATGTGTCTCTCTTCTGGTTCCAGCTGATCGAAGCACGATTTACAGTAATGAGGTGACCGCAGCCATATGGCCTTGAATGTTACGCAACCACAAATGGAAAGACAGATGAGAGAAAACTATTTTTTTTAAACGTGACATTGTTTAATGTCGTTTTTGTTGTTCTCTGTGATTAATGAGGCAACTGCTCATCGTTTACTTCATGCACATGTGCACAGTGTTGTACACCATGCAACAGGCCAATGATAGGGCTATCATTTGTTATGTTGAGCTCACAAAGTTGTATGGGCCAAGAGTAAACAGAAATAATTACAGGTATGGCCTTTTTGGCCTTGAAAGTAAATATGTTAAGTATTTTAAACGCTATGTGCCGGTACATAGTTAAATTCAATGGAAGTGTGTGATTTGGTAAGCATTGCCATTGAGAATCTACTTTGTTGCTGCTTTGACCATATGAATGTGTTGTGTTTTAGTATGGGTGGTTACATATGGGTTTCTCATCTTGAGCATTATCCATTTAACTTCAGACTTTCCACTGCGGGAGTGAAGCCAACTGCAGTTTATACATTCAACACCTCTTGTATTAAAGCTGGAGCTCTGTGCCAAAACAGTGTCATAGTGTGGTGGAAGGGAACTGATGGAAATGTCATGAAGGGTGGTGGTGTGGGGGAAACGGTTGTAGCCGGCTTGAGACGCAGAACCAGACACAGGCACCAGGCAGGCTGTAGAGTATAGAGGTATTAATAAGAAAAAAGTTCAAGCAAACTGAGAACAATAGAACACAGAGGGATCTTGGAGTAATGACTCAACTAAACAGGCAAAACAAAGCTGAGGATCTGATAATGAGAAGAGGGCGAGTCCAGGTCATACCGCTTGTGTGTGTGTGTGTGTGTGTGTGTGTGTGTGTGTGTGTGTGTGTGTGTGTGTGTGTGTGTGTGTGTGTGTGTGTGTGTGTGTGTGTGTGTGTGTGTGTAGGTGTGTGTATGTGTGTGTGTGTGTGTGTGTGTGTGTGTGTGTTTGTGATGAGTCAGGAGCAGCAGGTGGAGAAGGTGGGTGGAGCAGACCAGGAGATAAGGGAGTAGACAAGGAGAAAGTGGTGAACGTGTGTAGTCAGGTAAAGCTCCGGCCTTAAGCTACTGCTCAACTAATGACCTCCTGTGTCATTCCCTTCTGCCTTATGCCCAGGGCCGCTGCTAAGCTTTTGGGTGCCCTAAGCTTAAATTGTCAGTGGTGCCCCCCCCCTGACCCTCCCCCCCTCCGCCCCCAACAAAAAAAAACACCAAGATGCTCGCACCCGTAGGGCGCAGGCGGAAATGTTTTGCCCTTGCAAGATCTCTGCGACTACTTTTTGGCACATTTGCTGTAGTGATGAGTTTTTGCAAACAGCATTTACTAATAGAAAGAACAGCTTAACTTGTGAAAAAAGTTGCCTCGTATCCTACTAACTGCCTTTGCAAAGGAATTGAGTAATAAATTCATAGACGGATTATGAGATAATGCGCCCCTGGGCACACACTCTTAAAGGGCCCCCCACTCGTAAATATCCAGTCAGGTACACTGATATCTCCATACAGATACATACAATTAATGGCAAAAACATATTAAGGAAGTCAGTGTTTCCCTTTTTACCTTTTTAAAGTAATTTATTAGCTAAAATCAATATCCTCATTCATAAATATGTCCTCATTGGTGTAAAATCACCTCTGCCAATAATCTGAATTATCCTCCTGAGCGGAGAACTACAAATATTAATATTACATTTTGTACATTGAGCAGGCAAGTCTTATGGAGGAATCCATGTTTGTGGAATGTCATCAGGTGCATTGTTTAGAATTTAGAATTGTTCTTGTCCTTGAAGGCCACTGTAGCTTCTGTTATTATTCTAAAGGGTTGGGGTTACCCAGGGAGCGCTGCATTCTAGAACTTTCTAGAACTTTCTTGATGATCTCATATTACACAGTGCCCCTTTAAAGTAAAATGCATCAATCTGGTGCACTTTGAGAGGAAATTTCAGAGGCTATATCAACTCCTGAGATGCAGAGGGAACATTATTTTTCAGATTTTTCTTAAACAGGCAGCACTCCTTACTCTTCAACTGTAAAAACAGTACAGTAGATTGGTCTGCAGATCCATGTTCTATGATGGAGGGGCCCATTTCAACAGATAAAGGGTGGATAGTACTTTTTATGAACAATTTAGAATTCACACATAGAAAGCTTATTTGTGTATGTGTGAGGGGGCCTTCAAGGCCCCTCATGGAGCCCCTTAAGCTGGGAACACACCGCATTGGCCGCCTGCGGCGGTTGGCCGCGTGAATGCAGGAGGTTCGCCGCTTGGTCATATTGGGCCATGTTCACCGCAGTCGCCGCCGCGGCCAACCGCAGCCTCATCGTAGGCAGCGGTTGGCCGCGTGACAGCAGGAGGCTCGCCGCTTGATCATATTGGGCCATATATTCCTGACGCCGACGCCGAGATCAGACCCGTCACACTTACGGTGCAACAACAACAATAACATGGTCCAGCTGTGCCAAAAAATACAGATGTAGGTTCACTGTGTAACCAGCGGCAGTCTTGTCACAAATATCATTAAAACAGCCTGAACACGCACCCCGATCGCAAATACACACACATTAACAGCAATTCAGCAACATACTAAACACATTAACAACAGCAGTGTGTGCTCAGCGGCTAAAATAAAGGCAAACATCAGCCTACCTGAAAGTGAAAGTGTGCCGGCTGACGGAGGACAACACCGGTTCTTCGCTGCACTATATTGGAATTCCACACGGACACCGCCGTCAAGTTTGGGTATATTATCCTCAGGAACAGCACACAGCTTGGTGAGTTTCACTATGCTAACCGGCGCTACCTTGGCTAAAGTACAACCAACAGCTAAACAGATGCAAAATAGCCTACACATATTTGCAGAATGTATTGGAAGCCCGATGTCCTCACTCCACACGCCCACCTCGTCTTGCAGACCACCGCCACCGGGCAATCTCAACGCTGATTGGCTGTGGAGGCGCGGTGCCCGGCGGCGCTGCAGAAAAAGATGAAAAATGTCATCTTTTTCTGCGGCGCCGTGCTCGCCGCACAAGCCTTCGATTCACGCTCCTTCGATGACACAATTTCTATGCGCCACTAATGGCCGCGCTCCCGATTCACGCGCCTCTCATGAGGCGCGGCCACGCGCTAGTACATTGACTTTGTATGTAATCTCGCCGCGCGGCCAGTGCGGTGTGTTCCCAGCTTTACACAGAGCTAGTAATGCTGTTGTTTTTAACTTGCCTTTGTATTTCTCCCCTACTAGTTGAGGGGCCCATGATGATTTCTATCTTGTTACATTCTGATGAGTATACTTATATTTAGGCTATTCCTTTTTGGACCCTGTTATTGACCCTGTTATTGACATCAGTGACAGAGCTCTTGGACTATGCAACATGAAAAGTTACTATCAGTATCTCTGGCTAAGGGCCCCCCTGAGCCCTTGGGCCCCTGGGCCTGTGCCTGGTATGCCTGTGCAGTAATCCACCCCTGGATAGGTTGCACAATTAAGACAAAACAACAATGGGCATGTTCATAACTAATTTATATATGTTTTGTAATGTAATGATCATCATGAAGTTTTTTAAAAAACCTCAATGTTGGGGGGCCCCCGGATCACATATTTTTCCTTTTTCATTAAAAATAAATAAATAAATAAATTATAAAAAAAAAAATTTGGGGGGCCCCCCAGGAACTTGGTGCCCTACGCATTCTGCGTACCCTGCGTATAGGGAGCGGCGGCCCTGCTTATGCCCATTAGCCTGAGTCAAGTCACTGGGGATACAGCACTCTTACCTGTAATATGGGGTCTTTAGAAATAGATAAGACATAAGTAGCCCGTCATACTTGCTCATTTATATAATTATTGTAACATTAGTTAGAAAGCTAACTAACGTTAGCTGTGAACAGATTCTATCTGGCTAATGTCATTTAACATCAGCCCCAATGACAGACACTCGCTGATCCAAATGAGTCCTAGAATGACCAATCAAGTTTGAAGTTGGAGTCTGGCGGTCACAAATCTTCTATCGACAGGTCTTATATTCAGCAGTTTGTTTTTTTAAATGTTACTTCACAGTGACTTGAGTTGACTGGAGTCCTATCTCTGTGAGAAGGGCATGCATGAGGCGGGGGATGGCCAGGTGTGGAGACTATACAGGCAGGTAAGAATGGCTGGAGAGGTGGAACAGACCATGACAGGCGGGGTATACATGACACACAAACACACACACACACACACACACACACACACACACACACACACACACACACACACACACACACACACACACACACACACACACACACACACACACACACACGCCTTCCACAAAAATACTTACTTCCCTGGTAATGATTTGCAGGAGATGATTTTCCTCCTGTGTGAAAGATCAGAACCGGGTGCGACCCAGGACATAAATGGAGTATTCTATTTAGTCAAGATCATCCCCCGTCCCTCCTCATTGTGTACGAACATAGAAATAAGTATATGTTTTGAACGTTGTGTCTTCCCTTCACAATGTGACAGGACCAACACCTTCCACAACCACTGTCCCGCTCTCTATTTCTCTTCTCTCTCCATCCCTACTCCTCCCTTTCTCCCTCTCTCTCTCCCTCATCCTCATCCTCTCCCTCACCATCCTCCATGAGTAGGGATGTGGTGAAACTATTTGGAGAATTTCTGCTGACCAAACCAACGCTTGCTGGCTTGCTGTCTTTTCATGGAACAGCTCTACCCAAATAAGGCCGGGCTTTTTAACTGGACGTGAGGGGGAAGAGACGCGCAGACAGGGAGAGAGGGAGCTGCTGAAAGGCCATTGCCCTTTTAAGGATGCGGTTTCCTTTTTTTCTCTCTTTCCCTTCTCTCCCTCCTATTTCTCCATATCCCTCCCTCTTTTTCTTCTCTCTCTCCCTCCCTCCCTCCCTCCCTCCCTCCCTCCCTCTCTCTCTCTGTAGACTAGTGAAGTCATCCTGCCTCATCTGCTCCTTTTAAGCCAGCGTTTTTCAGAGGGAGGTCCCTGCTAAGCATATACAAACACTCAGTCAAGCATCCTCACTCGCCCCGCACGCCGCACTAGTAGCCAGCAGAGAACTGACCTATTCCTTCACGCAGTAAGTATACTTTTCTTCTATTCTTCCATACAGTGTGTTGCTCTTGAACTGGATTTAGCTAGACGAGTAGGAAAAAAGTGGCAGATGGCTTGTCAAGATGTGATCGTATAGTTCTGAGGCCTCAAACAGAAGTTTTGTAAAAAGTCTGCACACATACACTCTGACAGTGACTTAAAATATGGTCATCCAATATGTGTAGAATATGCAAGGATGTTTAACATTATTAAGTTTGAAGTGTCCTAAAGTTTTTGCAGGAGACTCTATGGGTATCATATCTGCTATCTTGAATTTCTACATTGGTGTTTACTGTATATCTGTAAGAATATTTACATGTGATCGATCAGGTATCATTCACCGGTGGAGTATTACAATCATCTGTTAAAAAAGCTGTCTTTGTCAAATGATATGGGGTTTCAAAGGCAGATGCCGATATTTCGAGAGAAGGTTATATAATGCCGATATCGTGATGTTGGTGGTGATTTTTTTTGTTTTTGTTTTTATTAAATAGAATATGAGAAGAAATGTGAATTGTCAAATGCACTTGGCCTCCCCTGGTGTTGGCTCTGCAAAATATTGCCATAAGGGATCTGTCTGTAATCATTGAAATAGAAAAAAATATAAGGAAAATATTTGGGTTAAAGTTTTTAAAAGGGCTAACATTGTTCCACAACAGGCACTCTGATAAGGCTGCCTGCAGTGTTTGCACACATTATTCATCTAGTTCTTTTAATCGGCCTCATGAGCGCAGGTATCAGCCGATGTTAATATCTCAAAATGCCATTAATCTGCGTGATGAATCGGTCTACTTCTAGTTTTTGATATGGGGCCTGTTTTTTTTATTGGGGTTTCCACAACGACACAATTCTTCATCCCTGATATGATCCAGGTGTTACTTGAGGGTTCATATGTTTTCCTTGTGAGTTGAGGAGAGGAGAGCTAAACACAGTAGCATATCTCTGTCAGTGCACATACTTTTATTTGCACAAGCAAATGATCCACACTGCCATACATGGGCCTTGCAATGCCCCGTGAACTCACACCCAGGCATGAAAGGTAGCCACACTTCCTAATGAGGGAGGAAAAGCTGACAGACGGACCAGCAGGTATGAACATATTTTCCAGAAAGGCAGAGATACATTGAAACAGAGCAGAGGTGCAGAAATAGATTCTCTCCACACACTTAATTTGCCTTTTAGGAACATGGGTGTCTTTTAATCGAAGACATATCTATCTAAAACAAGCCTGCTGTGATGCCTGGACTTAATCATTTACGAAATTCCAGTGAAACCAGGCCAGCCATAACAGAAGGGAAGTACCAGCGTGGTTTCCGAGCAACAGCACCGGGGGGGGGGGCAGATAACACTATCTCCACTGCCAATCCTTGTTTAGTTTATGTAGTGCCAGGAACTAACCACATCCGTGTACCAGGGCAGGGGCTCCAGCACTTAGTCCAGTCAGACAAGCACAATCCACATGTCTGAATCAGAAGTAGCAGTAAATGGGCTCAGACACGCAGCAGCAGTAAAGATTGTGAGAACAATCACAACCATGATGGGGTCTTGGCAGCCATCTCAGAACATACTTAAGTGCTCAGAAAAAGTCTGGCTAAAGTCATAAGGAGCGCTGCAGATTTCTATGGCTCTGGCATTATAAACCACAGCCATGTAACAAAAGAGCTCTGACTGGGAAGATTCAAGTTAATCCACAGTCCATCAGCTGGCTGGAAGATGACCCCAATGACATCAACACTGCCCAGCTGTACCTTAAGTAACATACTGTACGTTGTTGCTGTGAAATAAGTTACTCCCTACCTCTGAAAAATCTTCACCAGAAGGATCACACTATTACAGTGACTATCCCCGGCTCATACCAAAGCATTATATGGCGGTTAGCTGCAGAGGGAGATGCATGACGGCATGTCCTCTCTCGGGATGCCACAGTTCACCACAGCCCTCACGCCGGTTTCCTGTTGGGGCATTAGGCGGATTTACCATGGTAATAGAGAAACAGAGCAGGGAAAACACAGCTGAGAGCAGGGTTGGAGGGAGGGAGGGATGGAGGGAGGGAGGGAGGGATGGATGAAGTCACATTAGCGAGACTTTTGAAAGAAGACATTTTGAGTTTTCCTTTTTCTTGTCCTTTGAATTTTTTTTATATATTCATATGTTCCCTTTGGACTAGGTACATTTTTTCCTTCATTGATTCATAATCCATATTCAAACGTATTACTTTAACGGTATTGCTTACTTACTTTTTTATTGAATCTAACATTTCTGGATACATTGTATGTCTAACATAGTAACACACTTCGCATATGGAGAGTTGAGAATGACTATCAGCAGGGGTAAGGAAATAAAATGGCAGTAGTAGCACATGTAAGGACTAGCAGTGTCGTTAAAGTTGCAGAAACAGATTCTATGCGTGCACAGTTTGATTGGATTGTAGCTTTGGCTGTTGTTGATGCAGTAATAAAAGTTGTGTGAATAGCAGTGCCAGCAGCAGAGGTGGGTTTTGAACAACAAATGCCAGCAGTAGCTACTTTTAGTACTTGTATAACAAGTAATGGCTTGAAAAGTTGCAGACTTCATTGTAGTGTCCCCCTTGCCTGATCCTACAATAGAGAGTATAGCTCATGCTTAATGTTTTATTTCTTTAAATAAAAATATATTAGACTTTCTAAAAGTGTTTTTTTTTAATGTAATTCAGTATGTTATGTGAACACAGCCTTGAATGCTTAGGGAGAAGCAGCCAGACAGCAGCACAGAAGCTTGTTTAGCAGATAATCCTGAGTTATTGGACCTGGGCCGGGGCCCAAGCATAACAGCAGCTCCCTGGATGCACGTAAATAGCAGAAATAGAGAGAGCACGGCCTTAAAGGCTCTTTTAACCTTCCCAAGATATGATGTGATTTCTACATGGTTGTCAAGCAATACACACAAACAGACTGATACAAGACAGAACTTATGGGAGAAATGGTACTGCCCCCCCTCTTTTTCTTCTCTTCTCTGCACAAGAGGAGAGAAGGCATTGAGTGCACAATGTGGGGAACATAGTTTCTATTTCTTTTCCTACAAAGAGCGTTTTGTGTGTGTGTGTGTGTGTGTGTGTGTGTGTGTGTGTGTGTGTGTGTGTGTGTGTGTGTGTGTGTGTGTGTGTGTGTGTGTGTGTGTGTGTGTTTGATTTGCAATTGTGGTCCAGAGAGTAGTTTATGAGGCTAAGAACCAGAGGCCAGTGGGGAAAAAAGTTAACGGCATACCAGACAAACATTACTCTGTAATAATAACTATATAATGACGCATGTCAGTAAAAATAACAAGGGGTGCGTACATGTGTGTGTGTGCGTGTGTGTGTGTGTGTGTGTGTGTGTGTGTGTGTGTGTGTGTGTGTGTGTGTGTGTGTGTGTGTGTGTGTGTGCGTGTGTGAGGCAGATGGAGATGAAGATACACTACTTTGTCTGTGAACGTGTGGTCGTATGTAAGTGAGCGTGTTGCCCAGCATATGTCTTTGGTTTCTTGCCGTCTGGAAAAGCACCACAGAGAATGCAAAGAATATTAAACATGGTTGGTGATGACACTCTGCGGACGCTCTGGGCAGCAGGCCATTAATGCAATTGGCACGGAAAAAAAACTCCCATCCAGACTTGCAGTACATCTTTTCGCAGTGTTGGAACATGTACTATAATACCTTATGTAAGATTACCACGAAGAAGAAAAATAACTTTTTATTGTTTTACATCCAGAAACTTTATTACTTTGGTTCGTTCTCAGCCATATCACATTTTCAGCTTCAGAAGTGGAGAATAAACCAAATGTAAATAAGCCGTAAAAACACCACTTAGTGCTAACAGACAGCTAACATGTCCATTTTAAATGCGATGATAGGCCAGTGTTGTAGTCACACCTTGTTTAAAATGCCACATTCCAGATTTAAGTTTTTGCTTTCTGATGAAACCATTGCATCTAACAGTTCTACGGGTGCCATCAGGGGAGCTGCAGACGGATAGGGTGGAAAGTATTAGCAAGGAAGGGAAGCAAAGTGATAATGTAAACTTTTTTGAATATTAGCTAACATACATACTAATAATCTTTGTGTATCATCAGATTTTGACTATATGTTGTGACAGATGTAAGACAATGCATACGTCAGTTCAGTCAAGGCCAATTGGAAAAATCCAGTGATTACAGGAAAAGACTCCACGCTCTCAACAATACACAGAAGGGGATGGGCATTGTTCATAACAGAAGTTTATTGTTGTCCACGGTGACGACATTCCCGCGGCCTGTTCCAGAGATTGAGCCTCCTCCAGTCAACTCCTGGGTCTAACCATTAACAACTGACATTTTGAACCTCAACAGGAACAGGACGTTGAAGTGACCTCACATCAAGATGACTACCAAGGTTGGATGGTGCAGACAGCACACTGATATGGGTTTTGCTGTTGGCTGTTGGCCCAAAAGGCAATTCAGAAGCATAAGACAAAAAACATTGCTGGCAATCCTACAGGCTATGTGTTGACAGAGACCAGGAGGGAGAGAGTGTGTGTGTTTAAAAGGCAAAACTATGCAAAAAAATCAGCTGGCTCATAGAGCTCCCCTTGTGCACCACTTTGCCTGGGACACAGGTCCTGATGGGGCTGAATGGTGTGCAAAAGGAGACACAATGCTAAAAGGCTACATGCCACACTGGGAAAGGTGTAAAAATGAAATGCTTGGCATTTATACGCTTATATACACGCTTTTGACCTGCTTGTTCTTAATGTATGTATTGGTGTGATAAATGATATGGTGTATATAAATGGTAGAAGTTTCTGTATGTGTTAACATAAAGTAAATTTGCCTTCATCGAGATGAATCGCTCACCCATGCATGTTTGTGCATACAGGTTACATTCAAGTTTGAGTGCAATGTGATGTGGATGCTAGCTATTGTTTATGTCAAGTGAAAACAACTATCTAGAGCTTAAAGTAACACTCACGCTGAAGAAAACAGTACACAATGCCATACATTGTCAAGATGGAAGGAAGATACCTGTGAAAACCCATAGGCTTATCACGAATCTCCCTCAGATATCTTACCTTTAATAATCCTCCTTAACATATTTTCTTTGTCTCTCTCTCCTCTGCTTCATTGCATCGCTCTTCTTCTTCATCTTCTCTCTCCACCCCTCCCTGCTTTCCTCCATCCCTCCATCCATCCCATCACCTCTCAGGGCGTCGGCATGGCTAACAAAGGTCCCGCCTTCGGCATGAGCCGGCAGGTCCAGGATAAGATCGACAGCAAGTACGACGCTGAGCTGGAGCTGATCCTGGTGGAGTGGATCTGCCGTCAGTGTGGCTCTGGAGTGGGGAAGCCAGAGGCCGGCAAGATGGGCTTCCAGTCCTGGCTGAAAGACGGATGTGTGAGCACAATGCGTCTCTTTCGTTACTTGTTTCTTTTTTGTCTTCTAGATGTTATGATGTCCTAAGTTTGATGGTCTTCTTTCTGTCTTACCGTTCTTCTCTGTCACTCCCTCTGTGTCTCCTCCAGATCCTGAGTGAGCTGATCAACAGCCTGTTCACCACAGACAAACCCGTCAAGAAGATCGCCAGCTCCACCATGGCCTTCAAACAGATGGAGCAGATCTCACAGTTCCTCAACGCTGCAGAGAAGTACGGAGTCACCAAGACTGATATGTTCCAGACCGTGGACCTCTGGGAAGGTCAGAGGGCTCTTCACTTCCTCATTGGCATCCTACAATTAATGATGGATCACCAGACTTAAAATTCAAATATTGTAGCTACTCTTTTTCACGTTGGAAATTGTAACATGGGTTTCTAACTAGAACCTGTTTTCATGGTGTAGTGTCCAGAGAACCCTTCATATGTCTTACAATGTCATTGCTGAAACACCTCTCTTCACCCTCTGTCTGAAATGCAAAGTTTTAAAGTTTAAATGTTTGCATAATAGATGGCCTTTAACTTGGGATTAGGCACAACACATTTTGTGTGGTATAGGAAAACATACATTTTCCATGACACATGACACAGTGCACAATGCACGGGTATGGAAACACCATAATATGAATCATAATAGGGTTGATAACTCGAGCTGTATGTGTGTGTGTGTGTGGGGACAGGTAAGGACCTGGCGGCAGTGCAGAGGACCCTATCAGCTCTGGGCAGCTTGGCCCTCACCAAGGACGAAGGCACATACAATGGAGACCCCAGCTGGTTCTTCAAGTGAGTCATGAAAAGGAAACTGCTGCATGTATCCCACTCCGATGACAATAAGTATTCACATAGCACTGGGGTAACGTTCCATTCACTCGGTCACATTTGCAATGATGCTTTGCAGGAAAGCACAGGAGAACAAGAGAGACTTCAGCGATGACCAGATCAAGGCAGGAAAGAACGTGATTGGCCTACAGATGGGAACCAATAAGGGAGCCAGCCAGGAGGGCATGAGCTACGGAAGAGCCAGACAGATCATGTAAAAAAAATCACTGACCACTTCCGCCCCTGACACCTTCCCTAGAGCCTGTAAGCTTAAATCGATCCACTACAACTCCTCTTTCATCGTAAAGCCTTTTTCTGCTTTAGAGTTTAGTAACTTTCTAACAAGTGCCCCCCCCCCTCCCCCCTACTTCTTGATATTGACACTTGCCAATAACACTAGATATGTAAATGCTTGCACTGGTGGCTATTACAGAGCTCGCCATGCTTAGAACTCCCCACTGCAGTTAGAAGCAGTACAACTGAATGTTTGTAGTCCTAAGTGGAAATAGTAATTATGAAAGTGACCAATGCATTGCCTTTGGAGGTAAAATATTAAACGAATCAGGGTTGATCATGTGCCAGAGTCAATTTGTTCTTTCCTTCAACAAGGATGAAGATATGGTAATAGTAGGCTATTGCAAATGACCGACCAGTTTTCATCTACCACTTCCCACAATGCTACGCCTGCTGTATCAGCTGATATTTTTGTACATTGTCTTATTAAATAATGACTTTGAAATACACCTCTGAATTGTCTTTGATTTTTGGGTATATCAGTTTGATCATTCTGGGCAACTGAAAGAGTGGGGATATATCACCATACCATGTATTTCAAATACAAAGTTTTATAATGTGAACATGGCGTCTATGTTATGGTAGAAGTGTCTATGTTAACATACACCCTTTGCATTGGACTTGCACTGAGAAGGGATAATGCTTTCAATACACATATTGGAATGTTACTATAGTTTTAGCACAGGCTTGAAACAGTTGATCCTATTTTCCAACTCTGGAAAATGTCTGTCGCCTACCAATGGGTAACAACAGCTTTATGCCAATTTGTAGATATTACACCCTAGAGGTGGCACTAATTAGCAAAAATAATATGCTAATAGGCCAAACTAAGATGGCATCCCTATTAAACAATACCAGCTTACAGCCTGAAAACCACCATGCTAAAAGTCATGTTGGCATCGTCATTAGTAATTTTCTGGTAAGCATGCTGACAATAGCATTTAGCTTGAAGCGCCACTGTACCGAAATACAGCTGTGTTGATATGGGCTTTTTTTAACAAACTTTCATAGCAGGCGTTTGCCATTTAACCCACCTTAGATTTTTTGTTGCTACACACACGCAAAAAATCCACATGAACACTCATACATTATGTGTCTACAGTCTTTTATTAACTTTCAGGTCACCTGTGGCTTGCACAGCAATACACAGTTTCCAACTTCACCCCAGACACTCATCTACATAAAAAAATTAGAACTCTTTATTACATTCTTAAAAACACTTTGTATGAATCATTGAACACAGCTGGTTTACATCTGTACAGCAGGCACACATTGTGTATACATTACACTTCTTACAAAAATACATATAGAAATCCCACACTTGAAAATCCCACTTCAAGTTTGTATCAGTAGTTGGTTGATAACCCCACACACAATAACCCAGGACTTAAAAATCAAATGTGTCAAAAAGCACCTCAGAAAATACATCCATACTGTCTTGTGTCACATTTGAGGACACTTTTTCAAGGAAGACCTTGCATATCACACGCACACACACACACTTGATAATTCTATAGTGCACTTGATGCTTTTTCTTTGTCTTGGTTAAATGACCCCACAGGTGTCCCGAATGTATGCTTCCAATCTATAAAGTCAGTTCTTCCTGTCCATATACATTAGCATACATACAACCAGAATTCACACTCTCACACATGCAATCGAGAAATAAAAGTGGGACATTAAACCCCAAACAAAAGGTCCCTCTGCAGTTCATGCCTGATCATCACCCTAACTCAAACTTAATCCTGATGGGAAATGTATCTCAGTACAGACAAAATATCCTCACGTTGGAGGATTTTTTCTTTCCTTATGGAGGACATCTGTAAGTTGAGGCAAGTGTACCAGAACACACAGACACACAGACACACACACACACACACACACACACACACACACACACACACACACACACACACACACACACACACACACACACACACACACACACACACACACACACACACACACACACACACACACACACACACACACACACACACACACACACACACACGTTCTGTCGCGGCACTAACACAAGGCCACATGTTTGGGGAATGCAGACAAGGACAAATAGTCCACTCTTCTGTAAAGTTCCATCTGCAGTCCCACACTGTGACCCTCCCTCCCCCACCACCACCACACATAGGGCTGGCTCAGAAGTCAGAAGCAGTATATTGGGCTGGGGACAGTGAGGTTGGCTCAGTGCTATGTTGCTAACCGCTCTCCATTTAAAAGCGGCACTTTGGTCTCTGAGTCCAGCACTGCACGCAGCTCCACCCCTGAGTCCCTGCTCTCTTTGTCCCCTGTCTCCTGCTCCTCTTCCCCCATGGCCTCCTCCACTCCTCTGCCTCTGCGCCCCCTCCTGCCCCGCTGCCCTGTCCGCCTCCTGTTGAGGCAGAGCAGGCCTCTGAAGTCCACGTTGGACAGGGTGACCTCCAGGGTGTAGTAGAAGGACCAGAAGAGAGCAAAGCAGCCCAGCAACAACAGGAACTGGAGCAGGGGAATGACAATGGAAGAGAGAAAGAGGAGATTAATGACAACAGCAAAGAGCACTTACGCCACTTATTTAAAAGCTGCAATTCGGGAGAACACTTGTTGTCGAAATCACTTTGTCGAAATCAGTGATTATCTCTTCACAATCCGCTCCCTGTACTTACTGTGAGCGCTGAAAAAAAATCCAGTGTTAGAACACAGCATGGGTCTATAAGGTGGACCCCATTTGTTGACATATACCACCCTATGTGGTACCCATTTACAGACCCCACACACAGTACGTTTAGGGGTAGCGGATCATTCCCTGATTTTGACAACAAGCATTCTCCAGGATCACTGCCTCCACCTTTAACGTACCAGTATATTGCTGCTACTTGCTATTTGCTATATTCTGTCCCGGATATGTATTTGTATGTTTTAATGTTGTATTGTGCCTCTATGTGTAACGTGTTTACTTGTGTTCATTGGTAGAACCCATAGACACATTTCCACTAAGGAGTCAATCCATCTATCTACAGTATCTAATCACTGATGCAAGTCAGAAAGCGGAAATGGTACAAATGGGCTTAATGTGATTAGCATTCCTTCCCGGTTGAGTTGAAAGGAGATGATCAGTTTTCCCCTTTTATCCAGAGTGTAATGGACTTTAATGTCTCTGCATTACCGAACTACATGTGGAAATCAACAACATTCTTGGCTTTCCACAGAGATTTTGTAGGCAGAGCTCCCCGCCTTCCATGTTACACCCCTTCCTACAAATCTGATTATTTATGTTTACATTGATGTTATAAATAAAATAGTTACAGTTAACAGTCATCTGAGGTTTGGATCTGACTTTAAGTAGAGCAAATACAGAGCTGCTAATTTTCCTGAGATCCTCTGAGTAGGTGAGAAAATGGTGACAGAGATGGGGAAGGGAACATGTGTTTGGCTGTGTGCTGTGTGCAGTTTACCTTGAGGCTATTGGAAGTGAAGGGGCTGACCATCTCTGGAGGGATATCCAGGCCTGGAGGGCAGGGCAGAGAGAAGTCACTGTCCAGATACTGGCCACTCATAGCCTCCTCCACCAGCCTGTCAAAATCAGTGCACAGCCACAGTCAGTGAGCACAATTTCACAAATCATGTTCCAAGCTGGCTTATATCAGTTAAAACATGGAGCCCAAACATTATCGCTACATTTGGCTTACAAGTATTTGAATCAAAGAAAAACGTTTATATATATATAATTTAAAAAACACTACTTAAGTTAATACAGGTATATAACAATAGCAATAAAACCACAAGCATTCAACTTAACAGGTTCTCTCAACACTGTCCATACAGCAGCATGAAAAGCCTGCAAGCTTTTACCTTTGTCTGTCCTTGACCTCCGTGTAGGTCATAGAAGAACCATACAGGGTCAAGGCCCAATGCTTCAGCACCCCCACAGCGGCACACTGACTGTCTGTCACGGAGTCTTCTACAGGAGCAGAGAGGCACACACGGAAACAACATGGATAAATAGAAACCATACAAATTTGTGTGTTGTGTCTTTCCCACTCCCATTTCTGACCCCACAAAGTATTTGTCTGAATGTCAGTGTGTGGGTAGTGTCTTACTGTGGTCAGATATCTTCAGGGTGTACTGGCCTTCAGCTCTCTCTCCCCAGCAGCGCACAGTGGAGAAGGTCCAGTCCTGGTAGCCTGCAGGGTCCCTGTGTGCAACAAAACACAAAATGGCAACATCTGAGTTTCAGTTTTCACCCCTTAATTACTGAAAAATCTAACCACAACGATCTAACACAATCTAGTGGGACACACTGCTGGTGATTTCGGTTGGTAACCATAATAATAGATAATTTTCTCCTACAAAATGATAATCTTCTAAAAAAAAATAATAATAAAAAATGATAGTGTATAATACATTAATGAAAGAATAAAAAATATTCCATTTTCTTATAAAACTTCCACATTTTAGTCTTCTAAAAATGTGACCAATGCTTGTGTGTGTGTGTGTGTGTGTGTTTGTGTGTGTGTTTACCTGTCGACAACACGTCGTGCCCCGATGACTGAGGTCATACCACTGGGGCAGACCAACACAATCTCCACGTTGCCACGGCAAGGGTGGGTTATCGTCACAGTAACAGCCACATGCTCCAGTGTCTCCATTCCAGACTGTCTCAAGGCCGCAGCAGAGACTGAGGGAGAGGACACAGCAGCTTAGTGTGTGTGTGTGTGTGTGTGTGTGTGTGTGTGTGTGTGTGTGTGTGTGTGTGTGATTATGATTAACAGGGTTTTCTACAGGGTTCTGCGAGTTCAAGACTTCTTCAAATGATATCAAATGCAATTGGATACAAGTCTAACAGTCATACCACTATCATCACTACTGATAAGAAACATGTGGTGTGACGGATATGGATTGAATTGTTTATCATTAGGAATTTCTTTAAATACGTCCGCAAACATACGACCATTTAAATCAATGTGACAAGCTCCAAGATTGGAAACATAAAAGTCATTTGTTATAGCTATGGTCCTACTTGAGAGTCTGATATAAAGTGTGATTATTATTGGATAGATTAACCCATTAAAACATTTATTTTTGCAAAGAAAATGACACTTTCTCTGTCATTATGAGATGAGAAGCGTCCAAGTTACTGTATAAGCAGCAGGAATGACAGTGCTTGCCCTAGTAATGATGACAGGCATTTGGACTACTTTAAAAAGCAGTGTAGTCAGACTGGCAGTAATATTTGTAAGCGTAAACATATTGTAGCTGGTCAAGATACTAATGGGACATTATCAATGTGATGATGTGATATACATGGGATAGCTGAGAAATACATCACGATGAGCCTGAAATAGTTTCATACTAGGAAAAAATGGTGAATAAAAAAAGAAATCTCTATAAATTCATGGTCATGCCTCTTTATTTGCCGCTCCCACCCTCACACTCTGAAGTGTCTGGTATTCTCCCGGTATTTCCTGGGCTCTCTGACTAACTAACTACGAGCCCTGGTGCTCACTGACCATGTAGGGCTGCACACATCCCCAGGGCAGGAAGGCACCCGGCGGGGACCAGGGGAGTGGAAACAAAGAGGTGTAGAAGGGAAGACAAAGAGTCAGGGGAGTGATGGAGAGAGTATGGTGTGAAGGGGCAAAGGAAAGAGAAAAGATGGGCTTTGGAAGAGAGGAAATACAGACCAGAAATATAGGGGAAAACAAGGATTTGGTGGGAGATGCTTTTCTGACACTGATGCTGCTGTGCAATAATATAAAAAAAACACCAAGTAGGGAAAGCTCTGATGCTTGCTAGTTGGCTGCAGTTAGCTCATTTAAAAAGGCAGAGTCAGAGAATATGGACAGTTCTTTGTTGTCAATATCACTTTTTGACTAAATCAGTGTACATCTCCTCACTTGATTCGCTACCTGTCCGTACTGTGTGTGTGCTGGGAGAAAAAAAAAATCCAGAGCTATACACAGCCTATGGGCATGTTGCTAGCTACGGTGGGCCCCTCTGTTTACATACCAGTTTACAGAGCCTAGGCTGTGAATTAACACCAGATTTTTTTTATAGCGCCACACACACACACACAGTATGGACAGGTATGATTTTGATGCTGATTTTGACAAAAAGCGATATCGACATTTCTTTCATTTTAAGCTCTGTCACAGGGAAGCTACAAACACATGATGTGGAAGTGTCACAGAGCTATTATTTGGGGGGATTGAGTATCCAAGTTTTTACTAATATTACTAGGGCTGTCAAATCAACGCGTTAATTTCGATTAATTAATCACAGAAAAATTTAAGCGATTAAAAAAATGAACGCAGATTAATCACACTTCTATAATGCCCTTTGACCCGGTGCAAAAGTGGTGCGGAGCTGCACCTGTAGCTCGCCGGGCCGGGCGCGTGGGTTAAAGGGAGAAAGGTAAAGAGAGAAGCAGGGGAAAGGGGCCGACTCGAGGGCTCTATGGACGGTTTATGGGATGCATGAAGGTAGGAAGACATCTTACTTAATTCTCCGCAGTGTCCGTGCATTATTGATTTAGTGGGTGCAACAATGTAGGCTAGGTTCAAAACAGTAGGCCTATCTCTCAATCTTCCTCCAATTTTGTTTGCTAGCTGTCTAGCACCCGCCCCGTGTGTGTGTCAATATTTTTGCCTATGAGTAGGCTACGAAATGGTGGCAGTGCAGCGCTGTCTGTTGTGGGAGATGGAAAGTCGTTATTTTGTCTGCTTGTTTTTTTGAGAAAATTCGGCGCTAGTTCATGTATAAAGCTGGCTGAGGGGAGGAGACAGAAGTTACGAGAGACGGAGAGCGAGCGCGCACGAGAGAGAGAGACAGAAACAAACTGTAGTAGGCTATACAGCTGTTTACAAACAGGTATAAACGTGTCATATAAGTATGCGATTAATTTAGATTAAGTAATTAATTAATTAGATAATTTTTTTTAATCGCTTGACAGCCCTAAATATTGCTATTGAAAGAAAAACTAATTTACAAAGATCTTTTTGTCAAAGAGAGAGGACACATTCAGGGCTCACTGTAGCTGTACATTTTGTCCCCTCTCGTGTGTGTTCCCCCCCCCCCCTTTTCCAGAACAAATTCCTCCTGAATGCTGACCATGTAACTGTATTTCATTTATTTTTTCAAACCAACTTTTTCTCTTTAATCACAGGCCTTCTCCTTTGCTTTGCTTCAATTCGGAATAACCCCATAATAGCTTCAGGGCTAAATTGGCATGACCATTTTGTACACACACACAGAGACATCCGCACACACACGTACAGTATTTCCCTCATAAACACACTTGGGCAACGGCTGCATTCTTTTCAGTAAACAATTGCACCCACTGAAGCAGATTGACAGCACCGTTGGGATGGGACTGGTTATTATCAGGTCAAAGCCGGCCACTGCGCGCATGACGATAAACACATAAACACACATTTGTGGCGGCTGGGTTCACATGGGAATCCAGCTAGTTTAAAAAAATGCTCAAGGCAATGGGCAGCGCATTAGCCAATGAGGCAGCCAAAACACATAGAAACTACAGCAACAAACACTGTGGAGTGAGTAGTAGTGTGACAGGCAGACCTCAACTGTGTCAGTGATAAAAACATAAACAAAGCCCTGTCAAGAGAATTGACCAAGACTGATTGAAGAGATGATTAAATGACAAATAGTCTATTATAGTGGTAGGGATTTGATTCAATTTCTTTCCCAACACTGGGTGAGTCAGCTCTGAAAATGTCAGCAACTCCTTGTTTTGTCCTACAAGCGCACACGCACACACACACACACACACACACACACACACACACACACACACACACACACACACACACACACACACACACACACACACACACACACACACACACACACACACACACACACACACACACACACACACACACACACACACACACACACACACACACACACACACACACACACACACACACCTCTGGCCCTGCTCCTAACTGCGATGAGGCCATGAAAGAGGGGAAGATACAGATCGAAGGAGGAAAGGAAGAGAGACGAGAGAGAAGGGAAACTTTCCGCTGGAATGAGGTCATTCTGAGCGTATGAGAGAGAGAGAGAGTAAGGGAGAGAGACATGGATCACATATGAGAGAATCACAGTGCTGAGAAGTTAAAGGGAAACAAGAGCGAATACAGAGACGGATTGAAAAAAAAAAGAAGAAAAAAAAGAAATGGAGGCAATCTGGAAAAATCTCACCCAGTATTTTAATGTGGACACAGGAACACACAAACACCAGAACATTGCCTAATATGGAGAGGCAGGCTGACTGAGGAGCAGGCAGGGAGGGAGGGAGGGAGCGAGGCAGGGAGGGAGGGAGGGAGGCAGGGAGGGAGGGAGTCAGCTACCTAGAGCAGTGTGTAAACTTGACAAACATTTGTCCAATTCAGAGTAAGAGAGGTGCAGACAGCCTTACCGTTCCAATGGCGGATCAGCACGTCACTATAAGTGGGAATGGACACTTCCTCCTTTATTTTTGAGCTCTGATAGGACACCAGAAACGGCACTGACTCCCATACCTGAGAGAGACAGAGAGAGGAGAGAAAACTATGGGCTCTGGCGCCAACTTGTGGTGGGAATTACAAAGTTATTTCCTAAATAATTATTTCCAAAATATAATCAATAGAATAATTAAATCATGAAAATAACTAGCACTTGCAGTCATACTTGTGTACATGCATGTGAGTACCTTGGCAGCATTGACCAGTCTCCAGGCATTGAGCAGACCGAAGCCGTGCTGGTGGCTGTGGTTGAAGCCCGCTCCATTCATCGACCAGTCGGCACTGTTGTCACACTGTTGAGACAAATACACACACACAGACACGGTCATTTTTTGGTTTTATACGTTGGCTAACAAATACAACTGACAACCAGCATTAACCTTCCAAGAGGCTTGTCATTAATGTGGGGTCATCAGATCATTAATGAGGTTGATGTGCTGGTAGGCACATTTTGTTACCTGTGGACAGAGGTCAGGCTAGCTGTCCTCATGCCTTTGAGCTAAGCTAAGCAAACTGACTGCTGGCTACAGCTCCGATGATTTTTATAAGTGGGCACAGATATATTTGTATTGTACAAACACACAATGAGATGTGTGAGCATGAGGGCGATGCAGTACACAGTCCTTCTGCAAGCCTCCGCGCTATTTGTCCGTCCCAAAGTTGGCATGAATGACGCACAGATGAAAGTAACAGTGCGTGAATCTAAACATGTCAACCCATTGGCAGTGCAAATGTGTTAAGGCAAAGGAAATGCTGTCAACATGTTTGTTAGAGATACACACAATGCATTTTGGTGGGGAACACTACGTAAACATTATTTTGTTTGTTTACAAGACGATTCCACAGGGAACCTTTAACGGAGAACAAGTACTGTAGCCAGAAGGGATGTTTTCCTGCACAATTCTGACACAAGACTCCTAGTGAGTCAAGAGTCTACACAGGCCTGTATGGAAGTTTGTATTCTGGCATTATTAATTATAAATGTGTACCATGATTCACACTTATTTTACTATCTACAAACATGTATTCTGTGACTTGCAAATATGTATAACCTACTCTGTAAAAACTCAAGCTGTAAAAGTAGATTTTAATTTCACATAAAAATGATTTAGGCTTTAGTTTCACCACAAAAAAAAATGGTCTATTGTGTTCGGTGTGGTTTTACAACTAATAATATCCAATAACAACTTCCATAGGCCTGTATACAGTAATACTTGATGCTCTGATGGTGTATTTCCATTAGGCCCACTGTACCTTGGTGGCAGTAAAGGTGATGATGTGCTGGACATCCCTCCAGCTGAGACAGGGGCGCACCTGCAGCATGAGGGCCACCATGCCTGCAGCCAGGGGGGCCGCCGCAGACGTGCCTGTGTGGCCCTCAGTACAGCCAGTCCCCTGCTGCATGGACCAGTCTGACGTCACCTACAGATAGACAGAGATAGAGAGAGTGAGTGAGTGAGTGAGTGAGTGAGTGAGTGAGTGAGTGAGTGAGTGAGTGAGTGAGTGAGTGAGTGAGTGAGTGAGTGAGTGAGTGAGTGAGTGAGTGAGTGAAAGAGAAAGAGAAAGAGAAAGAGAAAGAGAGATAGGTAAGGCAGGGGGGGGAGGTACAAGCATGTGGACTCAAGTACAGTACAAACAGTTCCAAGGGTGGTAATGGCTCTGGTAGGAGTCCAAACACAGACTGACTCTTACATATGTACAGTATGCATCCACAACCCTTTTCACATATCCAACATCAACTACCCAAAAAGGTTCTGCAGCTAAGCTAGCAGCAAGGAGCACTTCACCCAGGCGCCAGTGTCATAGAGCCATCATGGCAACAACGACAGATTTACTGCAGAGTACGGCCAGAGTTCAGCAATGTTTGTGTACAGTACATGGACTGCATGACAGAGGGGTTTAAAAGCATCGGGGAGGATCAGCTTTAAAAAAAAAGAGATGAAAGGAGGTAAAGAGCAACAGTGCACCAATTAAAATGAAGTAGGAATGTAAAGATGTATATAAACAGAGAATGGACACGTAAAGAAGTTGGGAAGGGGAGGATCTGTAGAAGAGATGAACTTTATGAGGCGTAAAAAGAGCAATATGACACAGTGTTTTACAGCGTTGTCTCTCATCACTGTGTATGTGACATCTGGCAGACAGTCAAATCCACCCGTATGCGAGGGAGGCACACAAAATGCAAACACATCGCATACGTCTCCCATGACAGCCTGTTTTACAGACGGGCCAGAGG
The DNA here is from genome assembly GCF_949987685.1 of Ammodytes marinus. Classification (NCBI taxonomy): domain Eukaryota; kingdom Metazoa; phylum Chordata; class Actinopteri; order Uranoscopiformes; family Ammodytidae; genus Ammodytes; species Ammodytes marinus. The sequence continues at coordinate 7,793,706 of NC_137232.1, read as the reverse complement.
AATGGGTGTTTACATGCGGACGACATGTGGGACATTTCCAACAGCTGCTGGAGCCGTGTAGAAGGTTTAAAGCCATTAAGTAAGCGTTGTGCATGACATGTAGTGGGTGTTTCTCAACAGGGATAGAAAATCTTCATTCAGAGCAGCTGACTCATGTGGTGGGGAAATTATATAAGTTATGTACCTCAGCAGTAGCCTGGCACCGCCCGCCTACCTACTTCCGCTCAATTTTCATTTCCCTTCAGTAGTCAGTCTGGGTGTGCGGTATATTAGTGGGTTCTATCCAGCCAGATTTCTGCCAGTCCAATCAGCGAACATAAGGAGTGGCTCATAAGCCGGCGCATGACATACGACACAACCACACGTTATGTGATTGGTTGGGCAGATCCAGAGTGGCACTGGCCAGATCCAATAGTTTTAAACTTCAACAGACACCCGTCTTCAAGTGAGGGAACGTTTGTCAATTGAGCAATTCCAGACCTTCTGTACAAATTAAATGAAGTACGATGGTCTGGTAGGATCAGGCTACCTCAGCAGCATTTGGGTAAATAACTTCATCTAGAGTCTTGAAATCTCCTGCATTATGTATGGGTTAGCCACAGCTATTCCTTAATGGCTCACGTACCCAAGAACAATTGATGAACCAGTCACTTAATATGACCTCAGTCAATCAACAGAAAAGTTTGGTGGGAACATTTGAAACATAAGATGCCCAAGCTGCCGTCACATTTCCAAAACTCTTGTTGAATCTTCTGAAATTGATTATGGAGTCTCCCATTGTGTGACTCATCCTGGCTGAGCAGACTCTGAACACTTTGATGCAAATTTATTTGTGAAGGCAGCGGTGTACGGTTGGATCCAAATGGCTGCTTCAGGATAATACATTAATGGGCCCTGTGTAAGCGCATGGCCTGTGAGTATACTGCGGTCGGTGGTCAATCAGTCTTCTCCAGAAAAGAGCCAATCCGGGTTAAGCTTTTCACCCACAGGCGATGACATGCCTGCTCCAAACTGTGTTGCCATGGCCACGGCCTCAAACAGCGGCAAATAGAGGTCAGTGGCTTGAATGGGCCTTTACTCCTGTCATCATCTGTCATTGTTTTTAATGGAAATAGTCTCCCCTTCTCCTGATGTTGAGCTGCTCTATCACAAGCTTTCAAATGTTTGTCACAATCGCTACATTTTAAGTTATGAAACCACTTGAGGTTCCAAACAGTGACATTGTAGATATATTGTTTCGGCATAAGAAAGCCCACCAGAGAGAGAGAGAGAGTTAACATTAGTTTTCATAGGATTTACAGGTCACTCTGGAAGGTGAGCAACACAGAGTATGGTGTCAGTATGGTTGTCAAGTCTGCACAGGGTGGATGCTCTCATACCAGAAATCCCAAACAACAACTGACAAAGTTTAGCTTGAGCCAACCAAACAGGTTAGGTGTGAATGGTCCTGATTCGTTGTGAGTGGACCAACTCCACAATGCTACTTGATGATGACATCATCTATTCATGTCTTTTTGCAGCTTAGGGTAGCTTGTCATTGACTTCCTATTTCCTGTTGCCACTATTCACCTATTCTCTGGCATAGTCATTAATTTGTGAGTGTACACGCGTGCGTGTGTGTGTGTGTGTGCGTGTGCATGTGTGTGTGTGTGTGTGTGTGTATCTGTGTTCTGGTAAGACCTACAATGCTCCTCAGCCTGCTCTCCCCGCTGCTGAAAGTGACAGCCAGCATGGACGCACACTCTTCAGCATAGAAGGGCATTCTGCCTTTCTCATCAACCGCTCCTGCAACACACACACACACACACACACGGATAATTTGTGGCCCAAAGTTCACACCCAAAACACAAGTAGATTAACAGATGTACACAGTCACACAGGACGAGACTGTGTCTTACCGACTGTGATGGTGTAGATGGAGTTGGCGTAGCCGTCATAGTTGCAGTTGTCCTTGTATTGACCTCCGTTGCCACTGGCGACCACAAAGATGCTGCCAAAGCCTTGTCTGCCAGCGATCACGCCGTGCTGTAGCGCTGCCTGGGGAGGAAAAAGAGTATGCTGTGATAAAAAGAAGGAATGTTTTACTTTATACAATCAAGAAACAACAAACAACTGAAAGAACTGTACTGCCAGTTGTTCTTCATGCCTTCTCTGTAACTGATGTGTTACAGTGTACTGCCCTCTACTGGACATACACAGTCCCTTCCTCTTACCTTGCCCAGGGGATGGGGTCCGTCCACAGTGTGTCCGTCATCATCTGGACCCCAGCTGGAAGAGACAAGACTCCAAATCACAATCCAAGCAAGAACTTTACAGTACAATAGGGCATTGTTACTTGCCAAATATCACACTTAATTTACACAGGAAATACAGACTTGGAATGTTAAGAGAACTAAGGCTGTCAAAGTCTTGTGGAAGCAAGAGACACATACACACGTGATATTTTACAGTTTATAGTTTCCTAATGGAACTACCACATAGGACCAGAAGGAGACATGTTTTTTTGACCTGCAGCTGTAGATGTCGTTGACCTGGTAGTGCTTGTTGAAGGCTACGGCCTCCAGGCTGTCTGTCAGCGGGCCGTCCAGCACTCTGATACCTGATACCAGAAAAACAACAAGCCATTGATGTCACACACATTTACCCAGGATCGGTGTGAGCCCTTCTAAACAATGGGACATCCATGTTTTAATCAAAAGTGCCAAAATGAACTTGTCTGGTGCATACCTGCCACCTTGCTGCCGTAGGCCACCCCCACGGCACAGAAGCTGTTGTTGGGGACGGCTGCGATCTCCCCGGCACAGCGCGTCCCGTGGTGGTTGTCACTGTGGACGTCTGGGTGAGGCATGGGGTCTGGGTCGTTGGAGTTCAGGTCATAGCTGCCCTCTGGGCTCTGACAGGGTTGGAAAGGAATTGTTATAAAATGTACATTTGGTGAGACACACAGGGTGACAACAATAGTCGATGATCGAAAGAGCCCCGGTTGGACTTCCAATCCCACAGCAGAATAGTCCAAACATGTGTTTATGTAACAAGGATATATGAGGGTTCTGAATGTCTGTTTGTACTGTACATGGAATTTCTTGGTTTCTTCTTATAAATCTAGCCTGGCACCGTCCGCCTACCTACTTCCGCTCAATTTTCATTTCCCTTCAGTAGTCAGTCTGGGTTTGCGGTATATTTGCTGGTTTTCTCCTGCAGATTTTTTACCTGTCCAATCAGCGAACGGAGGGAGTGGCTGAGAAACAATGACGTGTGCCAGTTTCAGTTGTAGTCAGAAGCTGGCGCATGACATACGTCACGACCAAACATTATGCAAATGGTTGGCAGATCCAGACACCTGCCTTCAAGTGAGAAGTGAGTTTACGTTTGTCAATTGAGCGATTCCAGACCTTATGTTCAAATGAAATGAAGTACGATGGTCTGGTAGGACCAGGCTAAATAAGTCATGATCTATCAATAAAAGTGTTATACAGGGACACCCCTATGAGACACACAGTTCGTAGGTAAGTAAAAGGAAATCACCTAAGGCCATTGATCATAGAATGGAAACCAGGGATAGTTAGACTCACATAGTTGGGCTGGATGTCCTTGTGTGTGTGCTCCACCCCGTCATCCACCACCACCACTGTGACTCCTCGGCCAGTAATGTTGCGCTCCCACACCCCTGTCACGTTGATGTCCATCCCCTTATTCAGGTCATTGTGCTGCAAGAACAAGAAGAGTCAGGTGAGGATGAGGTCATGTCGAGTAGAGAATATATTCACACATAAAGTAATACAAAGAGAGCATACTGTGAAAGTGAAAGTGTCCAAAAGTGCAGGATTCTCCGGCCTCTACTTTTTGCAGCGGTGCAAAGACTAGCTTAAGCGTCACTACAAAGTGTATGCTGGCTGGCTGATGTTTTTGTACCCGAGGGACACACACACACACACTGTGAAACATTAAGCTTTAAACACATCTTAAACCAAAATGCCAGCCAAGCAGTACTGAATATGGCGCAGAGCTCAAGATTAAAATGTGGAGTTTGGTGATTCTGGAGAAAGCTTGTTGTCAAAATCAGTGAATATCTCCTTACGATCTGCTACCTGTACTGTGTGTGTGCTGAAAAAGGTCTGGTATTACTACACAGCCTAGGCTCTGTAAACTGGTAAGTAAAAAAAGGGGCTTAGAACCGTACAGTACCCACAGTAGATAGCAAGTATTGGTTTAAACGTTGGTTTTGATATGTAGCTGGCTTCAACACTTATTTAAATATTGACAGGCTTGTCACACTTGAAACAGCTCTACTAAAAACACATGCTACCTGTATTTTCATAGCAAGATATCTTAGCCTATATCAATAGCATTGTTGCTGGCTAAGGTGGGTCGGTCTGAGCCACTTTTCTTTAGATATCCATTTACATACCGCAGGCCTAGGCTTTGTGTTACCACTGGATTATTTTCAGTGCACACACATAGTACAGACAGGTAGCGGATAGTGAGGAGATATTCACCGATTTAGACAACAAGTGTTCCTCAGAAATGCCGGCTCCACCTTTTATGGTTGTTGCTATTCAGTATCCGTGTTCCTCCACAGCCTTTTTATACTGTATTAAAGTCTCACTCTGTAGCCAAACTTATACGGCCAATTCAAGGCAGCAGAACAAGTCTGTGTGTTCTATCTGCTTCTTCAAAAGTGCCACCATCACACACAGTATCTATTTACCTTGATTCAAATCATACACAGCCAGCTCCGGGCTGCTGCAAAATAATTAAATCCTCCCACGTTATTTGCAAAGCACGCTCAAAATGTGACAACCTACTCTCATCATGTAAACAGGATTATTATAGAATATTTAGTGATTCCTTGAAGCACTGTTTTGACAGCAGTGATAGAGGGGAGGACAAGATACTAAGTAAGGTGAGTGAGAAAAATATACACCTTCTACCATTGATAACTTAGTCAAATACTAACACACAAATATGAAACGCATTGATAGATCTCAGAGGGACATGAACTCCTTAAGGGAATTGTCATCACTGCTGTTCATTGCTAATAAAGGTCCACAAACCTGCAAAGAAAAAAAGATGCGTCAAAAGAACTTTATCCCAGATTAAAGTTCTCCTTTAGTACCAAAATAATGCAGTTACAGCTGTATGTACATCCATGGGTAAACTGCAAACATGAACCTCTAATAATAGCTCATTCTGTATGTTAGAAGGCGCCATTTTACCAAAACATAAACAAACAAAGGCTAAAGAAAACATGGACTCAAAAGGAGAGAACCAGTACCTTGACGGACCTGGCAACAGCACATTTGATATGAATATATGAGGTTTTGCTGTCCTGATGGCTCTAGGCTTAGGCACTAATGGGAAAGTTCACAACTATTGAGTAAGCAAGAGTGTGACAACAAGACACACTATAGGTTCTCACCAGGTGCCACTGTTTAGGGTAGCGGGGATCGTTGAAGGCCATTGATCTCTTGGAGCGGCTGAGCACTCTGTCCTGGGAGTACCACAGGACATGAGGGTGTGCTGCCAGCACGTCTCCGGGCTGGAACCTCTTGCTCCAGATACCAAACACAGATCCAGAGCCAGGCTTGGCAGAACATAGCAGGTAGTGGCCTTCCAGCTGTCCTATCTGACCCTGGTTCTGCAGCCCGGCCTGCTCCGCTACCTGGGATGGAGAGATAGAGTACAGATAAGAAGCATAATCAAGCTGGGACAATACCTATTAAAGCTATAGTGCATAACTTTTTTCATATAAGGGCCTAACAATGTTTCAGTTGTTGAATTTACTGCTAAAAAAACCTGGACTTACAGCAGAAGGTATTTCATTTCATTTCACTTTTATTTATCCTCGAGAGACCAATTGAGGGGTGATCCTCAACCCTTTACAATGACGTCGAGTTCAAAACAAATTCAAAGGAAAAACAAAAATACATACAAAATATTCAATGCAAATACATCAAATACACCACAACAACAGGTGAAGAGAAAAAACAATTGAAACATTTACACAGTGGTGAAGAGTGGCAGCAATTAATTAATAAAATTAAATGGGTGAAAGTACAATATAGCCTAATTAAAACAGTTACAGGTAGAGTTTGGCAGATTTAAGATAGTTTGTTTAAATTGGATATGAAGGTATTTAGTTTAATTTGTTGCTGTAAATTGTTCCAGGAGTGAGGGGCACTGAAGCTAAAAGCTGTCTTTCCCAGCTCAGACCGGTCTTGTGGGACATAAAGCATAAGCATGTCAGTGGAGCGGGTCTGATAAAGCCCATCTGAAAGTTGCAGCATTTCTGTTAAATAACGAGGAAGCTTCCCGGTCAAGGCTTTGTAAATAAAAATGTGCCAATGTGCGTCGCGTCACGTCTCTCTTTAAGGGAGGACCACCCAACCTTTTCATATAAAACACAATGGTGTGTGTCATAAACATCTCCTGTGATGAATCTTAAAGCAGAGTGAAAAACAGAGTCTAGGAGTTTAAGACATGAATGAGATGCATGCCGGTAAACCACATCACCGTAATCAAGGACAGACATGTAAACAGCCTCAATAATCCTTTTCCTACTAAATAAAGGGAAGGTGGTTTTGTTCCTATAAAAATAGACAATTTTTTGTCGTAGTCGACAAACAAGATTATTTATATGAAAATTAAAAGTGAGTTTATGATCTAACCAGATGCCGAGATATTTGTACTCTGTTACTCTTTCAATTAAAAATCCATTCTTTGTAAAAATATTAGTTTTTTTCGATCGCTAAACCACAGTGGGCACAACTGGGCACAACTGTAGCTCAATGTGCAAAACTCTAACTACAGTCTGCACTGCCAACAGTCATTGGAGCTGAACAGTTCACTTCACCTGCAAAACAGGTTCAGTGCAGCAAACACTATGAACCAGCTTCATTGAGATAACACACACTGTCACTCAGAACCTGCTCAGAGTACAAACACTAGCATCAAACCCCAATACACAAATTACAAACTTTTAATCTTTACAGTTTGAATAATTTGAGTTATTTCACACAAAATACATAATATTTTCTTTAATGAAAGGGTGAAATTATTTCACATGAAATTGTTTATTTTATAACATACCAGTTTTTTTAGGAAAACAAAAATAAATTAAAATCAGAAGTTTGCTTCAATAGATACACATTTTGTATATTTTATTGAAAACATTTCCAAATGTAGTATTTATCTGTGTAAATATTCTATAATTGTAATACAGAAATCAATTCCTGTAATGTTGTCATTTACTGTCAGGATGCAACTCTAAGCTGTTTGTTTGCTGGAAAATTCGTATTACAGATGCAACTTTAGATTTTTGCAGATTGGGTTGCACTCTCAACCCTGCCTCTCTCCATGATTCACAACAGGGTTTTCAGTGTTGCCCTTGCTGTATTTCATCAGAAATTACAGCTCTATGTCTTCTAGTTCTTCCTCCACACATCCACACTCTCACTGCCACTCTTCTACCTCCAACAACCGGTCTTCCTGGGTCCATTTCCCAAAAAATATATATTTTTGAGCTTTCCCTTTATACTGTATATATGTTCACTAACAAGTCTAAAACAAGACATCTTAGTGTTTCAGTTGAAATTGCAATCTGCAGTGTTTGAAAGGCATTCATTCTGTTTTGAATGTGTGGTTCACAGTTGTGGCAGCAGTGTGTTAGCATTTGAAAAAAGTGCTGGAAATCCACAGTGTTGTGCAGGCTGTGGTTAAGCCATGAGATAGGTTTGTAGAGTTTTGAAAATTGTGTTTAAGCAATGAAAAACGAGCTACAGTTTGGTCCGGGCTCTGCATACTGTAGTTAGAGTTTTGCACATGTCGCTCCAGTTGTGCCCACTGTGGTTTAGCAATCGTAAAAAACTGTAAAATCATTCAAATTTGTAGTTCTTGCTCTGGAGAAACATATATTTGGTTTTGTCTGTATTTAGAACCAGCCTGATGTCCACTAGACAGTCCTGCAGGGTGTTAAAAGAGCTTTGTAAGTTCTGAATAGATTGGTGCACTGAATCGGAAATGCAATACAGTACTGTGTCGTCAGTGTATAGATGGGCGTGACAGTTTTTTAGCGATGAAACAATGTTATTTATATAAATTGTGAAAAGAACTGGACCTAAAATTGAGCCCTGTGGGACACCATTTGTAACAGTTAAAAACTCAGATTGGTATCTTCCCAGTTTAACTGCCTGCTGTCTATCAGAGAGATAATCCCTAAACCAGCTACATGCAGACTGATCAAAGATGTCATGCAGTCTCTGCAAAAGCAAATGGTGGTCAACAGTATCAAAGGCCTTTGAAAGATCAATAAAAAGTGCTACACAGTGCTTTTTCTTGTGTAATGCTGTAACAATGTTGTCTACAACCAAAGTCACAGCAGAGAGTACTGTGGCCTGCCCTAAAACCAGATTCAAATGGTTTCAAAATGGAAGCACTAGTTAGAAATGTTTTAACTGATTATTAATAAGTGATTCGAGAATTTTTGCCAGGCATGGGAGTTTGGAAATTGGCTTGTAGTTATTAAGATTATTTTTGTCACCACCTTTATGTAAAGGAATTACGCAAGCTTTTTTCCAAATTCTAGGAACTATTCCAGAGGAGATCGAAAGATTAAAAATATGGGTTATTTGTTTTGATATTATATGTGTAGAGAGCTTGATTGAAAACGGGTCCAAATTGTCCTCTCCCATGTACTTCTTGGGGTTGATGGCGAGGAGTGCACAACAACACTTGTGGGAAGAAGATCAAGGCTGGAAATAGGAGTTTGAGAGACAGGGGGTACGCTACTACTGGTGGTAGATGGCGTATATCCTCCATTCTGAAAGAGTTGACCAGCAGCTACAAAATGTTTATTAAAAGCTAAGCCAATCTCTTTTTGATCATTGAGAGTGTGACCATTTAATTTGATCTGAGTGGGAACTGTGCTAGAATTGTTTTTATTATAGTTCACAGCTTTCCAAAATAGTGCAGGGTTAGAGTAGCAGTTTGAGATTAATTCAAGGTAATATTCAGATTTGGCTTTCGTAATCATGGCTGTGCACTTATTCCTAACTAAGGTGTCTAAAAATAGTCCAATTGGTATTATCTCCAGAGTGTCTAGCTAGAGACCATGCTTTATTTCTCTCGGAAAATAAATCAGACAGTTCACTTGTAAACCAGGGGTTTGATCTATTTTTGACTCTTTGCTTTTTAAGGAGCGCATGCTTGTTTATAATTGAGGTGAAAGTATTGATGAAATAGTCTAGGGTCTAAGTATAAAGTCCATACGCAATCACCGAAGGCTTACCTCACATAGATACACCAATTTGTTGTTGTAACTACTCAGAATTTACCATGGGGGCGACAGACGTTACACACTATAGCTTTAACCTTTTTTCCCCTGACTGAGGCAACTATAAACCAATGATATGATTCTTATGGAGGGAAATGGGGTTGTGGGAGACAACCGCTATTGAAAAGAATAACTAAAGTGGGGAGCATCATACTTAGAGAAAGAATACTGAGTTAATGAAGAAAGGATGTTTATAACAATCTGTACAACCTCAAATATGTAATTAGACAGACGGCAAAACCAAATGTATCAGTCCCACACATCATAGAGTCTCGCATTCAGTAAGAAGTAAATCAGTTCAGTTTAATTTGGAAAAAATGTCAGAGAACTGAAAAATGTGTCTCTGTGGTTTTGATGAGAGAGGTACCGTACCCTGTTGGCTATCACATCCAGGTGCACCGGCCCCTGTTCCTCATCTTCTCCCTGGTGGTGATGTGGTCCAGCTTGGATCCGCACGGCCCAGGAGCGACCCAGACCACAGGAGTGAGACGCCCAGGCAGGGGACGGAGGAGAGGAAGATGAGGAGGAGGAGAAGGGAATGGATGGAGTGACGGCGGGCAGGAGGGTCAGAAGAAAGAGACCGGAGGAAGAGAGAAAAAGCAGGAGCAGGAATGTGGGAAAATATGCCGTTGCCATTGCAACCGAGGGCGACAGAGGGAGTGAACCTGGCGAGCCCTCCTCATCTGAACAGCAACCTGGAGATGTGAGAGTGAGACAACCCAGGCGGGGAGAAAAAGAAGTGTCTTGTTAGCAGCAGCAGTTAGTGTGGACAATATGAGAATGAGCGGCTGGTTGGTTGCCATCTGTGTGCTGCATTCAGAGGCCGGGTATTGAATTCACAGCATCACGCTAACTGGACGCTTGTTCAGAGAGCTGTGTGGCTGGAGCGTATTCGATTTAACACTCCGCGGCTAACACCAGGATTCCTGCACTGACTGCTGTGTGAAGAGGCTTTAACAGGTGAATGCTAGTCAGTTAGCACTGTCGGGCTAGGAAAGTAACAATTAGAACACAAACAAATACCTCTGAGTTCAAGGGAAACATTAAAACATCACTTTATTCTCCTACTTAATAGCCTTCTTTTGGCATAAAAAAGGTGGAGAATACACACAGTAAAGCAAGTAGACCCCAGGTATAATGTTAATGCTACAGCAGCCATTATATAACAGCAGTAGCTGTGGAATAAGGCTTGAATAACCTGTTAATGGGTGGGTGTACCTTTTATAATAGGTCCATGGTATGTCACTCACAAGCAAACAGTCTGGGGCCCTGAGGCAGTTGGCAGCTTTGACTACAGCACATAGAAACTCTTTCAGTTCACTTTTTCACCTGGACTTCATGCAAACCAGACTCTGACACAGCGTATTGATTGGAGAATAACTAAAGGCATATCCCCCATTTATTTAAACAGCAAAATGTTCTTGTGTAAAATATAGTGAATCAGGACTTCTATATCAAAAGTTTGTGGAAATAATCTGTTGAGCAGATGTTGCCAGGGTGTATCAGCATCACATCCAACGCCCACTTTATCTTATTACATATCTCTCACCACCACAGTATATTGGATTTCTAATAAACACGACATGGTAACGTTAGACGGTGGAGGCATCAACATCAACCCACTTTAAATATTTGAATGGCATTAACATTAACAACAATAACTCGGATTTGAATGACATCTAGCTGCTTCAATCCAGCGCCCTTGTATGTGTCACACAGTGAATTTAGCAGCAGCATATTGTCTTTGTTTATTCACACCTGTCTGGGGCTAACGTTAGCTTTCACTTTTGCTGATTGCTTTGTTTTTGTTATTGTGCAAGCAGGTAAGCTAGCTAATAGGACAGCTAGCAGAGGAGGTTGGTCATTTAATGAACTGCGAATATGACACTCTAATGTCACAGCCTATAATAGCAATTGATTAACCAGAATAGACTATTAAAAAGACAGGATAATTTCGGAACAAGTTGAACGGGAGACTCGAGTTTCAACCGGAGCGTTGTTGTCATAGTAAGTTTAGCTAGTGTCCTCATGCTAACTAGTTGGCTCGCTGCTATTACGTGAAATAACACATAACTAATCAGCGACCATGACATATTAATAGTTGACTTTCAATATACGATCTTACCGTGTAACTGAATCCGTTGTTCTCATCTGTTCCTGATGAAATTGTAGAGTAACGTTGAGCTTGTCATCTCATTTCCGTAACACATAAGTCACTAACGTACTACGTCACATGGTTGATGAGCAATGCTTGTGCGTACCACCTGATTGGTCCAGGCCATGGCCATTCGTGAAATACATGCAGGTACTGCGCCCATGATAAAACGGGTAAAACTAATTCAGAATCATAGTTCATTATGCATTGATTCATTTGAGGTGTTTATTCAACTAAACCTAGCCAAAACTCGAAACCCCGACGATCCAGAATCAGAATTGGGTTTAATTCCAGGTAAGTTTACACATAGGCCTACAAGGAATTTCCCTTGGTCTCTTGGGTGCAGTGTTTTTAACATGTCAATCCTAAACGCCCTATACAACCTATTTAAATGTATCTATCTACTATCTTTAATGTATGGACCTTAATTTAAATTAAGTAACCTGTTTTTTTTACTTATCATTTTTAATTAGGCTTATGACCATATTTGTTTCATGTTGTTCTCTGTAGGAATGCACTGACATTGTTCCCACCAGGTGTTTGTATCCAAAGGTTAAAGGATAAAGCAAACAAATAGTTAACTAAACTCAGTACCCAGCTTAGTATCCATATACTTGCATTCAGTTTGTACTTTTAAACTAAAACCCAGCTATTCATATCCCAAGCAAGCCTTCAGCAGAAGTAGGGTTGAAGATAAACGGGCAAATGTTGAAAAGTTAAGTCATTTTAAAAGGGTTGGTGTTATTAGGCCCACTTTAACTTATAGTGCAAAACAGCTCCACAATGCCCACATTTTAATTGAATTATTGTTGAGTTTCTTGGTTGTTAGTTTGAGTGAGTGGTTAATGTTTTGCGTAAAAAAAAGAAAATAACGTGACATGGGACAGTTACAATAAGTACTTTATTGGTTCAACAGTGCTGTCAGCAGCACCTGACACATAAATATACAGTTCTGACTTTGATATATTTACAGCTTGCAGAGAGACAACACAAACCGTCCCTTGTAGACATACATAGTGGTCTTAAGTGTATAATATTTTGGGCTGGTTTTCTTGTCCAAGCATGTATGGTCCCTGTTGAAAGATGTGGTTAAGTATGCTGTTTCTGTGTCTGCGAGAGAAGCCCTATTAAGTCTTGGTTTGTTTACAGGTAATGTTGTTACAACTTACATGTGCAAATCATTTGATGGTGCAGCAGCAGGATAAGCAGTGTGTTTTTTTGTGTGTGTGCGTGTGTGTGTCTGTCTGTCTGCGCATATAGAAGATCTGGAATGCTCAAATTGTGTGTACAATAGATATATATTATTCAAGCTATAAGAAGAAAAAGTGACATCTGATATCGAGTGTGTTCGGTAATCCCAGTTTGACATCAAGCTAAACTCATTTGATGAAGTAAATGCTATTACAAACAAATATTTCATTCAAATATGCCTCTTTTTGCTCTCTTAACTTGCATTGCAGAATTCATTGCTGGCATTTGTAAAATAGTGTCATTTCATAGATGCTTTTTATACTCAGTAGTATCATTTTCATTAAATCCTTCTGTATACTCTTCACTTACAGTACATCTGTGCACACAAACAGGCATGCTCACACACATCAACCATTTTTCATTCACTTGTAAGCCACAAACAGTAGGCCATCTTGTGTTCACTGCCAGGTTGTGAGTTTCTTCATTTAGCCATGTTTAGTCAAGTATCTGTTTTGTCTTTTCAAAAATCTCTCTGAAATGCTAAAGCTATAGTGCGTACAGCAGAAGGTATAAAATCCATGCGCGGTCACCGACGGCTTACCATATGTAGATGCACCGACAGTGTTGTTGTAGTTGTAGTTCAGAATTCCTCAAGGGGGCCACAGAAGTTACGAACAATCGCTTTAAGAGACAGATATTTCAAAATTGCCCAATCCGATCCATCTTCATGGTCTGTTTATACACTATTTATAAGAAAGAGAGGCTTTTTTTTTGCTTTCATCCTCAGTTCCCCCTAGCCATGCTGATATGCATAGGTAGCTTAAACAGGCTTAAAGTTGACACTTATTGACACCAACTCTCTCTTGTTTGTTCTTGAGTATAGTAATGGCTCAAGTTATCTTCAAATACCGTCCAATTTGACGGCAACTGTGTACTCACTGCATGTCATCATTCTCTTTACTTCACATATTATATACTGTACCTCAAAAAAACTTTCAAAGCTCTGTTTATATAGCAGCACCAACATTTTGTAACACCGTATCTCCTTTCCACCACAGTACATATTTGCCCTTTGTTTCCCGTGTAGGATTTATTAGACTCTTTCACTTGAGCAGGGATATGTCGTCAGCAAAGTCTCCGTGTGGGTGCAGGCAGCGGGCGAAGCGCCACTGGCACACCATGAGACAGAGAGGCAGCATGAAGAGAGCACAGATCCCCGCCATGATGTATGCGATGGTCATGAGGGTGGACTCGTCTGTCTGGGGGATGTTGTAGCCACAGTCCTCCAGGTCCACACCATGGAACGGGCCCTTCACCGAGGCTGTGCGGAACTCGTCATGCACTACGGATGAGGCAGGATAGGAATGGAGGTATTTGAGAAAAACACAAAGATAAGGGTAATAGATACTCTATGTTTCTAGTACTGTAAATAAGAGTAATATCGCCCAAACACTAAAAATCACGGCCGGATCTAGTGGACATATTTTTAAGCATGCTAAATCGAAATCTTTTTTTCTACCATACTAAATAGCAGAAAGTATGGGTATTGGAACGCAGCCATGGTCTTAATTAAGATACCATTGAAAAAAACCCTGCTTTTACTATGTTAGACTTTCTTTTGTTTTTGGGTAGTTCATCCATCCTAATATATCTTTAGTGAAAATGTTTCTTCCCTCCCTCCCTCCTCCTCACCATGGCATGTGCTGACAGCAAAGCCGATGCGTTTCTTCTCTCTGTCGAACACCACATAGAAGCCTTCCATGATGACAGCCCCCATCACTGTACCGGTGCTGGACTGGGACACAGCAAACTTATAGCAGTCCTCCTGGGCAGAGGCCACGTCTTCTACTGGACGCAGGTATTGCTGCAGAAACAAATAATGAAAAAGTAAAACACAGAGTTATAGTCCCCTCTTCATGATAGTAAATATGTTGTAATATAGAATTTCACACACTCGCCTAGAGAATGTTCCGGGTTTTAACATGTGTTGCGACACTAGAGGATATTGTTGTGACCATGTTGTGTTGTCTATGGCATTCAGTGACTCTGTTCATAGTATAACAGGTTATTTATAAAAAGAGAGATGGTAAAGGATTACTTTCTTTATATTTGCAAACCTTTGGGTTTATGCATGGTTATTTTTTGCTGTTATATATCTAGCAGGAATAACGAGTTTTGGTAACTTATTTTCATATTTAGTTTTTCACAGAGCTAACAAGGAACTGTGGATAAATGCCAAATATATTATAGACAAAGTGCTGTTGTTACATATGTTGTCCACCAGAGAGCACTGACTTGCTTACTGGTTTATTTATCATCTGTAAAATGTCCCAATCTGTACCTGTTTTGTTTTTTTACAGTCTATGCTCTGTACAGAGCTTTGTCCCAATTCTGTATAGTCAAATAAAGGATTCATTTTGTGTGTTTGTTCTACACATATGACAGTTAGACTCCTTAAACTAATTTAGGTTAAACTATCAGCCTCAAATCATATGGTTTTCCTTGGTGCTGTATGTAAGTGGGGTCTCTGTACACTCTATATATGGTGATGTACTGTTGCAATAGAAATGAAAGCAGTAGGCAGAGAAAGTAAAAAGCGTTTTCACTCTGCTGTCAGCAGCAGCATCAAGGACACGAGCCTCCCACAGGTTTACTGCACTGAACCTCGCCTCTAAATCTCAATGACAAATCTTATTCATTCCACTGACGTCAAGGCCCCCCTGAGGTGCTTTGAATAAAGCCACCTTAATGGCTTGTCAGGGCTTTACAGAAAATTATTTTTCCATCAAGTTACCTACGCCAGGCTTTCATCTTTTGAGGACTTTTAAAAAGAGTACGCACAAAGGATGACTTATTGTGACCAGACTTACTGTGAGAGTGCACAGGAAAAAACTAAAACTCTGCGCTTTATTCAGGATCAAAGGCAGTGAAATCACCCTCAATAACAAAAGATGTATGTGACGCACGGTAACGACAAACTTATTCTACTTCTAAGTATTATAACTTTTTAAACGTCCTTTTGAAGGTAAATATAGTGGATATGGGTCTTTTGGACATAACTTTAGGCTTTAGTGGTATCACTTAAAGGTGGAGTCAGAGATTCTGGAAAATGGTTGTTGTCAAAATCACGTTTTTGTCAAAATCATTGACTATGTCCTCTATGATCTACTATCTTCTTTGGTGCTGTGTGTGCTGAAAAGCCCAGGCCCTGTAAACGGGCATGTCGCTAGTTACGGTGGGCCCCCTTTTTTATTTACATTCCCGTTTACAGAGCCTAGGCTGTGTATTATCACTGGATTTTTTTTCAGCGCACACTTATTATTTTGACAATAATCGTTCTCTAGGATCCCAAATGTTATCAGAGAGCTGACCTGAGAACTCCCTTAAGAGAGCCTGTGTATTACCTGGGGTAGGATGGAGATTCTGAAGGACTGGTTGTGGTTCTCACTCATCAGGTAGAGGGAGATGACTGGGAAGATGTGCCAGGGCGTAGTCCCGGCCTGCCAACACACCAGCTGCTCCCCCAGCCAGAACCCAGAGGGGAACTGTTCTGTCTGAAAACACAGGGCAAGTAGGACATGCGTTAGAGTCTGTCCCATACTTTTGGTCACGATTCAAAGCTGGAGCTTATCCAATAGTTGTTGGGGGGAAAAAGTCCATACACATACAGTACAAGTCGATATCGTTTTCTAAGATCCTTAATCAACTCCCAGAGTCCATTTAACGATCTTTGAAGGTTGTTAATAACGTTAAGGATACACCTTACTACAGGCACACAGAGCAGCACCCACCCACACAGTGTAAACCACACAGGCACTACAGATGTATAATGGCTCATCTTAGACAATGGGAACTGCGCAAATTGAAGAAAAGGAAAAACTCTGATCAGTCAAACTAAGTATCTGGGCCAGTTTCACCTCACAGATTCTGCATTGCACTGTGTTTTTCCCCCTAGTACTAGTGTTATAGCAGAAAAGGTTGATCTCCACTGCAGTGGACATTAATAATGTTAGTAGCAGCTCAGCAGGCCTTTTTTTTCTCCCGTATTCAAGAACAACAAAATACATCTAGCCACTGTGGGTGTGCAGTAATACTCACTTTCCTTTTATTATTCATGTTCAGACAGGGGGCTGTAATTGTCTTCCACATTACTGCAGTTATTAATTTGAAATAAAAAAGTGCCCACTCCCACACATTTCCTATGCTCTTTTGAAAGATGTCAGACAGTGACCAACATCGAGACCAGTTAGCATAACTGTTATTGACTGTTGCACACTGACACAAGTGAATGATGAAATATGTTATTGCGTATTTTTATAATAATAGTAGTAGACCATAAATGTAAATAGTGTGTTAAGTCCTCAACCTGTGCTTTTGTAACGTAAGCACAGCCCTACCTACAATGTTTTCTTTCTGATACCTTAAGATAAATCATTGTAAAGTTGTAAGAATAGTGTCTTTTCAGGAATAATATTCACGTTAAGTAAAACTATTGTAGTCACTATTAAGGTATTCTTTCCAGGCTTTATACAGCCCCAATCTTCTTCACCAATTAGTCAGCCTCTAAATATTTTTTTGAGTTTTACAATGGTTGGCATCCAGCTTATTGGTGCATTACGGCCATTAAAAAAGTAGCCAAACCACACACTGCATGTTAAGCTTTTGCTCTGAGAACATGGTGATAAGTGATTACAACAAATGGAATTTAAAAAAGTAAGTGGAACATGGGGTAAAATAGCATCTGCTTTCTCAGGAGGGTATTGAAACAACAATGTTAATATAGATCCTTCTAAGGATATAGAATACAGAGTTATACTGTATCTATATATATAACAGTAAGGACTGACCGAAGAGGCTGCTTCAATAGCCTTGACTGCAGCCTGGAAGACCTTTCTGGGCAGTCGCAGGTTGGTGGTGCCACTGTCCACAATGCTCTTGTCATAGTTGTACTGTAAAAGACACACATTAAACAGTCACCTTACATATACATTTATATTTCAAAGATTGACCATTACATCATTTTATTTTAGTTGCTACAGCCATGGCTCTCCCCTCTGTCAGATCTCACCTCTTTACAGTCCATGTTGAGGTCCTGTCCGTTCACCTCGATACGTACGATGATGACCTCATAGTACCACTCCCTGCGGATGGGCGTGTACCAAAGCTCCCCTACGTAGAGCGAGGGGTCCACTCCTCCGATGATCTGAGAGCACAGGGGAAATAATATAATCCCGGCACTAGCTCAAAAATGCTTTTAAATGATTTAAATGGTGTGTGTGTGTGTGTGTGTGTGAGAGAGTGTGTCTATGCGTGAGTTACCATGCTGCCACCGACAGTAGCGCTGCCCAGGGAGTAGTTCTGGGTGAAGCCGGCTCCACACAACTGCAGAGAGAAGAGGTTTGGCACAGTCGTCTGGCGAACCAGGGAGTCAAAGAAAGGCTCCAGTGTCTCGTCAGGCTGGAGGGAGAGAGAGAGAGAGAGAGAGAGAGGGTGAGAGAGACAGAGAGAGAGAGAGGGGGAGAGAGAGGGTGGGAGAGAGGGTGAGAGAGAGAGAGAGGGGGAGAGAGAGATAAGTAGGATAGCTTTGTTTTTAAATGGTCAAAACCAAGCTGCTTTATTTTTGGCCTTTGACTTCTCATATCCAAAAAGATTAACTAAATCTCATCCGGCCGCTCTCCTTCCCGGTGAGTACATGAAGGTAAAAAAGGGGGCACTCGTAGCATAGTGGGAAGAGCGCGGACCATATAGGTTTGAATCCAGACCAGGGGACCTTTACTGCACGTCATCCCCCTCTATCTCCCCATTTCCACTCTGTACTCACTCCTTTCAACTATCAATAAAAAAGGTTAAAATACCTAAACAAATATAGGTATATAGCTATATAAAAAAATTAAAAAAACAGTAAATTGCTGTTGCAACTCCAACAGTAGTTACATAAAAAGGCGTTTTTTTTCTTATCACACCCTCCAAATATCTGATTGAATTAGAAATATCTATTCTACTCTAATTCCTTCACTGTAATACTCATATTACTTTTATGCCCTCAATAATGTAGTAGGCAGGTAAGATTTAAGGGAAGGTTAAAAAAATAGAGCCATCAGTTTATAAATGAGACTGAAAGAGAGCACAGCATCATATCATATCTGGGCACTACTGATATTCCCAGTTAGGCGCATGTACAGTATGCGAGCATGTATTTTGAGGGAGCGAGATATCCGCTGCTCGTACCCGGGCTATGTCTGCGTAGGCCAGCCCCAGGATTCCCTCCCAGTTGGATCCGTTGATGAAGAAGCGATCTGATTGGGTGATGGCAGCGATGTTAGCGCGCAGAGTGGAGTTAGGACCGTGTGGGACAGAGACCAGGTCTGTGCCCAGCTCCCCCTCCCATCGACCCTGGGTGTAGGGCACGTACACACTGCGGCCCTGGTCCCGGTACGAACTGGAGCTATGAGAGGCAGGGAGGGAAAGAGAGAGAGAGAGAGGGGGAAAGATGATAAGAAATAGAATAGAGGGGTAGGGAAGTTTGATGTTGTGATATCAAGGAAACATATTTTTACTACTTTATGGTTTACCAGTCAGGGATCATAAGGTTATTGTGAACAATATAAACAAAAGTAGAAAAACATTTATTTCAGTTTTTTGTCATTTGAAAAAAAAAAGTAGTAGCTACATAAATAAGATGTAGACTTTTGAGACTATGATTTGATAGTTTTAATACTAAACGAAACAAATGAGATTTGACTCAGATAATTGAAAATAATAACAAAGCCATTGCCAGTATATTGCTTGGTAAATCATGTTAGGGAATGAATGTGGCGACAGCTAATCAAGCGACAGGTGCGTCATCTGAAATGTATGACTTGTAATGTCAAAAATACAAAATTGCTCAAAATGAATGTGTATTTGAGCCAGCTGCGGTGGTAGCATTGAGCGCTCATGTCTCTATACTCACAGTGAGCGATGGTAGTATCTGCGCAGGAAGGGATGAGCGGCCGCCCCGACAGCAAAGTTACTGCTTCCTGTGTCCACCAGGATGTTCAACTAATGAGAAGAAGACCGACATAGAGAGAGAGACAGAGAGAGAGAGAGAGAGAGAAAGAGACAGACAGAGAGAGAGAGAGAGAGAGAGAGAGAGAGGAAGAGAGAGAGATTTATTAAGTATACAGCTGTGTGCGTTTTGCAAAAAAAAAATCAATAGGTTTGTTAAACTGACGCTGCTGGGGTTACATTGTGAAATCGATTATCTCGGAAGGGCACGTTTAATTTATATCTCTCTTGCCTTGGATACTGACGTGGTCATTTGTCAAAGTATTTACTGTGTGGGCTTTTTGACGTGCGCTATCAATATCTCTCATTTCTTTATACTGTGAAGGTCTTACAGGCTGTTTGAAAGCTTTATCATTATTGTTTTATTGGGGGAGGGGGGTGGGGGTCACTTCCTCTAATAACTAAGTCTCAGCAGCCACACCTCTGCGATTACGCCATCTCTCAGTCACCCACTCTGTATATATCTCTTCCTGGTATAGTATCATGTGCTGTTTCCTGTTGCCACTAAAACGTCCCTCCCCGTCCCCTCTCTCCCTTCCACTCTCTCCCTCTCTCTCTCTCTCTGTCCCTTCTACTCTCTCTCTGCCTCTCACTCTCTCTCTTCCTTCTACTCCCCCCTCCCCCCACCTCGTCCTCATCTGTCTGCATCTCTTTGTGAGTATCATATTTTGCGCAGTCAAAACAGTAAGTGAATGTGTGAATGTATGAATGGAGCACAATGGCAGCTGGCGATGAAGACTGAATGAAGGATCCAAATATACCTACTGTGTGATGCATTTTAAATGATACTTTACACTTTGCTGCTGTAATACACACTGCACGCATGTTGTCTGAGATACACCTGCAGATTTGAATGCGAGTAGTATTATAATTCAATTGTAATGTTTGTCAATGAATGCATTTTTTGATTCATTGTTTCTAGCCATTGATGCCGTGCTGTGGTTGTGTAGGTTTGATTCATGCGTTAAAGGTCCCTTTGTTACAGTGAGTGAAGCGTAGGCAAAGGCAAGCACTGTACAATTGTTACTGATTTGATACATACTTAACTCCTTGGTAGAGAGAAAACACACAGACAGTATGACACACACACTCAAACAGAGAACCCACAGCATGCTGTTCAATAATGGATCGGCTCTTTAAATATCCAGAGAAGTGCCACTGTCTCAAGGGCTTGGCCTGAAAGCCCAGAATAAATACTGACTTTGTCTACTTCAATCTGTCTTTTCTACCACACACACATACATCCATGTCAGTGATTCACACACACATAAACGCATACACACACACACACACACACACACACACACACACACACACACCTGCAGGTAGTGTCTCCACAGGCACCACTACTGTCAGTTATGACGCTGTACACACTCTATCTTCCTCTCTTGGCCACAGATGCTGACTGCTCAGGATTGATGTGTTTCTGCCATGCACAGCCTCTCTCTCTCTCTCTCTCTCTCTCTCTCTCTCTCTCTCTCTCTTACACACACGCACTCACACACACACACAAACTAAAGGCTGCATTCTGACACACTGAGACCTTGTGTCTTTCCCTGCCGTCTCTCTCTCTCTCTCTCTCTCTCTCTCTCTCTCTCTCTCTCTCTCTCTCTCTCTCCATCTTCCTGTCCTCCCTGGCAGAGTGCCTGTCTGTTCCAGCCATTATATTTGCCCTTCCACCTCAGATGTGGAGGAGAAATCATATTGCGGTTGCCCGAACAGAACAGGAAAGGGTTCCAACTTGCACCAATGAAGACGCAGCAAAATTTCAATCAAAATGTGGATTGGCTTTAAATGTGATGGTTAATTAGCTAGTCATAAATATCCAATACGTGTTCAGAGCATTTAATGCATGCATAAAGTATTATTTATCTTAACATGTCAAAACTAAAAACACATACTTGGGTTTTTCCTGATTGCTGTATTAACAGTATATTTGGAATACATTTGGCAAACATTTATACAATACCAGATGTGCTTTGGTGATGTAAGTTTTACAGCAGTAGATAACTGAAATAATTAGAAAGCAACCAGATCCTTTACAATTTAAATTAGCTTTTTGATTGTCTTTAGGTCAGAGGTCATGCTGTGATGTTTTGGCATCCTCTGGCCCATACAGACTTTTACATCAAACAGATATCCATTAAGGCCAGGACACACCAGCCCGATAATCGCCGTCGTCAAAAAAAAAGACGAATCTGTTTGGTGTGTGCCGTGAGCCCGTGACGTCGGCCGACGTAGAGGTCGTCGGGCTTGTTTTGAGCCTGTCGGCCGCCGATTGAACATGTTCAATCGGCGGCCGACCGTCTTTCATTTGGAGCAATTTGATTGGTGGAGGGCTAGCGAATCAGTGAAGCCCGGAAGTGAGGCGGGTAGCACAAACAGCTAACAACAGCTAGCCATCGTTTTAATGTGTTTGTTCGTTTCGTTTTGAGAGTACTCACATGCATCAACCCTTGTTGACTGCTCGACACCATGCTCGACACTCTCTGCTAAAAATTGTGCTCTTATGGTCCATAAATATAAATACGTATTTCTATCTATGTTTATGCACTAGAGAGATGTCCAATCATTTCCGGCTTTCGTATTTTTTCGGGCCACAATACAGATTAGCGCCGCCTGCTGTTATGGAGACATTACGTCCCGCGAGCGTACGGAAAATAAACAGTCGTCTCGGTGTGTTCTTTAGCAGCGACGGGAAGCTGGAGCTTCCTGAAACGGCCGACTCCATTTTTTTTGACGACGGCGATTATCGGGCTGGTGTGTCCTGGCCTTTACACACCAAGATGTTTTGAAGAAAGCATCACACAGACAGGGTTAATCAAGGCTCTCCTAGTAACACCATTTGAAACCTTAGCAACAGACATAACGTATGTTCACTATGCAGCAAGCAGCAAGGTGGTGGCAGGAGAAAGAGTGTTGGGAATTAAAATGGAAAGTGATACACATGTTTAGATGCAACTTCCAATGGAATTAAAGCCCCCCCCCCCTTTATTATTTCTATACCTCATTCCGTATGTCCATGTAATGCATACTGTATATATATATATAGTCAGTGTCCTGCTTGTGGTGAGGCTGGGGCTCAAATGTCACTATACTTTTTTGGTACCGCTACGCTAGCAACCAAATTGCTTTCTGTAGCAAGTTACAACAAAGCCTGCGTGTCGAGTATCGAAAGGTGGCACTGAGAACTCCCAGATTTTTTTCAAATGATCGTAAATTTTCTAGAATCTTATTTTAGGTCAAAATCCTGCAGGACTTGTTGATTTTATACACACATTTACATTTTGGAAGTTTGGCTTTTTGTGTTAAATTAAATGAATATGTTTTGTGTGAAAATGTTTCCATACCAACAGCATTGAATGGTTTTCAACTGACATGGTCCATTTATTCTCAAGTTTTTGTTCAAACTCCCTCTTTGTGTCAAACTTTTCTCTGTCTCTCTCCCCTTTCCTCTATCCTTCCCTCGATCACCTTCACCCTCTCTGCTTCTCCTCCTCTTCTACCAGCTCATCACTTTCTCGCCCTCCCCATATCCATCGCCCTCTGTGTGCCAGCCTGTACACTGCAGCTGCACCCAGCTGGCACTCCTCACTCTGCAGAATTAATGCTTCCATTATCTGTCTGTATCATTCGGTCCTTTCACACACACTCGCGCACACACACAGAGACACGTACGCACCATCTGTCAATGCAGGGCATCGTCTAAACTTTAAGTATAGGACAATCAGATATTATCTTACTGTCAAAAGGCTTTTAATTTTGTATTCCCAATTTAGAAATCTTATTAGATCATATGGTTATACAGTAAGTGTGCCATCAAGGTTTGTAATATACTTATTTTGATATCAACTCCCATTAAATTTCCATTGTATCTTCTGTAGTATGAGCTTGTGTGTGTGTGTGTGTGTGTGTGTGTGTGTGTGTGTGTGTGTGTGTGTGTGTGTTGCACCTAAATGTACCTGTTATTTTATTCATAATTGTATAGCTTGTGTAGTTGGTCTTAAACAGATCCATGCACAGACACTTTAACTGACATGATGTTGCAAGACTGAAAAATGCATCATACATTGTATGTCTGTATTGCTCTGGCAATAGTTTGTTTTGTTCAGTATAACTAATAATCTAAGCAGAATCAATTGAAGTGAGAACACAGAGGCATGGAGTGGAACACCAAAGATGAAAATGGCATGTTGCAAGGAGAGCCATGGTATGGGGTCATAAATAATACTGACCAGTCACAATTAATGTTATCATTTAATAAAGATGTATGGATCCATTTTCTAGGGGATATGGGTTTAATTAATTTGATGTTCTTATTGTAGGCTATATCTGTTCTGAATGCCATACAATTGTGATTACATTAATAACCTCCAGGCTGTAGCCTACGTTCAGGAGTGCTTCAATCACGCCGTGTAGCAAAACAAAAACCTTTAGCCTACCTTCTGCGGAGGAGAGCCCACGGCCATCTCCACGTAGTATCCCTGGCCGGACTTCCCACGCAAGTTATCAATCATGTCCACGAAGCTGATGCCGCCCGCTGCCGCTCCCCTCCGCCTGCGCGCCGCTCGTCTCCCCGCGTTGTCGCTCTCGCGGTTCACAGCGGCAGGTGGTAGAGGCGGCGCTGGCGCCTCGTCGCGAGCGCCTTGCCGCAGTGGCACGCGGATGGCTTGAGGCAGCAGGCCCGGGGCGTCGGGCGCGGATTGACCGCTGTTGAGCACACACAACGTCATCCATATGAAAATACTTGCGAGCAAGCGAGGAAGTAATGTCGAAGCCTCCATGTTATAGGCTACTCTGTTGAGTTGTAATTTGTTGACGTGTTTTGGCTTTGACTTTACGACGCTCAGTCAATTTGACATCCGGTCTGAAGTGGCACAGGATAAGAGATCAGGTGGCGTTGATGCTAAAAGGACGACTACAACCATGATGGCAGTTGAACCACAGATATGAAGAGGGACAGGTTCATTTGACGTTAGGGAAAGAAAGCAATTTCAGACCAAAACAACAAACCTAACACAAACTAGTCTAGACTGGAACTGATATCACCCTCATAATTAAGCTAAGCAAAGAAACCGTCGCTGTCACAGATAATATAAGGAGACGAGTAAAATGCAGGCTCTCCCTCCTCCGTGCTCGGTGAATCTTCAACCCGCAGGCCCGTGTGCTTTTCTCCGCGCATCATCATGTCAAACGGCCGAAGCCACCGTCGGTAAACAGGCTGGCCGGCGGGCTACCGTAATCCGCATCCATCCCCTTTCCAGAGCCGTTCATTCTGTTCTCCGCCTCCCAGTCTTTCACCTCCGCCTCCTCCTCCATCCACCCCGCTGCATCCCTTAAAAGCTGCGGGGAGCGCAAGCGAGCAGCACCACTGTCAAGGTACCAAACAAAACCACGCCACCTCCGGTTGGCATTTTCCAAATAAGAGTAGGCCTAGTCCTTATAATTAAGAATAAATAACTGAAGTATTAAGCGTCGCGCAACCCAGTATGACAATCACCCAAACCAAAAATGAAATGAAAGATTTGTAAAACATTCACATTTGAACAGAATTGTGCATATTAGTCGAGGCTAGTTCACTTTTCCATGAATGCCCGCTGTAAAGGCAAATTGCAATCGGCCTACTAGCCTATGGAGAACACAATAACAAGAAGCCTACACAGATATGCCTAATAGCTTCATCATAATGCAAGCCTTAGTTGGCCTCAGGGAGATTTAAATGATAATCATGTTGTTGTGTAGTTGTGATCAAATTGCACTAGACCTATAGATGTCCCTTGTTTTCTAGATTTTTTTCTTCTAATTTTTGCTTATTTGAAACAAAATTTTGCTTCTTTTTTTGCAGGATATACACTATGTATGGCTAAACAACACAGTACATGCACACACCATATTATCTGTTTCCCCTAACGTATTTTACTTTGAAGGCGGATTTGCCGTCGCGTGTGGGCTCTCGCACTTATCGTGCATCTCGCAGCTTCTTCGTGAAATAATCTAAATCCGGAGACTCTCTCTTGGCATTCTGGGTATTGACGTTTTCATCGCGACTGCTTTGCGGATCACATCCCAGACAGGATCTCATTTGCATTTTGCGTTCCTAATTGCGCCCACCCAAACCGTCCACATTATTGCACTTTCTAAACAGCTATTATTTCAACATGGCCTATAATAGAAAATAATCAGAGACCAATATTTTTTTAATGTAATTTTATTACCTCAGAAAACATTTAATGTATTGCACTTGCACTTAAGCTATGTTATACAGGAGATCACCATATGATTTTAATAATAGGCCCAGGGAGACTTGTTGTTTCAGTGCTGAGCTTGTTTTCTTTGTATTAATATTCCTATGATGTCTCTGTATTGTTTCTATAATTGATATCACTTAACTTGGAATCTTTTTAGTGCTCTTATTGGATGCTATTGTATAATTGATATGATACATTTTCTTAACATTTTGCATTGCCACCCATTTTACAGATTGCCATGGACATTATAGTTTTGGATGGAACACTTGCATAATGCATAAAGCTGTAGAATATCAAACGAGGAAACAAACAGTACAGGTCAAATTCAATTCAGAGCTCAGTCAGTTTGCCTCTCTCTCTCTCTCTCTCTCTTTCTCTCTCTCTCTCTCTCTCTCTCTCTCTCTCTCTCTCCTTATGGCAGGCTGCCTCTGTCCTCCTGAGATGACCCCGGACAGTCCCAGAAGGAAGGCATGGGGAGGAAGGAACCGGCGGGTGCTAATATACTGTCCCCGTCTTTCCTCTCCATGGTGAGTCCCATAGTGTCCTTACAGTGTCGGTACAGCCCACACTGCTCCATCAGCAACGAGGGCTGCTGCTCCTGTCCTAAAGGGATGCAGGAGAGCACAGTCAATTTGATTAGATTAGATGTTTGCTATTCAACTCGAACAATCAACATGGGCTACTGTAAATAAGAATAAAAATCAGTTACAAAACATAAAACACAACATCAGGCAGTGACTATTAACACATTCAGCTTCATATCTGAATCTATTGGAACTTGTGAATGAGTTGTTGCACCTGGACTGTATAGTGTATATATACATACTGTAATATACAGACATATTACTCACTGGTTGAAGTGCTTGAGTCCCAGATTCTCTGATCTCCAGGTTTAGTGGCGAGGGACTCAGCTCTGCCCTCTGGTGGACCCCACACTGCCAGGAGTCCAGAATTACTCATCCTATGCACAAACACACACACACACACACACACACACACACACACACACACACACAGACACACACACACACACACACACACACACACACACACACACACACACACACACACACACAGTATGTAGTCACAACAGCCGAAAATACGGACTTATACATGCCCCTACATGTATTATGCAAACTCCCATAAACCACCATAATTATGTCCCTGACTGTTTAACCATATATGGCCTAGAACTTGCCATGTGTGAACCTCAAAGGTCAAAGATTAGCTATCATCGGGGCTGCTGCCTTATCACTGTGTACCGGCTGATAACAGCGGTACAGATGCACTATGATCTGGTAATGATGTCAGCTGGCCTTTCCACGGATAAGATGTGTTTCTTAATAATCCGGCATAGTGTATTCAGAGTGGACCGAATGACTGATAGACACTCACCGGTCCTGGGCGTCTGTCGTCCTGAAGCCTTTCGCAAACGGGTTGCTGGCAATTTTTAGCTTGGTGATCTGAGAAAGAGAGGATGAGCAAGACAAATAAGATACAATGCAAAGAAATCCGAATCTTTGAATTAATGAGTTGTCATTTCCTGTTTGCATACAACCACATTTGCTGTCTCCTGTTAAAAAAAAACTGTTTGTTTCCATTCACTGCTCAAACACACACTAATAGTTCTATAGATAAGACACAATTAAATTGTAGTAGAAAGTTGTCACACATATTCTCAGTGTCAAACAGATGTGTCATGTGCCTGGGTCTTATTTAGTTTAAAGCCTATATACCTAAAGTGGGTTTTTTCTTACCCGGTGGTTCTGATAGGCTGTGACTGCCATAAAGCGTGTCTCGGGGAAGGAAAAAGAGCTGAAGTTCCTGTATGCATTTAGGAGACTGTTGGGGGTTGTATCCACGTACACCACATGGAAGCGTGGCTGGTAGCGATGCATGGAGTTCAATATCATCTGGCAGGGATGGAAATTAGGAGACAACACACAACAAGCTCAAGTCAGAAAAGAGACCCATCAAAATAATATACTTTTCTCTTTTTTCTTGCCCTCCAAAATAAAAGCATGTGGAAGTCACAGTACGAGCCCATTGACTGACATGCCCGTTGTCATCCAGCAGGTTGTTGGTGAGCTTGAGAGTGTCCAAGGAGACGGTCTGCTTCATCCACTGGGAGCCACAGGCAGGTGAGTCCGGGTGGAAATGCATCCTGCTGGGGGCCACAACATCCCCTCGCCCGGCCACCAACCAGGACGAGCTGTGGAACGCATATCTGATACACACACGCGCAAACACACAAATACATACACACGCGCGCACACACGCACACACACACACACACACGTTTCGAATGTGTACTAAGCACTTGCAATGTAAGATGAAGCTAGCACAAGGGCACAGAAAAAAAATCACGTATCAACAGTAGGTTCCAAGTGGACAATTAATTACTTTCTTGAATAAAGTGACAGAAATACTATACAACGGATCAGAAGTCAGCTATGTTACATTCCGTTGCACAGGCTTCACACTGCAGCACTGTCTGCTTCTGACCTGTATCTTTTATCGTCCACGGGGATAAAGTCCATGAGCAGGACATATTCAGCAGCAGGATCCATCCCGGAGATCTGCACCTGGAACGTTGGAAACATCCTCCTGCAGGTCCATTTAAAGATGTTAGTGAGCATGATGTAGTTAGAGGCACCAGAGAAAAGAAGAGTGTAAGATTAGGTATTGTGAAGACATGATGAGAAGTGTTACTGTTACCTCCCGGCTTTGGTCACAATCATCTCCGTGCCCAGCTGGTCAAACTGCTGCCACAGTGCATGCATCTCCAGCTGAACCCTGACCCCGCTGACTTGGGGGGCCTTGGCGCTGGACAGTGGCCCCCCATCTGCACAGCAGGGCAGAGACAGTTCGTAGCTCTGAGACTGATGAGGACCTGAGGAGAGGGGGGAAAAAATGCGTGGGAACATTCGGAATAATTGATATTGTCTATAATAAAAAAAACACAAAAATATATCCAACCCATTGAGCTTATATAGTTTTGATCCTAAAATAAACACTTACCATCCATTATATACAGCTCTACAAGTAAACTTATTAGAATGATTTTGCCTCTCCCTTTGATATGTCTTCCACTTTTGACCATAAGTATCGATCCTATCCTTCTATCAACTTCATTACAATTAGACCAGTGGAGAACCGGATCCCACACATTTGTTCTTCAACGTAGAACTGACGGCAAAAAATCTTCCTCCCCGACTGCGCAGTGCCAGGTGCTGTGGTGGATGTACATCCAAGGGTTAGGAAAGGCTGGAGTGTGTGCAGGAACAAGCTGGTTTTATACACCATGAGACTCTCACTTGGGACCTCAATGCCTGTCTCATCCATTACAATACTCATAGTGCCACTGACATGCACTAATCAAAGCTGCACGCGCATGCACGCGTGTTTAGCCCCAACAATTGTGACTACCCTGATGTACACGCATGCACACCCGCACGCACGCACGCACGCACGCACGAACACATACACACACACACACACACACACACACACACACACACACACACACACATACACACACACAACCTTTTTTGGAGCATCTTGAAATCCCTGCTGGCACTTCCTATTGTTTCTCATAGCCTAAAGGCCTAAGTGGAGCTTGTCTTGCCCCACCAGTAGGACATTAATAACATCCTAATCAGCCCAGTGTTACTGGGTGTGGACGGACGAAGACAGCAACAAACTTCTTTTATTATTCATAGCCTATTTTCTTGGGGCAGATTTTCAACACCATACTAATTGGAGAATCAGTTATTCCCTATTTCCACAGTCTCGTGGCGTATTAAGAAAATGCAACATATCGGATTGTGTCGGGGATACAATGATAGAGCCCTGGACTTATTTCCGTCTTTACCCTGTTGTAAGGTCACCGAGAAGTGTCTTTATGTCACTGTGTGTGTGTGTGTGTGTGTGTGTGTGTGTGTGTGTGTGTGTGTGTGTGTGTGTGTGTGTGTGTGTGTGTGTGTGTGTGTGTGTGTGTGTGTGTGTGTGTGTGTGTGTGTGTGTGTGTGTGCCATGCAACGTTTTGCGTCTCTCAAAGTGAGGCACACATTGTATGACATATGTATATGATCCTGATAAATCAAAGTTGTCTTATCATAAGTGTGAATATACAGTACGTCTTTACTGGTGTGGTTGTAGTGTATAGGTGGGTTTAGCCTCATGTGGCTCTATGATGGGATAGTGTTGAAGGCTTCCCGCCTGAGGGATGCAAAGCAGAGACCAAGACATTTCTCTAATAAGAGCACAACAAGACTATAGGTTTGTCAATAGGCCTAGGATCAGGTCATTAATCACAACCTTCAGGACCACAGTCAGAAATATCTCATATGTTATTGGATGTCTCTGTTAAGTAGAACTGATGATATTTATATTGTCCTTTTTTCGAAGGACCTTGGGATCAATGATGACCCCTCAAAATGCTGTCTGTGTGATGATGTGACCTCAGAGGCTCACTGAGGTCAAAAGTACCCCAATCGATCTAGACTTCATTATATCTGTTAACAGCTAAGATCAAATGAGCCATATTCTAATGTTGGCTTCAGACGGGGTATAACTGGATGTACTAAAGTTAATGGCAGCCTGTTGTTGATTGTAATAGAGACTATACAGACAGGTCACTTGAGGGGGAAATAATATTATTTCAATATCTTACTGGCATTGGAAACTGTTCAAGTTGGACTCAGAGAGCAGAGTGGTATTAACAGTCAGATGTTTATTGAGCTGTATTTCATCAGAGCACAGTTTTCATTGACAAGCATCATTACACAGAGGTTCAGGTATAGTCGTGATAATTCACATACAATTCCTACACAAAATGTAAGCAGTTGGCAGTAGCGTGTGCGGAACGAAGCATATTTGTGTGCTAAGTATGTATGTGTCTGTGTACATCTCTGCTTGTGGGTGCTTGAGCGTATGCGCGTGAAGCAAGTTGTTTGCGCTGGAGATATACGAGAGCAAGAGTCCTGCCGTTCTGTTGCACAGAATTGCACCAGTAAGGCATCGGCTTTGTTTTGGGAGCTGGTGTGTGTGTGTTTGCGTGGGGAGGGAAAGGGGAATGTAAGGAGCAGTGGAATGCTTCTAGGACGGATGGGTAGGTAAGGTTAAGTTACAGGAACAAGGTAGATGAGGCATCTAGTTCTTGGTGAAAGAACCGGAGATGGCCTCGAAGATAGCTTGGAGCTTGACCTTGACGTCCTCGGCGAGGGGCTCGATCTTGGCCTTCAGGGCCATGACCTCCTCGGTGTTGATGCCTTGGGCCTGGCTGTAAGCCTGCTTCAGCTGGTCCTTGTATTCCTGGACGTATGGTGCAGCCATCTCCTTCAGGGTCTCCAGACGCTCAGATGCCTTGGCACGGACGGCATCAACCAGGGGCATCAGGGCGGCCTTGGTCTCCTCCACGTTGGTGGCCACCTTGGCCTGCATGTCAGCCACGATGGGCTCCATCTTGGCTCTGAAGGCCTCGATCTCAGCGGTGTGCTTGGCGTGGTACTCGCTGATGATGGGGTCCATCTGGGCGCGGTATTCAGCGATGTGCTTCTCGACCACCTCCCTCAGCTTGGCGCGCTGGGGCTCCATGTCGGTCTTCAGGGTCTCGATGTCATTCATCACAGAGGTACGCAGGTCAGCGGTGGCATCAGCAATGGTGGAGACAACGCTGTCGGTCATGGGGGAAACGGTCTCCTGCAGAGCAACGATCTGGGCGTGCATGGAATCCAGGCGGGCAGAGATTCTCTCCCTTTGAGAAAGAACAGAGGAAAGGGGAAGCAAGAATTAGCTAAAGTAAAAGCTGCACAATGTAACATTTTCAATTTCAAAAAGTAGTGTTTTTAATATTATTTTCCCTGGCATTTTGTCCACAATAACATTACCATTTAAATTAGACTGTGACTAAACTGTGACTTCTTCTCTAAATACTTTTTATCTCTACTGTCTGCCCCCTACATTTCCACCAGAATCACACAGGCACTCAGGAAGTAACGTGGCCAACTATTGGGCTAATTATTTAGACATGGCTGAGCAGTTAATAAAGAGGGCTACAAATTCCTGTTACATCGTTACTTAGTACAGCCTTAATACACACATTAAATAGTGACAAGGGAACTGTATAAAAGTTTGATATATAGGCTTGAGGGAGAAAGTTTCCATTTCAAGAAGTTGGAGTGATTGAGGTGAATGATATGTGGCCTTACTTGAGCTCCTTGTACTCGGTGTCATCCAGCTGGGACAGGGCTTTGTTGGCGCTATCCTTAACCTGGGTCATGTACATGTTCATGGCACTACGGATGTGTGCCAGCTCAGAGGGGGCATCAGCCTGGAGGGATGCGGCATTAGAGCCTGAACGGGGAAAAGAAAACATAAATCAAACGTCAGGAAAATGCAATACTTGGGTGTAATATCCACCAACTGAGCAAAGTTGGTTAGCTAGACTACAGAAAAAGAAAAGTGCATTTCAGTACTCACCGACAGCCAGCAGCAGAGCGAGAGCAAGAGCAAGGAATTTCATGATGGTGGTCTAGAGTGGGGGAAAAAAACAGGCATTGTTCATTATTATCACACATGCCACACTCATTACAACAGTTAAAGGATTTTCAGTCAAATGTGTACACAAAGAAGCTAACAAAAACCCAATTTGAAAAAAAATGGAAACCCCATTGATCCTGTAAATTGTGAATATCCCACCTAAAGCAATGTGTATGCCGAGAGAGGAAAGGCCTTAAAAGTAAGCTACACACTCATCCCTGCATTGGCCCCGAATGAGTTCTACTTAAACATATGGCTGCCGATTAAAAGAACCCGTAATCTAGGTAGATTAGGGATAGCTACAGAATTTAGAGAGACAGCTCAAACAGATTATCTCCTGGCTGCTATGTGAGCCTGATCCAGGATAGGCTTTACAATAAGACACAGTTGTAGAATTAGCTAGACGTCTCTCTTCAGTGTAAGGCAATGTCAATCCAGAGGCACACAAACCCCAGAGATCTCTTCATATCCTTAAAACATCTATAGCTGCTAAAATATCCCCACGGGCTGAACAGCATTCTCCCAGAAAGTTAGTTTAGAATGATCAGAATGAAATAAGTCACAACTTATTTTTCCTAAAGTCCTCTTCGTGGTTTACAGGTTGTGCAGTAAAGAAAGCTCGCTCTGGCAAATGAATAAAGTCGACCCCCCCAAAAAAGTTCCCCTTCTTTCTCCCAGTTCGAGCCACAGCAGCAGTTGCTTGTTTGCTTACCTGGTGGAGTTTCTGATGAGACTGACTTTCTCCAGCGAGGGCAGACTTTTTATAGGTCTCGGCCGAGGGATGTGTCCATGCGAGGAGGAGGAGGAGGAGGGGGTGGAGGGGTGGAGGTGTGAGGGCTGAGTGTCTCCGTGGAGGTGGACCTCACCCCCCAGCCGTCTGCCTCAGCGGGGGGACTGGGTTGGGAGTTCAATGGTCACCTGCTGTGTGGAGGAGATCATTCGGCACACACACACACACACACACACACACACACACACACACACACACACACACACACACACACACACACACACACACACACACAACGTCACAGATATGCCATACATTATCAGTAAAATACATGTACTGTAACCTGAACAGAGATGCAGACATTTCTTAGCAACAACATTAACAATCGTCTACTGTAAATCCACCCCATTTCTTTAGGACATTCTACTGGGATGGACTGGAGCACTTTTAATGCTTGATGAAGGCCTTTGTCATTTGTTCCATGGCAAAAAGCCTCTCTTGTTTTGTAAATGACATGAAAGGCTGACATTATCAAAAGGGAACTAGGTGTGAAGACGGAGCCACAAAGACAGTTAAATAAGTGTGAATATGGCAAAGGGGGGAGGCAGCTGACGTGAAAGAAAGTTTAGTTTTATTTGATATTATATTATGAAAAGAAATTATAGAGTGACAGGAGAACTGGAGGGGGAGAAACATTGGTGGATAGAATGGGGAATAAGTTTGTGTTCAAGCAAATAGCAAAGAGGTTACAGGGGTGTTGCATGGCTCCGTACTGGGTTCCATTTTATTTTATACTTTTTTGCGGCACCCATATGGCTTTATTTGCATACCATTTGCTACGGGAATAGTGTGTTAGAGAGGAAGGCCACATTATTTACAGTCCCAGAGCTGCCAATAGGCTGCCAAGAGAAACAAAACAGAGCAAACAAAAAAAGACAGGGGCCAGGTTGCGATCTACTCTCTGAGATGTATTCCCATTTAGTCTGCAGTCTCTACATTTTGAATACCAAATGTATCCCCAATCATTTTAATGCGTTCCATCATATTCATACAGAGCCACTTGGCACATTAATCTAGAAGGAGCACAGTATCAAGACAGACTTATCTCAGTTTACGAATAACAAAGTGTGTGGCTGGTATATGTGCGATGATTAATAGGTCAAAGAGTGGTGTGTGTGTGCAGTGCTGTTGTTTGTTGTTCTATCACCAGTGGACTTTGTCAATGTGGCGTAGTAGGAATGATCCAAGTAAAGAGACATTTGTCTCAAATTGTAGCCATGCATGTGTTATCATTGGTACTATAATGTCTTCTTTTGATCAATAACATGGCAGGTTCATACCTGTTTCTTTTTCAGATTAGCAATAGGCAACATACGAGTTTTACTTGAAACAAAGAAACGTGACACAAAGAAACGTGACATAATGTACAAGTGTTCAGTCATACTTGTTCAATCAACCCTTGTGTTTTATTGTGAGGTAGTAATATTTCTGCGCGAGCAACTGATGGGTTTACCATAGTAGATCAAACATGTTGCCTTGCAGGCGTAAGGGAGACTGAAAGCAAGTCCAATAGTCAAATAGTGCAGGGTGCTTGGGTGCAAGGTTAATGATTATCAATGGTGGTCATGGCAACCAAGATACTGGTCTGTTTTTTGCTTAATATAATGGCAGCCTATATAGTCAATAAGTATTTCTCCGAATACCATTACTCTCGAATTCTCTTACGGTCGATAAGTGTTCTGAGCTGTCGCAACATGTTCAGTACACATGTTGGGCAACATTTGGCAGAACATTGCAGCAATAATTCAAACCTTATACACTCACATTATACACAACATTCATAACAGAAAAGGTTCTGTAAAATGGGAAACCCCAACAGCAATACTCCTAAATGAGGAATATAGGAACTCCAGTACCGTGTTTTGAAATCAACCTTGTGATGAATATGACCTTAAAATCTTAATGTGTGTTAGGAGTTGACTCAAATGAATGGCCGTTTGTAAGAATGCAGCTGATGAGCTTTTCTAATAGTCTAATTGAAAGTGAATCAGGTCGATCACACAGGGGCTCCCTTCTGCTGTAACTGGCGTTAACAATTCAATTGGGTGAAATGGATTTGAAAGTAAATATGATCTGTTCAAACGTGTTTAATTCGACTGTTGATTTTTGAGCGTGTTTACCAGTCCTTCACTCTCCATATCCTCCACAGAAGCTCAACTAAATGAATTTATTGCGTATGATGAAGCACTGTTTTGTTTGATTGTATTACATTTATGTAGTTTTTCTGGTTTTCAGTAGTGAGAACCACAAAACAAATAAACCTTTGTGATAGTTTGAGTATATCTCTGCATCAACGTTTCTGTGCTATTCATCATTACCCATTTTCAGGCCAAATGACATCGGAGCCTTCTCTTTCTTTTTCTCCTTTCATTTGCCTTTGATATAAATGCTCTCACCCCCATGACTTCCAAACTAATTCACTTTACATTCTAAAGACAGGAGCCAAGCTGAGCTTGACAATGCTTTGAAGACAGTATGTGTGTCAGAGCTATTGCCTGTGAGAGCCACATCGACGCCTGCCAGGCTCCGACTGATGTTATCATCCCCAGCCCTTTGCCTAACACCAATTAGCAAAATACAGAAGACAGTTCCAAAGTGTAACAAAGGAAGCTTTGTAGTTGCCAACCAATAATGTATACGTCTTTGTTTCTGGTGGAGGAGGGAATAATTCAGGCTATCTCAATGTTGGCTACCTTGGGTAATTGTGAGGAGCACTTTCACTATTCCCTGGTATTTTTCTAAATACCTAG
Source organism: Ammodytes marinus (assembly GCF_949987685.1). Classification (NCBI taxonomy): domain Eukaryota; kingdom Metazoa; phylum Chordata; class Actinopteri; order Uranoscopiformes; family Ammodytidae; genus Ammodytes; species Ammodytes marinus. The sequence continues at coordinate 7,757,651 of NC_137232.1, read as the reverse complement.
CAGCCAAGAGAAATTATTGACACGATTGCCTCCACAATACACCCACCCTGAACAGTAAAGGGCTGAATAGATCCAAGCACATGACCCCAGTCGATAGCCGCAGCATGTACATTCACGTTCAGAATTCTTTAGGGCACATTTGCCCTGGCCTGTGAGATAAGGGTGTCCTACATATCAGATGCTCTGAGTTCAGAGCTGCTGGGTGAAACATGCCTTGTCAGAAGAATTGCTCTTATCTGGAACATCAACCTTTGAGACTGCCTGCATCCACAGTGTGCCATCTATCTCGATTACCAACGTCGTAAAAGTTATCAATACGAACCCAGAACACCAAGCTGACGAGGCCATTGCTAAGGTTTCATGTTACGTAATACGGTTAATGCAGTTGAACACTCAATTATTGTGAAGGACAGCTTGAACATAAGGGAGCTAAACGTTTATCATGGGTAATTGAAAGATTAAAGACATTTCCAGAATTGTTCAGATTGAATTAATTCCTGACTGATTACTATTTTTCGAATGATCACAATCACATAATTTAAGTAGTGCCACTGCCACTACTGGGACCAAGCTGGATAACTAGGAAAATGTGAGCTTATTTAAAGGGGTAGTTCATTATTTTTGAAGTAGGATCATATATGATGTACTTATGTATTTGGTCTGTTACCTTATGGAGATGTAGATCAGTGCAGTAACTATAAAGAGTTTTGGGGGATTGTCGCTACAGTGGAAGTCATCATTGTACTTTTCCATATAGGGGGCCGGCAGAAAAATGCTTTTTTGCCACGTAGATAAATGCTTACAAAAAAAATAGATATCTGTTTAATTATTTTGTAAATTTGTCACTGCTTTAGTTTTCCCCCAGACAGCAGTTTATTTTTGCACCTTTTCTTTTAAGCGTAGTTCAGTTCAGCCATTCTATTACTAAGCCAACTCACGCTGCTTATTCAAGAGACAAGATAAAACACAAATGAAATGATTATGAAAGTGACAACGACATGCCATTCACTGTGGACATAAGAAGACACCTTTATGAACCAGAGTATATAAAAGAAAAACTGTCTCTTGATTAAGCAGTTCAGTTGCTCCGAGTTGAACAGCTGATTGGCGGAGTGATACGCTGCACTGCACCGGTGTGAGTTGGCATAGTAATACATGGCCGATCTACTCAAAAATAGTGCAAGCAGTCTAAAGCAGTAAATACAATCTACATGTAGCTTCCAGTTACATTTTAAGGTTAACATTTACAGTATATACACTCACCGGCTACTTTATTAGGTACACCTGTTCAATTGCTTATATAAAAAAAAAGTTAATCTTCCAATCACATGGCAGCAACTCAATGCATTTAGGCATGTATGTAGGTCAAGACACCATGGTGAAGTTAAAACGGAGCATCAGAATGGAGAAGAAAGGGGATTTAAGCAACTTTTAACATGGCATGGTTGATGGTCCACGGCAGGATGGAGCCATGCTTTCATGTTGTTTACGCCAAATTCTGACCCTACCATCTGACTTTCACAACTGAAATCGAGACTCATCAGACCAGGCAAGACTTTCCAATCTTGTATTGTGCAATTTTGATGAGCCTGTGCATATTGTAACCTCAGTTGCCTGTTTTGGTGTTCTGCTGCTGTAGACCATCTGCTTCAAGGTTGGTCATGTTTTGCGTTCAGAGATGGTATTCTGCATACCTTACTGTTGCCTTTCTATCATCTCAAACCAGTCTGCCCATCCTCCTCTGAACTCTGACTTCAACAAGGCATTTTCTTCCATACAAATGCCGCTCACTGGATATTTTTTCTTTTTCTGGCCATTCTCTGTAAGCCCTAGAGATGGTTGTGCGTGAAAATCCCAGTAGATCAGCAGTTTCTGAAATACTCAGACCAGCCCTTATGGCACCATCAACATTGCCATGTTCAAAGTCACTTAAAACCCCTTTCTTCCCCATTCTGATGCTTGGTTTTAACCCTCCTGTTATGTTCATTTGTCAGGAACAGCAATGGTGTTCCCGGGTCAATTTGACCCGGTGCATGTTTATTTATCCAAAAGATGTCCTAAACCAAAAAATCCTAACAAGCAGTGTGAACATTTCATTACTAACTCCATTACTAACTATTCTATCAACATTTAGTGCAATGGTGTTCCTTACCTCTAACAGGTAATGGTTCAATTAGGATAATTCACTAGTTTTTAATAAAAGAAAATACATGTTCAAACTTTTTTTTAAATGTTTCACAACTTTATACCTTTTGAAACTCTGGAGAATATGTGAAAAGTCTCCAGACCAGAGACATTATGGCTCATTGTTTTGCCCTGCCTGTCTCTGCATCCCACAGACTGGCTGTCAATTCATCATTTGACTTTTGGACCCCAGCCAGGATAAGGAGCCCCAAACACGCATCTAAATGTGTTTTGTCCAGCTCCTTCCACTTTTCCCCAAAAACACGCCTCCCAGATTAGTCGTTTCCAGAATGATTTTCTGTATTGAATCTGGCATGACCAGCTCAAAAGCTGACTTGATGTCAGTCACACGAGTCACTGCCATCCTAGTGGGCCCCGGAACTGTCTTTATTATGTTTTTTTTTTTTTTAAGATATTTTTTGGGCATTTTTATGCTTTATTGACAGTTCAGAGAGACAGAGGTGAAATGGGGCAGAGAGGGGAGTGACATGCAGAGAACGACCGCGGGCGGGAAGGAATCAAACCCGGGTCTGCTGCTGGGATGTGAGATGAACTATTTTCATATTAAATGTTGATTACACTAATTAAGGCAAGCAGAAGAAGTCAACTGATTTTCAAGGCCATCCCGCGTGATGGGATTTATTGACGCTCTACCAAGAAAGGGAAATTCTTTGCTGATGATCAACAGTCACTTTTTCTTTTACAGTGACCATCAGACAGGCCAAACAGATGTGGGGTAATTGCCTGGAGCTGACAAATATTGAATCAGAAAATCATCCAGCATTTGACCAGGCCCTGGCTGAGGTTCAGAGGTCACGTCATTGTTCCAGCTGCCTCCATGATGGAGCACTGTTCTCCAGGCAGCAGGGGAGGTTATCTCAGCTGTGAGCAACAATGCGGCGCTCTCCGTCTCTCCGGCTGTTATTTTCTCCAACATACACCCAGGCAAAGTGTCACTGTAGGTTGCATGGCCCATGTGGGTTGTGTACAGCTTGACTTAAAAATCCACCCTGAACTCGGATAACCTAAATCATTGGGGAAGCACAATGCAGGTGACACACAGTCAACAAGGAATATTGTTTTTAACAGTTTTATAGCAGTTGCTTGAACAAGGTTGTCCATACGTTTTCAAATTAGTCGACACAGGATTAAGGTGAAACATTTTTCATATAGTCTAGGTGCTGGGAAAGTTTTGTATGCGCTTCATTTAGCGGAGAATATCTCAACTGTTATAGACTAATATGACCCCAGTGAACAACTTGGGATGTGTGACAAAATCTCTATCCGGGGCGAAAGTCCTGAAGATGACCACAACAGGTTACACTAGTATCACACTACGTGGTGAATGGGACTTTTTTTTTCCGTTATAGATATCCTCATACTTTTTTACCAGATTAATCTTCATATTAAGAGAAATACTTTTTGTATTACACTTTGTCTAAAAAGTTAAATTAAATATGCAAATTAGGCAATATCTCATTAAATATGCGTAGCCTACATATAAACCATTTAGTAGAATTCCTGGATACGATTTGTATGCACTTCATTTAGCGAAGAATATCTCAACTGTTATAGACTAATATGACCCCAGTGAACAACGAGGGATGTGTGACAACATCTCTAACCGGGACGAAAGCCCTGAAAATGACCACAACAGGTTACACTATCACACTACGTGGTGAATGGGACTTTTTTTTCCTTTATAGATATCCTCATACTTTTTTACCAGATTAATCTTCATATTATGAAAAATACTTTTTGTATTACACTTAGTCTAAAACATTTAATAAAATATGCAAATTAGGCAATATCTCATTCAATATGCGTACATACTGTACGTAATAGGTTGGCTGTTTTTTAGCCATTTTCATTATATATCAAATCAGAATGTTTACACTCTTCTATGACCTAATAATCATTGTCATTGTGAACATTGTGATCCCCTCAGAAAATCTGTAACTTCGAGGGTTTATATGTACGCATATTCATTGAATGAGATATTGCCTCATTTGCATATGTTATTACATTTTTAGACAAAGTGTAATACAAAAAGTATTTCTGTTAATATGAAGATTAATCTGGTAGAAATTTATGAAGATATCTATAAAGGGAAAAAAAGTCCCATTCCCTAGTGTGATACTAGTGTCACCTATTGTTGTCAATTTCAGGACTTTCGCCCCGGATAGAGATTCTGTCACACATCCCACGTTGTTCACTGGGGTCATATTAGTCTATAACAGTTGAGATATTCTTTGCTAAATGAAGTGCATCCCAATCTTATCCAGGACCTCTAGGGTTTATTGGCTACGCATATTGAATGAGATATTGCCTCATTTGCATATTTTATTACATTTTTTAGACAAAGTGTAATACAAAAAGTATTTCTCTTAATATGAAGATTAATCTGGTAAAAAAGTACGAGGATATCTATAAAGGGAAAAAAAAGTCCCATTCACCACGTAGTGTGATACTAGTGTCACCTATTGTGGTCAATTTCAGGACTTTAGCCCTGGATAGAGATTCTGTCACACATCCCACGTTGTTCACTGGGGTCATATTAGTCTATAACAGTTGAGATATTCTCCGCTAAATGAAGCGCATACAAAACTTTCCCAGCACCTCCACTAATAGCAGAATGCTCTCACATTAAAAAATAATTTAACACATGCAACACAATCAAATATGTCCTTCAAACAACACAACGTGTTGTCAAATCAATATATTCATCAAACAATACACTAACAAAATACTCAATACAGACTTCCATTGGATTATTTTTCTCAACATATGATGATTCACAATACAACAAACCACACAAAACTCTACATAGGCTACATGATATCATAGCTTTTGTACTGGTTTATATATAGGCTACAATGTATAAAATGTAAAAGCATGCTATTTCGTGAAAATATAGAAAACCGACTCTTTTTACAAGCCTCTTTAATCCTTGTAAAAAGCAGCACATGAGTGTCATCTGTTATAGGTGGAGAAGGACTGATAGCTGTGTGCAAATGAGTTTCAAAAAGGTGCAGTGGACATTCACCATCATACAAATCATTTCTATCAGCTGTAAATATATGTTTTCAGTAAACCAAATCAAGTTTAATGTCTTTCAACGTGATCTGTGTTAACTGGTTTGGCAAAGAGTGTGGACTATGAGTGAAACCAATGAAACCGTGTCAACACGTTTGCAAAAAAAAATAACTTTGCTGTGTTAAGAAGGTGATAGTGAAAATACAATGGATTCCAGTCACATGAAGTGTTTCTAAGCAATTGAGATAAAACTGTAATGAAATAATCCACACACTAACAAACACTGACCAACGCTCATGTAGTCAAGAAAGAATGATGAGGACGCACTTAGGCTCATCTGTACCACTGCTGATAGGGAATATTATCTTCTCCTTTTATGAGCCTCATTAGCCATGTGCTGCCTTCGAGACTGTTCCAAAGATAATGCCTTTTATTGAAGTGCACTGTTAAATGTTAGAGTGACATTAGAAAAAACATGATGGCTACGGAGGCTACAAGTATGCAGATTAATATTGCACATGAGTAGTATTTTGGCTTCTCCAGAAGGACTATACTTTACTGCTTGATGTAGAATTCATAATAGTTATTTTTTCTTGTGAGTATTTGAAACGTATTGACCATGACGTGAATTATTTTAATGTTTTTTTTTCTTCCCAGCAGTGGTTTTTAACGACAGCCGAACAAGGCCGATAGAACCCAGGAAGTTATTGCTGAAAGAGACTACACTTGTTGCGGCGCTTTCCTTCATTACAAATGTAAATGTTGTGAAATGGGAGATGTTACCCTATTTGAATGAAAAGAGGGATGCCATCTGTGTTTTGTGCGTAGGTGTCGAGTTGATCATCTAAGTTTCAAGGCCTGTTTGTAATGCTAAAGCTAGCATTGCCCAAGATGTGGAGGTCATTCACTGTGTGACTAGGACGCCCACTCTACAAACACAGGATGGAGAGAAAAGTTAGTTTTTACATAAACCCATGCAGTTCAGCGATATGGGATCCCCATTCATTAGTACCTCATATCTCATGTTACCAATATATTATCAGCATCTGTATCATTTATTTTTTTTGTACCAAAAAAAAGAGAAAGTCAAATTAGAGAGAAAAGGAGCAGCAGATGATAATTGCAATTTACTGCATTTTTGGCACCACTGTGAGCCACCACATTGAGCCAGAGAAATCAAGATGGAGACTAGTTGCCCACTCAACCAGCTACATCTTTCCCCCCTTGCCTGCCCCCTTGTGGTACAAACCCTGACTAAAGAAATCAGGGCACAAGTCAATAGTGTTATCTCTGTGAAGCTATCTCACCCTGTACATATGGCACATCAATACAGAAACTGAAAATTCTGTCGTTAAAGGTGCACTATGTAAAGTCTGAGAAGTTAACATTCTCAACAGTCAATAAGGGATTGCAAGACAGTCGGACATCACACCCAGTCTCCAGGCATCATTTGGCAACACAGTGTAAATGCACCCCCCCCCCCCCCCCCAGCTGTGATTGAGAGGCTCAGGGACATAAAAGGGTGGCATTTGCTACACCGCAGGGATCCTTACGATCAACTTCCCCTGAAAAATACAAATGCAAAACACGTCAGCTTTCTCTTTGTAGAAATAAACCCACTGCATCTGAGCTGTTTAAGCACAAAGTCATAGTTGAATGTTTAATGCCTTTAAATGAGAGGACAACATACAGAATATTAGACTATTACTATACTATTAAGACAGATAGGATCCTAAACCTTTGGGTTGACAATTGTTTTCGAGATTGAGTATCATGTCCTGTTTGAATGTAAGAAATTATGATACAGTTAGTAAGGAATTATAGGAAAAGGTACCTGCTAAAGTATTACAGTATGTGAACTGCCCGTCTAGGTTTAAATTAGTTTTGCTTTTGAGGTGAGATAGGCCAAAGGTTATTGGTTAAATAGTTGCTTTCTTGAAAAATATCCTCCCATTGTTGTTAATTACCTCTTGTATTTTATATTGTTATGATATTTTGTATTGTTGTCCTCCATATCATGATAGCTTTGAAATGTATTACTTTGAACTGTTTAAAGCCCAACACCCCCATATTGGTTAATAACACAAAGTGAGAGATGTGTATAAAATGGAACATACACCACACTCAGAAGCTTCAAAAGCCCAAATTCCTCAACAAATGTACCCAGATATGACGCTATTTATGTCATGAGCCATATAGGACAGCGATCAACGCTTTCAGTGCAGTAAAAACAGTACGCCCATGCATAGCTAGAGAGGATCTAATCACCAGGGGCCTCATTTATAAAGCTTTGCGTGGGATTCACGTGGAAGCTGGCGTACGGAAGAAATGTAGGATGTACGTGCGAACAAAAATATTCGGATTTATAAAACAGTGCGCACTCACGTCCTACGCCTGTTTCCCTTTATAAATCACAATCTACTCTAAATGTGGCGCAGCCTTTGCGGGCTTCACGTACCGCCCATATTTACCCATACATAGTCATCGACACGCCCGAATTAATAGGCTCGTTCGACCTAACTTTCAGCTCGTCTGGAAAGTAGACGAGAGTAGCCGAGTGCAGTCGGGGGAGTGACGAAAATGCCTGACTGAAGGTCTCTCTCTTTATAGGTCCATGGACTGAAGCCGGACAGCTCCGAGTCGGAAGTAGCGTCCTTGTTACGGATGCAGTTCGTTTTCTAGTTTTATTTTGAAGGCCTATTAGAAACATATTCGCAGGAGAGTCACACATGCTATAGTCTCGCAAAGCCAGACCAAACTACAGCAAGTAGTAGGGTCTGGAAGCACTCTGTTTAGAGCCGTCTATTCGGATGGGGAAACCGGGGAAACTGGGCTAGCCTGTTTGTATTTGTTTAAACCAATCACAATCATCTAGGGCGGGGCTAACCCCGGGAAGCAGCAGCGGTGTCCTGCAAAATAGTGCCGGGGGAGGACTTATTTTGATGGAACGTCTTTACGTCCAGAGACTGTCAGAGAAATGGCTAAACCCGCAAACGCCACACAAAAACTATTAAAGACAAAAGGAATATACATAGTGTGTTGCTTTCTAACCAGCATGTCAAGACACCATACACTTTAGCCCCCGAGGAGCTCACGGGATAACTTAACCGGAGTTAACTAGCCACCCACGTAGTGTTATCTCTGGTAACATTATCATCGGCGGTTGAGAGGACGGCTACGGCGGTCGAGTAGAATTTTTAGCATTCGAGAACTTATGTCACCACCTCCTATCGCTGTAGTCAGAGCCGTAGTCCGTCTGTTTACAGGCAGAACAGGGTTTTGACGTTGTGAGCGCTACACCAACTGCAGCAAGTAGCCGTAAGAGTTGCTAGGTGATAGTGGAAGCCGTTGGAATCTTTCCCCGTCGCTAAAACACCGCTGCATAGTCCCTAATTCACCAAAGAAAGGGAACGGCGGATCTTAATCTAGCTGGTTATAAGGTCCGGTGCTCAATTCAAACCCCCACGCTTCATTTTCCAGAGTTTATGAGGGTATTTCTGCCCGGGGGTAGTTGTACAATGAAGTTGGACAGCTAGGCTAAGCTAGGATGCATCCCGGACCGCCGCCGCCAATATTATTATCCCGAAGTATCGCCACACTTTATATCTGTCTACAGTAATGTGACTTCTCACACCCTGTGTGTGTGTGTGTGTGTGTGTGTGTGTGTGTGTGTGTGTGTGTGTGTGTGAGAGAGAGAGAGAGAGCGCTGCACATAAGCACACGGGTTGACTGAGCGAATTGTTTCCGAATTTGAGGGGGATCACAATAGGGGAAAGCCAGCAACCGGGGGCTGCGTAGCTTTTCGACGCAAGCGAATAGACGCTGGCGGAAGTGGTCATGCCAGACTACACATGCTACAACCGATTAGAAGCAGAACACAACACAAAGACGAGTAAACACTTTAAAAGCGAGGGGCATTTTCAAAACAAGAAACGAGATATAAGCTAATATCCCCATTCCCCACACATCTTTATCTTTCTTGTTACTTTACTAGAACACCTACTTTTAAGTGATAAAGAATAATTTACAAGAATAATTTACAAATCCAAATAAAGGAGGTTTAGTATTTCTCCCTTCACATAACGAATATGATCGGCCTAAATAAAGAAGGTCTAAGAAAAGATCCCTTATTATTATTGTAGAGATGGATATGATGAACTGTATTATGATGTGTAACAAACAAACTACTTGTTGTAGTTTTGGTCTGGCTTTGCGACACTACATGTAAAATACAATTCCCAGACCATTTAGATCACTTGAAATAAGCCTATGATTTAATCTTAATGGTATAAAAATCACTTCACCAAGATCTTATGTGACTCAAGTTTGTGTTCACTTTTAAATATATCTATACAGGAGAGTTACACATCCAAATTATTTCTATGTCAAGGGTTCAGAGGTTTAACTCTGATTAAGTACATTTCTGCTTAAATGCATATTGTGGCGGCCTAATGATTAAACATAAATTAAAATCAAAAAGAATGGATCGTAATTTAATTTTGAGCGGTGATGTCAGACTTTTGCCTAACCAATTGGGGAAACGCATCAAAGGCACGAGGTTTAAACTCCCAATTAGCGCTCAGCTCCGCCTGTCAGCAAGACGTTTCCCATCAGACATTTCGCTCCCGCAGCCCGTGGGGAGCAACTGCAGCGACTTGCTCCAGTGTCTGTGTCCGTCTTGATACCGCGGGACTTCAAAGTCTCAAGCAGCCGAGCCGCAGCCAGCCACGGGTGCAAGTGGGACAAAAAGTCTAACCATAATGCAGTGCGCTCAGCAAGACGAGCGTCATAATTGCGCAGGTCTTAGCAAGACGGCGACAGGTCGAACGAGCCTAATATCATTTACTGAGTGCATGAAGGCGGTAGTGGCAATCGCCGACTGAAAGGGAAATGGAAAAATAAACTCCACACGGTGTGGATCACTGCGGTCACCCCGAAGTACCCGTTGGAGAAGTGGCGAACAGGGAAAATATAGTTTGGTGCAGGCGCGGCTGGCCCATAGAGGGCGCTGGGGCGCCGCCCCCCTCCTCCGACCCCAAAAAAAATAAAAAATAAAATTATTATTTTTTTATTAATTTGAGGCAACTAAACTATTTAATTTTACTTAAGAATGCACACTGAATTTATATTATGGCACTGTATTTACATTTCATGGCGAAATTCAAGCTCGAAACTGACTAATTTGACTTCTACGGGCGCCAGTTCACGGCGCCCCAAACCCTCGTTCACTCAGAGTGGCCCTATCAATTTCTATTACCATTCAGTTTTAACGGAGGGTTTGGGGCGCTAGGCATTGGCGCCCTGTAACTGGTTACCTGGCAACAAAAACAACAACATTCGGATCTACTACCGGTTGCTTGCGGAGTCGCGTGCAGTGTTGCCAACTTAGTGATTTTGTCGCTATATTTAGTGACTTTTCTACCCCCCTGGCGACTTTTTTTTCAAAACAGCGACAAGCGACAAATCTAGCTTTGTTCTGGTGTTATTTGGGACTTTTTCGCCAAGGCAAGTATCACTTTTCACTGTTCTCAACGAGCAGCGAGAGACTCCCCGGCCCCTCCCCGTCACAGAGCACTGATAGGCGGCGGCCCGGTCCTTGCGCACCAGTCCCTCTCAGCTGCGGTCAGAGCATGAGACACACACCTCTCTGCTCATGTTCCGTTAGCATCCCTATTAGCAGTTGTAGTAGCAGCTTCCCCCCCCCTCCCTCTTCTACAGTCTATGAGTAGTGCAACTCAAAATATTATGCAGTGCTTTTTTAAACTTTGAGCATGTATGATATGATTACTAGACTTACCATTATCACGTTGTTTATGCGATTGTCACGTTCATAACACACTAGAACCTCACCTATTGCCTAAGTTTGCATCATGCTTTTAGTGTGCATATTGTATATAGTTCTCTGCAAACCTATGTTGGCATCCTGCCTTTAGTGTGCATATTGTATATATATATATAGTTCTCTGCAAACCTATGGTGGTGTGACGCACACAAGACATATGGTCACAATTTGTGTTTATGTATTAATTTTATCAGTGATCATAATCACTTGTTTCCCAGCACTTGCTGATGATTTAAATTTCAACTTTTATTATCTCTTATTCAGTCTTTGAAGGCTTGTACTTCTGGGTGTGATACCGATTAACGCCAGAGAGAGAGAGAGAATGTTAACTTGTGTATAATTCTCAATTGTTATTTGCACTTTTAATCTTGCTGAATTCTACAAGGCAAATAAATTAAGTTAAACCCTAGTTCCCCTGCCCCATTTGTCTTTGTAAGGAAATTTTCTATTTTGTCTTTATTATTTTGTCAGAATGCACCAGAATGCTTAATTTGTATGTGAAAATCACCAAAAAATCTTCTGGGGGAGGATCCCCCCAGACCCCCCTACATGGTTTTGGTTTATAAAATTTCAGCCCCACCTAAAAAAAAATTCACCAGCCGCCACTGGTTTGGTGGCAGTGTGAGCGTAAAGGCGATAGAGTGCAGCCTGTGGCGATCTCTGTGAACGCTGTGGCCGAAATAAAAAGAAGTGATCCGACATAAAAGTGGACGCAAACAAGTGCATATCCTCACACAACAGTGTTTGTGCCACGAGCGGGGGGCACTGAGACCCCCCATGAGATACAGATTCGGAGAATTCATCCCGGGGCAGTGACGGGCGGCGGAGGGTTAATAATAAACTTCACAGTCCCTTTCAAAACACAATTGCGACGTGCTTAAACACAAAGAAAAACACATAGATAAAACGGACTAAAAGCCGTGAAAAAAATCACAGTAGCCTATGTGATGTACAGTAGGCTTATCATTAGTGTATGAAAAGGTGCACTCCTGTCTGCCTGACTGAGGCATCGAGAACAGCGTCAGTGTAAAAGTAATAGGCTGTATTCCACCTCAATATTATCAGAATTAATTCCACAACATGCAGATAGGTTATTCTTTAATAACTGCAGAGCTTATTCGAACGTTGCAATTTCGTTTTTATTTGCACTCATATGTCTCCGTTTGTAGGCTATTTAAGATCCTAATTCGTTTTGTTTTTGTTGGTATCACTCCATGGAAAAATCCGTGGAGGCATTTGTTCATTAGTTGTAAGAATGGCTTCATCCGTTTTGCAAAGGAACTCCCAATATATGATAGACCTACATGGCTTATAATAGGCCTATCTGGATACATTTTACACAAACACATTCGTTCTCGCACTTCATACATGTGCCGACGGAGTCGCCGTTTCTCCTTTCTCCACTTTCTGTGCGTACGCATGGGTCAGAGTTTGCGTGGAGGACCGCACATCTCCCGTCAAGTTTGGTTTTTATAAATCCCAATATTTGCTTAGAAATTGGCGTGCGCCCTCTTCTGGGCGTACGCAACGTTTATAAATGAGGCCCCTGGAGAATACATTTGAGGAGGATATAATGTCATACGCCTAGTATGGCTACACAAAATGTGCTTTATAATAGGTTATTGTTGTATTTCACATTTTTCTATTTCCATGGTAAACACATAAACATCTAGTTGAAATGTGCAATTCATGTTGTCATTTCTCTCTCGTCTTGTCGATCCAAATGCGTTGGAATTTAAAAATTTAAAAATAGACAAAAGGCCCCAACCACAACTTTCATTTTGAACTGATTCGAGTGTGATATGTAGGCTATCACAAGAATATGTTCACAAATTAGGAACGTACGAGGGCCCTTGAACGCCTCCCGTGGCTCAGCCAGTCAGAGCCACGTATCCATCGTCAACAGGAAACGGGGGAAGCGTCCTTGGAGATGTTGTTACTAATTGTGCTGTAACTTTCGCACCTCTCTCCCCTCTGAGTCCACAATGTCCGCGTTAAACAACTGACAACCGCTCGATATCGCCACAGGGGCTAATGAGAAAGCGATTAAAAGTTTGGAAGGTAAATCACTCATCACGAATAAGTTGTCCCTCCAGCTGCTTAGCACCGGCTGAGCTAACGTCTAGTAGCTAGATGGCGCCCAGCTTAAAGTTAGCTGAGACGCTAGCTTAATTAGCTCTGCTCATCCCTTTCCTAACTGTCATCACACACTTCTACTATCCTGAAAATATCGATATTTTGTTTATTTCGTTTATGGAGGTGTTCATGTGTCACCGTTTTACCACAGGCGTGCGCATGCGCTTCATACTAAGCCCCTTCTGTCTCTTTTGTACAACAATCCAGCGGCTACATTCAAAACGCTGATTTGTTAATCTTATTAGCTAAAGGTATACGATCCAGTTTCCTCTCATAAAGCAGCGCGTCTGTATAACAGTAGTTGCTGTCTGCCCCTGTGTTGTATACATAGATAGTGTAACCCTTATTTTTATGTGGTAGCGTCCGGTCTCCTCGGAATGGTGGGAACACTCGGGTTACAAATAAACAACAGATACAATTGCTCTCGGCGTTGATTTCTTCTTTAATGATAGCCAAAACGGCAACACAATACTCTCGCATGTGCTCGACAGTCATAAACTGAATCCCACACATTAATGTGTCCCCCCCTAAACAAGACGTGGGCCGGAACTAATGTTTCCTGCCCATGCATAAATGAAATAATAATAAAATACTTAATAATCTGCAATGTAATTTAAATGAGAATTAAATAATAAAAACAATGTAAATTATAAGATTACAGTTTTCCCCTGCTACAAATAGAAATGTCCCCATTTCAATCAACCCGTATAAACAGAGTACCACTATTACATCACCTATCAAGGAAAGTATTATAGCAAACAGGAAACTGAATACGCTGGCAATAAAACAGTGTTAGAAATACACAACATCCCTGTTAATTAAATCACTCAGGTGGAGTTGAAAACTAAATGTTTTAAACCAAGGTAGGTACATATAAACAAAGCAACTTTCTTAGTACCCCTACAGTAAACACAACATATAAGTATCAAACTCCTAAATAACTCTAAGTAACAAAGTCTCTGTACTTTTGTGGTTGCCTAACTGTGCGGCCACAACGCGACGTGACAGGCTGAGGCTCCTGAGGAGACATGGAATGTCCATCAGGTGTGGAGGGGGAAAGGGGCGGAAGACTGGGGGGACGAGGGGAAGGGAGAGCACTGCACTGTGGGGCAGCACTGTCAGTAGCAGGTAGAAGCTCTTTCCTGGCTCTCGAAGGCACATAAGGAGGGGTAGGAGGGCGAAAAGGCAATGCACCTGACAAAGCAGTGAGGGGAGGGACTGATGTCTCTGAGGTGGCCGTATCAGCTGGCCTTGAGGGCGACTGGCTTTGGACAGGGGTAGTTGGAAGAGTCCCTTTGTATGGTTTTAGTCTATTATGGTGAACAATCCATGTCCGTGAGCGTTCACTCCTTGGATCTGTGATCTCATAGGTGACACCGGGTTGTCCGTCTCTGTCCATTCTCCTTCTGACCACAAAAGGGCCCTTCCATCGGGGTGCAAGCTTGTTCATCCTTTGTGCTGGATCATCCAATAGAACAAGGTCCCCTGGCTGGTGAGGGTGGAACACAGTCTTTTTGTCATATTGAGTCTTTTGATGCTGTTTGGAGGCATCAGATTTGAGGGCTGCATCCCTGAAGGCATGTGACAAGCGTGAGTTGAGGTCTTGGGCATACGCTGCTGGCGTTCCAGGTGTTGAAGTCGTCACAGCTGGACTGCAGTTCAACATGACATCCAGAGGCAAGTTTGGTTCTCTCCCATGCACCAGGAAGAAAGGAGAAAAACCTGTACTTGAATGGACACTGGAGTTATAGGCAAGCTCAAACTGTGGTAAGTACTGGTCCCATTCACCTCCACTTTGTGTGATGTATTTACAAAGCTGATCTTTCAATGTCCTGTTTAGTCGTTCCACCATACCGTCTGACTGGGCATGGTATGGTGAAGTACGTGTTTTGTCAATGCCAAGCAAACTGCAAAGATGCTTAACGAGGTCTGACTCAAACTGGCGGCCTTGGTCTGTATGAATTGACTCTGGTAAACCATGTTGCCTTATATAGTCCTCAAAAATGCACTTTGAAACAGTTGTAGCACGCTGGTCTTTCAGTGGAAAAAGGTTAACATAGCGTGTGAAATAGTCCATTACAACTAAAGCATACCTGTTGCCTTGCGTAGTGATAGGTAGTTCAGTGATGTCTGCAGCAATCTTTTGAAATGGCCTCTCTACTTGGATTGGCTGCAAAGGGGCTCTTTCGTGTGGAGTTGGGGAACTGCGTGTTTGACATGGTAAGCACTCAGCACAAAACTTGGTAATGTCACTGTTCATGTATGGCCAATAACAAATGCGTCTGGCCCTTTGCAGTGTGCGCTCTGCACTCAAATGTCCACTGAATGTATTACCATGCAATCCTGACAATGCTGTGGAAACAAGAGCTGCAGGCAGGACAACTTGAAAGGTTGCGGGTGTGAGTGGGCTTTTCTTTACCTTCCTGCAGAGGATACCATGTCGCATAGTCAATCTGGGAAACTCATGCCAGAGTTTTCTCAGTATGGGGGACGAGTATTTCAGACGACCTATTGGTGGTCTCTGAGCATTGTCCGCCAGCCATGAAATTACTGCACTCAGGCACTCATCCTCACCTTGCTGTTCCTGTAGTTTTCCTGAGTCAATAGACAGTGTGTGAGTGATTTCAGGGATATCTGAGGTGGCGTTATCATCCCTGTCTGTCGAGGTGATAGAAGAGATGACACACTGAACAGCCTTGTTGTGGGTCTCGGGGCCTGGACGTCTGGACATGGCGTCTGCGTTGGCATGTTGTTTACCTTCTCTGTGCTGGAGGTTGTAGTCATACACATCAAGCTCCAGTATCCAGCGGCTACGTCTGCCAGTAGGGTCATTATCCACCGGGGCTTTCCTCAGATTCATGAGGGGCTTGTGATCTGTGACCACTGTGAAAAAACTGCCAGACAGGAAATGTTTAAAATGTCTCACAGACCAAACAACTGCCCATAGCTCACGGTCAAAGGTAGACCATTTTCTTTCTGGGGGTCTGAGTGTGTGGCTCGCATAGGCTATAACACGTTCTTTGTTGTCTTGTCGTTGAGCAAGCACAGAGCCAATGCCACCCTGTGAAGCATCCGTGTACAGCAGGAAAGGTTGTGTGAAGATGGGGTGTGCCATAATAGGAGGGTGCGTAAGAGCATGTTTCATTGACTGAAATGCATCCTCACATACATCAGTCCATGTGAATAGTGCTCCTTTCTGTGTGAGCGCGTGTAGGGGAGCTGCCATGACAGAAAAGTTTTTGATAAACCTACGGTAGTAGGAGCACAGTCCAATGAAAGCTCTCACCTGCGTGGTTGTTCTGGGTGTTGGCCATCCACGCACCTTTTCAAGATTCTTTGCATCCGGTTGAAGCCCATTGTTTGAGATGACATGTCCAAGAAAAGTCACTTGTGTTCTAGCGAGTTGGCACTTTTGGGGTTTTAACTTGAGTCCAGCTGCACGGAACCGGCTGAAAACCTCCTCAAGGCTCTGTAGATGATCTGCAAAGGAGCGACTGAACACAAGGACATCATCAAGGTAAATTAAGCATTCCTTCCAGTGTAAGCCATGGAGCACTAGTTCCATGAGCCTTTGAAACGTGGGTGGGGCGTTGGTTAAGCCCATAGGCATTACTTTGAACTGGTACAGAGCGCTGCCTGTGCTGAATGCTGTTTTCTCCTTGTCTTGTGGCTCGAGCTCAACCTGCCAATACCCACTGGATAAGTCCATTGTACTGAACCAGCATGCACCTGACAGGCTGTCAAGGGCCGCGGCAGGGTGTGGCAAAGGGTATGAGTCTTTGATGGTGGCTGCATTAAGTTTCCTATAATCAATACAGAACCTATAGCTGCCATCTTTCTTTCTCACTAATACAACAGGGGACGACCAGGGGCTACAACTTTCTTCAATTACATCGTTAGAAAGGAGCTGTTGTACTTGTCTGTCAATCTCTGCTCTGATGTTAGGTGATGTTCTGTATGCTCTTTGTTTGATAGGGGGAGTATCTGTGGTCCTGACGCTGTGTCTGACTAGGTTAGTACGTCCGTAGTCTTGGTCATGAGCACTAAAAACGTCACTGTAAGTCAACAGCAAAGCTTTGAGCTTTTGTTGCTGTTCGTCAGTAAGTGTTAACTGACTTAGGTCAACATTAGGTAATTTCTGCTGAGGGGCGGAGTCAACTAACGTAGTAACTGTGGCTACATCTGCTTCTGCTATGGAGTAGTCATCCTCACTTGTGTTGCCCACAGGGTGAAAATCACCCAGCATAGTGTCACATGGGACCTGTATGTCAGCTGTTGTCGGGTTCATTACTCTGACATAAGTCAGCCCTGCTTGTACAGGAGCAAGTGTGCGTGCGGCTAACAAACCCTGAAAGGTAGGGGGACCTGGCTCTAGGATACCCGTGTAGTCGGCTTCAAGATCTGGTACCCCAACTGTGGGCTGCACTTTCGCCAAAACAGTCATCTGTGACATAGCAGGGACAACAACAGGAGATAAAGTACAGGCGTTACAACTTAGAGGGGCAGTCTCAGTAACACGCATGAGTGGGACGCTAGTTGAGCTGCCTACCTTAAAAACACCTTCCCTCAAATCTACAACTGCGTAGTGTGTAAGTAGAAAGTCCCAACCTAAGATTACAGGTTGCTTAACGTTTCTGACAACATGAACAGTATGGGTAAATAGCTCACTACCTAGTCTGATGTTAATAGGAAGTGTGCCTAGAACGTCTAGATAGTCACCAGTTACTGCTCTAGGAAGAACACCAGAGTGTTGCATAGCTTTTGTTCTCAAAGATGGAATAGACATCCTAAAGGCTTCACTGATAAGCGATATATCTGACCCTGTATCTAGGTAAACTTTTGTAGCAATGTTCTCAATGACAGCCATCACATAGCGTGTGGGTTTTTTATGTGCAGCTGGCATCATCGGCTGTGGGGCCTCATCACCAGTAGCAGCAAACACTTGGCCCTCAGCATCTGCTACCAGTCGTTTCCCTGCTCATGAGTGTCTTCGCCAAAGCTCACATGATGGCTCCTCTCTCTGTGCGATGGTTGTCTCTCTCTAGCTGAGTAGGCTTGGCGTGAGTCATACCTGGGCACAGTCGAACCATATGGGGAAGAGTAGGAGGTGTGCTGGCGGGAGTCATTTTGGTGAATTTGTCTTGAATCGA
The DNA here is from genome assembly GCF_949987685.1 of Ammodytes marinus. Taxonomy (NCBI): domain Eukaryota; kingdom Metazoa; phylum Chordata; class Actinopteri; order Uranoscopiformes; family Ammodytidae; genus Ammodytes; species Ammodytes marinus. The sequence continues at coordinate 7,739,303 of NC_137232.1, read as the reverse complement.
AGCGGTCAGAAGAGTGACGCCTGTCTGGGCTGTAGTGCCTGAAGCGCTCCTGGCTGCCTGTAGAATAGGGGTCATGGCGACGATTTGGTGAAGACGAAGGCGCAGAGGAGTAGCGCCCGCCTGGGCTGTGGTGCCTAGAATAATCTTGACTGCTGTTAGTATGACGATGCTGTCGACGATGTGGTGAAGATGGAGGAGTAGGTGAGTAGTGCCTGTCGCGTTGACCAGACGAGTATCTTTGATGGGGATGATCACTGTGCGATCTGTTGGATCTCTGATGGTCGGCTGTAGAGGAGTAGGATCCACGGTCAGGAGAAAAAGATGGAGAGCGGCGATATCTGTCTCTGCCACGCTCACCCCTCTGTTCAGCTGGAGGGCGGTACTCATGTTTGGAGGATTCAGTACGAGGAGTACGGCTATAGTCTTGTCTCAAGTGAGTAACTTGAAGTCTGAGTGCTTGAACATCTTTTGAGAGTTGCGAGACAGCATTCATTATGCCAGCAGATGGATCTGAGCGAGGGTTTTCATGTGTGCTGGAAACCATAGCTAGAAGTGGCTCACCTTGTGGGGTAGGAGAAGTGGCACGCTGTGTAGTTGCATATGATGAAGCCGGTGGGGAAAGGAGTTTCAATGCTTCCTGTGCACGTTCCCATTTACATGCAACGGCTAACGCCTCCTCCAGTGTAGTGGCGCCATGCTCATGACATTTCGCTCCAAGATTGGGGTCTAAACCAGCAACAAATCTTCTGAAGCGTTCCATGGCAATAGCTGCATCACCATAGTTGGGGAATGCCTCCAGCACCAGTCTTGTGGTTTCAGCAGCAAAAACCTCTAACGGTTCCTTGGGCAAGCGCTGTCGGGCATTTACGAATGTCTGGAAGTGCAGCAAAAATTCCTTCCTCCCAAAAACATCATGGAGCTTAGCTGTACATTCTTCATAGTCCTGCTGCACATTTGGTGATAAGGACAGCCAATAAGCTAGTGCATCTCCACTGAGGCGAGTGGGGAGTATTGTAGCAATATCAAGCTGACGCCCGTCTGCACATGCTTTAACTGCCAACTCCAACCTCTTTTTCCACAGAGAAAAACTTTCTTTGTCCTTACCATCTCCGTGGAAACATGGCGGCAATTCCACTCGGTAGTGAACGACAGTCTTTGTTTTCTCTGGCTGGGCCGTGCTGCGCGCGCCGGCATCATTAGCGAGCGCTTCGTTGTCCTCAAGTTCCTCAATAACGTCCTCTAATGACTGTAGCGACATGTCGAAAAGTACTGTCCAACTTAAACGGCCAGGCGAAAAAAATAAATCCTCGTCCACTTATAAAACTGTCCAGAGTAGACACTTGTTCTTCAAGTAACAAACAAAAAAACTTACGGGGTGCGGCAGCAACCGTCACCTTTCGCCTCCTTGCTAGTTGAATGCCTTGGCTAATTAAGACGAAGATGGGAAAAAAACACCGCTGCCACCAATCTGAGACCCTTATTTTTATGTGGTAGCGTCCGGTCTCCTCGGAATGGTGGGAACACTCGGGTTACAAATAAACAACAGATACAATTGCTCTCGGCGTTGATTTCTTCTTTAATGATAGCCAAAACGGCAACACAATACTCTCGCATGTGCTCGACAGTCATAAACTGAATCCCACACATTAATGTGTCCCCCCCTAAACAAGACGTGGGCCGGAACTAATGTTTCCTGCCCATGCATAAATGAAATAATAATAAAATACTTAATAATCTGCAATGTAATTTAAATGAGAATTAAATAATAAAAACAATGTAAATTATAAGATTACAATAGTATATAAAAGGTTGTATACAGTGCAGTTATGTTTCCCTTTCTTTTGCGTTTCCCCCTGCAGTAACCATGACTGCAGCTGCTCTCATAGGAGACCAGCTGATCCTTGAAGAGGACTATGATGAAAACTATTCACCCGCTGAACAAGGTACACTCGGGTGAGGGTTATAACCTGGGTATGGTAGCAGGCAACACTATGGTTGACTCGGGTTTACAGTTTTTTTTAATGCATGAGGTTATAGTTAGTATAGTTGCACATCAGCAACCACATGGGGTTTTCTATTATTATTGTAATATGTGTACATTTTATATGATAGTTTTCACATTAAATATAGGTTTAAGAATTGATTTTCATATATAACATTGATAAAACACCTTAGAACATCGTGTGTTTTGAAAAAAATCATGTTGAAAAAGATTTGTTTTAGTAAATCATTCATTTAGGGGTTAACTATTATGTAAAATGCACTTCTCAATGGTTTTTCAACATATGCATATACACTCACCGGCCACTTTATTAGGTACACCTGTTCAATGGCTTATAAAAACAAAAAAGCTAATCAGCCAATCATATGGCAGCAATTTAATGCATTTATGTATTTAGACCTGGTCAAGACAATGTACTGAAGTCAAACCAAGCATCAGAATGGGGAAGAAAGGGGGTTTAGGTGACTTTGAACATGGCGTGGTTGATGGTGCACGGCAGGATGGATCCATACTTTAATGTTATTTACGCCAAATTCTGAACCTGCCATCTGAATGTCGCAACTGAAATCGAGACTCATCAGACCAGGCATGATTTTTCAATCTTCTATTGTTTAATATTGGTGATCCTGTGAGAATTGTAGCCTCATTTTCCTGTTTTTAGCTGACAGGAGTGGCACCCGGTGGGGTCTTCTGTTGCTGTAGCCCATCTGCTTCAAGGTTGGTTGTGTTAGAGATGGTATTCTGCATACCCTGGTTGTAACGAATGGTTATTTGAGTTACTGTTGCCTTTCTATCATCTCAAACCAGTATGCCCACAAGGCATTTTACGTCCACACAAATGCCGCTCACTGGATATTTTTTCTTTTTCGGACCATTCTCTGTAAACCCTAGATGGTTTAGAGTGAACATCCCAGTAGATCAGCAGTTTCTGAGATACTCATACCAGCCCTCCTGGCACCCTCAACATTGCCATGTTCAAAGTCACTTAAAACCCCTTTCTTCAGGTCTACATGCCTAAATGCATTGAGTTGCTGACATGTGATTGGCTGATTAGTTATATGTGTTAACAAGAAAATGAACCGCTGTACCCAATAAAGTGGCCGGTGAGTGTACATAGTAAAACAAGAGACACTGAATATTTGGATGGGTCTCTTAATTGTTTTCCAGAGCTTTATATCTAAATAGTCTCTTCTAACATTCTATTCTGTCATGATTGGTTACAGGGGGCCCCACTTTGCCTCAATGAGCTACTGTTGAAATCTACCTGCGTAACATAACATACTACCATCACATCGGGCTTGCCTCATATCGTTCTTTTCTCTCTCATCAGAGATCCAAGAGTACGCAAGAGAGATCGGCATTGATCCCGACCGTGAGCCGGAGCTCCTGTGGCTGGCCAGGGAAGGCATCGTTGCCCCCCTGCCCGCCGAGTGGAAGCCATGGTGAGTCAGGGGAGAGGATCCTCACCTAGCATGGCCGCCCAGAGCTCATTTGAATATGTGGCGCTGGATTATGTGTATTTTTTTTTTCAATCACATTTAACTTGTTTGTGGGTCTCTTGAGTAGAGTTGAAATTTGTCATGAGAAAAGGCTTGTTGGTCCTTATAGAGACACAAGCTGACCCAGCGGCAATCTGATTTATCTGAGTGTGTATGACAGTAACGCAAGTGGAGTGTTTGTCCTTGCAAAGAGTCAAGAGTGTAGGTCTGTTCCTGACATCTGAAGGTGGAGGTGGTATAACAACCGTCTCTTGGCAACATCTCTAGGGAGCTGTCAGCTGTAATGAGATTTTAAACTCCCTCTTACATTTTACAACACAGCAATATTAGGCATATGCAAGAAAGAATCATAGGACAGGATTTAGTGCATAGTTTTAAGGGCTTGTGTGAGATTTATAAAGTAATTGAACAACATCTTAACAAACTAGCAGCCTTTTCTTTCTCTGTAAATTAACCTTTATTTTATATTACACAAGCAAATGAATTACCCGTCCCCCTTCTCCTGTTTTTGATAAAGTATTAAAGGCCCAAGACATTTCTGAGGTGGGTTTAGAATAGAACTTTATAGATTCATTTGGAGCAGCGGTCAGTTTTCAGATGACAACAGGCCAGCCTCTGATGACATCTTTACTGTTCACCTGCCCACCCACCCTGCCACCTCTGTCCCTTCCCTGTGTGGAGATGCTAAAGTGACCCCGGCCCTCTGCCCCCTCCTCCTCCTCCCTCACAGCCAGGACGTGACGGGGGACATCTACTACTTCAACTTCTCCTCGGGCCAGTCCACCTGGGACCACCCCTGTGACGAGCACTACCGCCGCCTGGTGGCCGAGGAGCGAGAGCGCGCCCAGATCTACCCCACCGCAGGCGCAGGAGGCCCGGGCGCCAAGAAGGACAAAGACAAGAAGAAGAAAAAGGAGGGAAAGAAGGAGAAGAAAGAGAAGAAGAAGAAAAATGAGCTGCTAAAGACTCCTGGAGTGAGTGTTTTTTAAAAATATTTTCCCACTGTTTTAATTATATTTTCTGGGTGCTTACTTCCCTGTTTGTGTCTCTTTTCCTCCAGCCCCTGAGTTCTGTCTTGGCGCCCCTCCCGGGCCCGCTGGGCAGCCTGGCTCCTCTCAGAGGTCTGGATGCTCCCGGTCCACTCCCTGGTCCTGCCCCTGCTCTCCGACGCTCCCTGGGCAGCTCTGGGGGACTGGAGCCCCTAAAGAAACCCCTTGGTGTAAGAGCCTAGTGTGACATGAATAACCACGTCATATGCCTTTTTTGAATTCTCATAGCCTCTCCCCAACCCCACACCAGTAAGCGCTGTGTTACATTTTCAGGGCCCTCGGAGCGGTGGAGCGTCCAGTGTTCTGGGCAGCAGGCAGGATGAGAGGGTTTCCCTCGCTCTGCCTGGCTTTACAGATGATGAAGATGATGAAGATGGGAACATCTCCATAAACCAGGTACAGCACACAAGGACACTCATGACACATGCCAGGTGATAGAAGCAGTTGGTTTTAGGCTGGCTATGGCTCTTAAATGTGTACTTCTTCAGGACCCTATCAAAACCATTGTTGCTATTTCGGCAGAGTCCTCGTGGTTCAGACCGGTTATTGAAGAACCTTCATCTGGACCTGGATGCTCTCGGAGGAGGCCTACAGTATGAGGTAGACAGGCTCAACAACCTTTCTTTACCATGAGAGAACATTTGGACATTTTCCAGGCCCATAAATTCCCTTTGGTAGATTTTTTTTTCCATATTATTTCCAGAAGGCTTTTAAGGTATGAACATATGAATATATATATCTAGGACAGTGACGCTAGTGGTGGAGCTCCAGCTGAGGAGAGGACAGAGCCAGAGCTGCAGGACTTGGCCTTATCTGGAGACCACAGCCCTGAACCACCATCCCAGCAGGTACAGACAGACAGACACACACACACACACACACGCGCGCACACACACGCACACACACATACACAAACATTTTATAATGCCCATTTCTCGCGTTTGTTTCGTCTGTCCTTTCTTGCTGTCATTTCTGTGTCCTGTATGGACAGCTGTGTGTGCCATATTCTTTGAAGGCCCGCTGCATTTTTTTCACAGCAATTGGACAAGTGTTCACTACAGATTTTCTAAAACCTAGATGCAACCGTTGACGTCTTTGAATATTTTTTTCAGAATTTTTTTCAGAAAGTTGCTCCGAGGAACTTTCAGTTGTGTCAATTCTTACACCCCCTTTGGACAAAAGCAGTAGTGTTCCTACTACGACAGCTGTTGTTCCTGGGTGTGCGTACCAATGACAAAGGCATTACGAAAAAGTATAGAAAAACAGTATTCCTTGCACTCATGTTCTCGTTTGATGTTACATGTCATTCATGATCATCAGAGGAACAATGAGACTTTAAAAGTTCCTCTTAGTTAGTAGCTTAATAATGTGGCATCAGTATTGATGCCCTATTTCTACACATTGTCAGTGTGTAACTACCATGGTGGACTCATGTTTTTAGGTTGTCTGGTGCAACTGTGATTCTAAACGGTGTGTTGTTCCTTCTCTTTTATTGTGTGTGACCTCTTTGAACCTGTCACCTTTGCCCCATGACCCGGGCTGTGGTGTGTTCACATAGCTGCTGTGCTGCTGGGATCTGTCCTACAGCCCTGGCTGCTCCTGTGTCTTCCTCTTTGTCCTGCTCTCTTCCTACTGTCACTGCTACTGCTTTGCTGTCTGACAGTAATCTATCAGGAGCATGCGTCATCGCCGTCCAAACAATACTTCGATTATTTCCCCTCTGACGTATGTGCTAATTCCTATCGGGGACAGACCAATTCAACTCCAAATCGCTGCCATTAGATTTGGAGAACTTGTCTGTCCTAATTTATGAATCTTTCACATTCTTTACTCTACCCAGTAAAGACATTTCGTAATGCATTCTTTAAATTTTGCCTTGAAATGACACAATGTGCAAACTAGTCTTGTCACGATACTAAAAATGTTTGTTTTGATACTGGTACCAATATGAATTTCGATACTTTTCCAAAGAAACGGGGAAACACCGTCAAATGTCATTATTGTTCTTTATTTTGAAGCAGAAACTTCTAGAACAATGAGGAAAAAAAAGAAAAAAAATATTTGTCATACTAGCAAAAGCCCTAATATGTTTGAGATACTAAAACACAAAACACATTTTGATGAGACTGATTTGATATAGCCCGTGATAAGACAAGGTTATGTTACATTATGGATAATATTTAAAAAACGGAACTTTTATTTTCTTCAAATGCAGTATGGTAGCTAAATACCTTAGTACCACGGTACTTTATCAGAACCGGTGTACCGTACAAGACTATTAGTGCAAATGGTTTAGAGTTAATGTGTATAGATTCAGTTATTTCTTCCCAGAAAAAACTGTTTTTTGGAGAGACACTGAAGCTAGCGAGTTACATTTACCAAATGGACCTGCCCCTGTTTGTTTGTTTGTTTGTTTGTCTGTGTGTGACTGTGTCTGAGTGTGAGGCATTTGTACAGTATATCTTTCTACGCATTACATGCATGTTCTGAATTCACATCGCATGCGTCAGTTGTCTTAACACGACTAACTTTGTCCCTGCAAAATTGCACAATCTGTCCGTTCGTTTCGCATGCGGTTCGTATCAAGACCCCCCCACCCCCAACAATCCTCTTGTCTACCTCCGTCCCTCACCTGCCCTCCTTCCATTTTCTTTTTATCTCCCATGTGTCTCTCTGCACGCCTTCCTCTGTTGCCTCTGTTTGGGACGGACGGATGGACCGTTCCTCCACTTGCCCCTCTCACCAATACAAGGACTCATTGAGGGGCCGCCACCTCCGCTTGGCCCCACTGGCTGGCAGTACACACCGTGTCAGTGAGGAAGAGGAGGCAGGACCTATTAGCCCTGAACCTGAACACACTGCTGATCAGGAGGTAGCAGAGGAGTTAGAGGAGGTGGTGGAGGAGGACATGGAGGAGGGAGGGAATGAGTTGGAAGAAAAATATGTTGAGAGAGGGAAGGGAGAGGAGAAGGGGGGAACGGGAGAAGTAGGAAATGGACTGGAAGAGGAAGAGAAAGCAGAGCAGGAAGAGACCAAGGCCAGAGTAGAGGAAGGAAATGGTTTAAAAGATGGAGAGGAAGCAGGAAAGGATGAGGTGGAGGAGGAGAATGTAGAGGTAGAGAATGAACTGGAAGAGGAAGCAGAGAAGGAAGACATTGAAGAGAAAGTAGATTTAGGGAATGAACTGGATAGTCCAGAGGAAGACGAGAAGGAGGACACAGAGGAGCAGGTAAAGGTGGGAAACGAACTGGAAAAGGACGAGGTAACAAGTAAAAGAGATGGCAAAGAAGAGGTGGATAAGCTGGAGGAGGAAGAGCAGGGAGGAAGTCAATGGTCTGCTGCACACAGCAAGGAAAAGGAGGAGCAGGGAGAGAGCGAGTACGAGGTAGAGGAGGAATGCTGGGAAGGGGAAGACGAGGACAGAGACGAGGGGGCTGGCGGAGTTTGGGAAAAGGCCAGGCACAGCGGCAGCAACGAGGGAGAGGGAAGTGCCGGCAGTGAGCAGGAAGGAGAGAGTGGCCACAGTGACCAAAGCAAAGGCAGTAGAGAAAAGAAAGCAGGAAGCTACAAGGCCGCCCAGAGTGTGACCGAGGAGAAGAGAGAGGAGGAGGAACAAGAAGAGGAGGAGGAGGGAGAGAGCGATGGAGTTGTGGAGAGATGTGTCCAAAGCGTGAATGAGGAAGAGGGGGAGGAAGACAAGAGTGAGAAAGAGGGAGAGAGAAGGGTAAATAATGAAGGAGGGCAGGATGAGAGTGTGAAGGAGGAGGAGGAGGAGGAGGAAGAAGGGGTAGAAAGCCAGAGAGAGCAAGAGAAGGGGAAAGAGGTGGAGGAGGGTGAGAGCGATGGAGTTGTGGAGAGATGTGTCCAAAGCGAGAATGAGGAAGAGGGGGAGGAGGACAAACGTGTCAAAGATGGAGAGAGAAGCATAGATAACGAAGGAGGGCAGGATGATAGAGGGGAAGACGAGGTAGGGGTAGAAAGCCAAGGAGAGCAAGAGAAGGGGAAAGAGGGGGAGGTGGAGGAGGAGGGTGAGAGCGATGGAGTTGTGGAGAGATGTGTCCAAAGCAGGAATGAGGAAGATGAGGAGGAGGAGGAGGAAGGGGTAGAAAGCCAAAGAGAGCAAGAGAAGGGGGCGGAGGAGGAGATGGAGGAGGAGGAGAGCGACGAGGCTCTGGAGAGATGCTCCCTAAGCCAGAGGGTACCCACAGAGAGCCATGGGGAAGAAGAGGAAGTGGTAGAGAGATGTTCACTGAGCGAAGGAGGAGAAACAGAGGGGGAGGGAACCCGGGTAGATGAGAAGTCAGACGTCCCAAAGCCCCACAATGCATCTGGGAGTGAGTACATTGAGGATGAGGAAGAGGAGGAGGAGGAAGAGGTGGAGGGCTTTGAGACTGGAACGGCTCAGGTCGGACCAGCACAGCTAAGCAAAGAGGAGAAGGCTACGATGCTGCTGAGCGAACTCAAAACGCGCCTCGCTCCTCAGGGAAAGTCGACGAAGAGCCTGACAAAACAATGCCCCCTTCCGGCAGAGGTAGGGCTTCGGTGTTTGCCTCTGTGTTTGCTCACACCTCCCACTAGCCTGGTGAGACCAGCCTGATCTCGTGAGCTTGGCATTCGTCTCTCTCTCGTCCGATCAGTCTTGACTCCCCCCCAGTCTCTGTGGGGTAGGGAGTGTCCGGTCAAGAAATGACTGGGCCAATCCGGGGCCGAGTTCTAAACCTCAACGATTGTCCCCTAAAGTGGAAAGCAGCTTCCGATTGGTTCATATAGTCGTCAATATAGCCGTGTGAGACCAGCCATATGTCACCAGATTATTCATCGAATCCACGCTGACGGCTACAAGAACCAATCAGGGGTTGTTTTCCAGGAACGGACAGAAAGTGGGGAGGGCCCAGTCTGACTCGAGGCTAGGTTGATGACTACATGCACCAATCAGGGGCTGTCTTCCAATGACAGACAGGGCCTGGTTCCTCCCCACAGAGATTGGAGCAAGTCCAGACTGATTGGCGGTGGAGAAGCGAATGTGAGGCTCAAGAGGCTAACCCACCACCAGCACCACATTCACTACACACAACCTTCCTGACCACTGCATGTAGCTCCCAGAATCCAACTCCACTGCCTTAGGGGCTATCTCATCCTCTGTGACTCCCGAGGCTGGATGTCACTACTGGTACAATCCATCGGAGCCCCTGAGGACTGGACTGGATAGTTCTGATCCCTTCTCCTGTTGGCAGCTCTGGCCATTTAGACCTAGGTGGATGATCCCTCCCCCCACCCTGCCCCATATTTCCAGAGTCTACTTGCTTCCATTACAGATGGCTTGACTTTACTTAGGTTACAGTGCGCTTGCCAGCTCGCCGACCTTGGCCTTTGTTTGCATGTTCACTTTGCTTTTTGCCTCATGTTGTGTGTGTTTTGTGTGTCTTTTTGGAAACGACAGCGCGCTTTGATGTTCAGTGTTGCTTGTGCAATTTAGTTTGCGCAAATGTTTGCACGTGAAAGCTCATTCACAGCTGTTTTGGCCCATGGTCAGTCACTGAGTGCTCTCACTGGTGTGTTCTTACAGGAGTCCGATGCCATTAAGAACGTTGAAGACGCGTCGTCCTCCATCAAGGTACTGTTATCACGCAGTGTGACGCCTGTACACCGCCTTTCACTCCTTCATTCCCCAGTTCTTTGTCAACCTGTTCTGTTATGGCTCTGTCCTACAGCTGTCAGAGAAAGTTCTGGACATCCACGACCTGTCCGGCAGTGTCAGCTCAATGGAGAAAGATGACAAAGAGGAAACCAGAGAAGAGAGTGAGGAGGGGGCAACGACAAAGAAGGCAGAGGCTGCCAAGAGGTTTGTTGTTGTTGTGATATTGTTACTGGAAAACATGAACCATTTCAAACTGCTCAGACCAGGTGAATGTGTTTTTCATTAGGTCTCAAAATGTCTCAAAAGGAATTGGAAGTCCTAAGATTCATTAAGAATACTTTTGGGGGCGCCTTTAGCTCAGTTGGTAAGGCGTCCCCCTCCCGGGCCGGGCCCAGCAGCAGACCCGAGTTCGATTTCCACCCGCGGTCGTTCTCTGCATGTCACTCCCCTCTCTGCCCCATTTCACCTCTGTCTCTCTGCATTTTTTCAGCATTGTTTACCCCTTGTAGTAGTATATAATACCTCTCTATCTCCCCAGGCCTTTGCCGGCTGCTGGCAAAAACAACCCTCCAGCTCCAACCCTCCAGAAAGTTGAGCGACTGGTCCTCCACCAGTCCAGCCCCTCGGCCTCCCTCTCAGGCTCTCTGTCCCACTCTGAGGCAGGCGCAGGGCTCCGTCTAAAATCCCAAGCCCCCTGTCCGTCACCGGGGCTGCAGAGGCCCGACACCTCCAGAGGTCGGCTGGTCCGCACTCCCAACACCCAACTGGAAGACACCAGACCAGCCTCGCGAAAGCAAGAGAGCCCAATGGAAGAGAAGCAGAGCCCGAGAATCCAGAGAGACAGGGATAAGAAAGAGAAGGAGAGAGAGGAGGAGAAAGAGAGGGAGAAAGAGGAGGAGGAGGAGAGAGAGAGGGAGAAAGAGGAGGAGGAGAGAGAGCGGGAGAGAGAGGAGGAGGAGAGAGAGAGGGAGAGAAGGAAGACTGACGGAAAGGTAGAGGAGGAGAGAGAGCGTGTGACGAAGGAGAGGGAGAAGAGAATGCGTCTCCTGCGTGATGAGCTGAGGAGAGAGGAGGAGGAAGAAGAGAGGAAGCTTAAAGAGGACAGCAAGGAAAGACTGAGGTACAAACATGTCCTACTGACTTATTACATTACAGCCCCCTGTCAAGTCACAGTCTAGTGCACTCTAATACTACTTTTTAATATGATGTATCGGTATTCAATTTTTACCAGAAACATACGATTCGATACAATACGATATGATACGATATTACTCTATTGTCAGAGCAAGTTGGAAATTTGTTTTGCATTGCAGCAGTCCATTACAGAAAAGACCAATTTCTGAACTCCTAAATGCGTGTGTGCAGGGCTCTGCGGCAGCGTCTCCTGTCCAACCGGAGGGAGGAGGAGGCCAGGCTGAATGAGGAGTCTGAGGGGACCCTGGAGGAGCTCAGAGAGTCTACACACAGGGAGAGGGAAAGGCAGCAGCTCAAACTCAGGTCAGATACACATACAGTTAAGCAGTGGCTCTCAACGCCAGCCTACATCTGCATTGCACATATTCCAGATAATAATATCTTGGACACAACATCTGAGCACAAGATAGGCGGACGACATACGTTTGATTTTCACTTGTTACTTCTGATACACTTGGAAAACCCCTGTTTTATAAAATAAGACCCCCACAGTTGATGAGTTGTAATGACCTTACTAACACACATTTTTTATCTTTAAATTAGCTTAAATCTGCCGAAACTCTACCTGTAACTGCTTTAAAGCTGGGGTATATGATTTCTGATTGGTCAAAGTTAACATGAGCTGACACTTTGACCAATCAGAGCGAGGCTCCGATTCTCTCTTCTTATTGGCTGTTGGGACTGTCCATTCACTTTGGCACGACGTTGTTGGTGTAGAGTGTGTCAGGGAGGGACCATAGGGGAGGGACCAAAGAGAACAAGTGGAGCGGTTGAGGTATTTGGATTCGAATCTCTATCCCAACTGCCATTTCCTCCCCAAATCCTCCACCCCAGCTTTAATTGGGCTATATTGTACTTTCGCCCATTTCATTTTAATTGCAGCCATTCTAATCACTGTCTTAAGGTTTCAATTGTTTTGTCTCTTTATCAGCTTGTTGTGTATTTGATGTATTTGCATTGTGTATATTGTGTATGTACTATTGTTTTCGCTTTGCATTTGTTTGACTCGACATCATTGCAAATGAGTGTCACCCCCTCAATTGATCTCTGGAGTATTAATAAAGGTTAAATGAAATTGAAGTGATGCCTGTGTCCTGTGCTCAGGGAGGAGAGTGAAGTGACGCTGAAGGGCCTGCGCATCACTCTGGAGGAAGAGCGAGCGGCGGAGCGTGATAGGCTGGAGGCCCAGAGGAGGCGGGACATAGAGCGTCTGAAGGCGGAGTCAGAGGCAGAGCTGGAGACAGAGAAGAGGAGACTCCGGGCAGACAGGGAGGAGAAGCTCAACTCTCTCAAACAGGAGGTGACTGCTAGTCTGCATATGTGCCAAGCTCATTTCAGCATCATTTAGTCGGTCAAATTTTTCCATTTAAAATTGCCAATTTGCACATGCCGTGAACTCCTCAAGACTGCTTTTTTTTCTGATTTAGGATATTTCATTCCACAATAAATTGAACACAGATATTGCAGAACAGCAATACTAGCAAGTAGCTCGATAAACACCTGCGGACTTGGAAGAAATCAATGTCATTTAAGTTTAATAAATGGCAAAATTCCAATAGTTTCACTGTTTAAGGAATGCAGAAAGAAAATGGCAGCATGCATAGAGCTTCTCGACATGCTATATGTTAGCAGGTACTAACCTGGCTACCATTTTTCATATGTAGGGCAAAGGTCAGCTACATATTCTGTTGCTAAAACACACCCTGACCATTAAAACTCTAGTCTAAAGCGTGAATTCTTGGTTGTGATAATGCTTTTAATGTTTTTTTCTGTGAACTTTAAAACATTCAGAGACTGTCAAGGTTTAAAACTGTCCAGCAATCTGACCGCACATAGTGTTCATGGAGTTTATGTTTGTGTAAACACCAGACACAAACTGGGAAACAGCACGAGAACAAACAGCTTGTTTTGCTGGTACACGGTGGCATTGGACTGTTTGTTTTGTCTGTATAAAGGTCAGAATCACGGAGCGTAGGAGGGAGCTCATGAGTCCACGGCCCGAACTGCAACTGGCAGAGTACCACCGAGAGGTCAGAGGTCACACACCCACACACGGATTGTGTACAGAATGACATCAGCATCATCAGTACTGTGTTGGTTATGTCTTAAATGACATTTTTCACCGGAATGTGCCCTTTTCCGTTGCTGTAAATCCACGTTCCCTTTCAGCTGGGTGAGGTTCTGCAGGAGGTGAGGGAGGAAGTGCAGCGTGATCACGAGAGGAAGCTGGAGCAGCTGAAGGAGGACCACCGCAGAGAGATGAACAGCATCAGAGAGAAATACCTGGATGAGGTCAGACTACAGGGATTCTATGTGTCTCATTAAGCCTGTGCATTTTCATGTTTTTTTTCACAATAGTTGTTAAGCAAAAGCATGGGTGTGTTTTGAGGCCATTATAACATTCTGTTTGTGTGTGTGTGTGTGTGTGTGTGTGTGTGTGTGTGTGTGTGTGCGTGCGTGTGCGTGCGTGCTGCAGGAGACTGTTCAGAGCGAGCGCTTGCTGTCCACTCTGCAGGAAGACAGAGAGCGTCTCCAGGCCACGCACGCCGTCCAACTGGAGAAACTCCGCCTGCAACTCGACACACAGCTACAGAAGACACAACTGACACACTCGCGCAAGGTGAGGCCAGATAGACAGACAGACAGACAGACAGACAGACAGACAGACAGACAGACAGACAGACAGACAGACAGACAGACAGACAGACAGACAGACAGACAGACAGACACGCTGCATTTGCACTTGGGTCAGTTTCTGGTTTCGGCGGTCCAGTCCTGCGCATGAGCATAACAACGTAGCCGAAAAACAAATATAAGGCCCAAGTAAACACTGCATGAAATAAGTGATGTCGAAAGGTTTTTTGGAATACATTTAATTTTGCATTCCCATCTGCGAAAATATCATGCCAATGTGGCTGCACATGAGTCAAGTGCGACAGTGACACCTAGTGGTAAAGATTGGTATACCAGTTCGGTTTAGTCTAAATGTCAAACTGGTTTGAAATTGTTTTACACTGGCCCAACCCTAACGTGTGTCAATACATTGCCCTTCAAAGTCTGAAACCAAAGGCTCACAGGTCTTCCCTTCCTCCTGTTGTCAATGTGTGTCTGCCCTTTAAATAAATTATATTATTAAACATGTCTCCATTATACGAATAAAAAGCATCCCTTTTATTTCTTCTTTTAGGAGTCAGAACTGCGGGATCTGGCTGATCAGATGGAGCTGAGAGCCAAAGAGCTGAAGAGCCAGGAGGCCATGCTGCAGACCAAGGTCCACATCGTTTCTTCTATTACTATAACTATAAACAGGAACCTGAATCACGTGAACTGATGGTTGTTGTCTCTTTCTAGGCTCTAGATTTGAAGAGGAGGAGGAAGAAGCTTGGGGAGGAAGAGGACGAAGTGGACAGACAACTAGAGGTGGGACATCCCACTCATTTTCTATGAATAAAAGAGAATGACCCCACTTTCCAAATGGCATACAATTGCAATGTACAATTTACATATATATATTATAAACAATATTTACACACATATACCTATGTATACAAAACTTGCTAACACCACCCATTTTTTTAATTTTATTTTTTTAATAAGAAGCCTGTCTTCATCCACCTGTCCATCTGTCGACAACCACCCATTTCCCCACATACAGTGTATAAGTGTGTGTGTGTGTGTGTGTCTGTGTGTGTGTCCAGGCTTTCCCCCGGCTGATCCAGGAGAGAGACCAGCTGAAGGAGGAGCTGGAGAGGCTGAGAGAGGAGATACGTCACGCCAGAGAGCTGCTCCAGAGAGGGAGGGAGGAGAGGAGTCAGGCCAGGGAGGAGGAGGGCAGGGTGAGGGAGGAGAGAGACACAGCCAGGGAGGAGAGCAGGAGGGCCAGGGAGGACAAGGAGAGACTAGAGACCAAGGTGGCTATGCTGCAGGACAGGTGTGACCGTCTCAGCCGCAGAGTCAGGTAAAGGTTACATAACAGGACATCTTTCCACACACACACACACACACACACACACACACACACACACACACACACACACACACACACACACACACACACACACACACACACACACACACACACACACACACACATTGCCTTTGCTTTAGTTCAGTGAGTAAGCCAATGGAACATATTTAAAGGTTGAGTTAGCGATTCTGGTCTGGAGCATGCTTGTTGACAAGATCACTATTTGTCACAATCAGTGAATATGTCCACATGATTCTCTACCTCACCTGTACAAACTGCGTGTGCTCTGATAAAATATCCAGTGTTATAAATAATACACAGTCTGTGCTCTGTAAACGGGCATGTTGCCAGCTACGGTGGGTCTGTCTTAGCCCCTTTGTTTACATGGCCATTTTTAGAGAGCCTAGGCTGTGTATTAACACTTGTTTTTTTTTCCAGCGCACACATAGTACAGACAGGTAGCGTATCGTGAGGAGAAATACACTGATTTTGATATACCTCTCGGTACTGTTTGTACGCTGAAGAAAAGTATTTTAGTACGCGGCCTAGGCTCTGTAAAGTGGTATGTAAACAAAGGGTACGCAAACAAAGGGGCCCATCGTAGCTAGCAAAATGCCCATTTACAAAACCTAGGCTGTGTATTAAAACTTGCTCTCCTGAATCGCTGACTGCACCTTTAACGGAGGCTGATGCATTGATTTCTAGTGTTCCTGTTGCTAGGTTTTAAAAAGGATTATTGTCTTATTTTGTCTAATCAGTGAGCTGGAACAAGGTGAAGGAGCGAGTGCCTCCCCTAGAGCGGAACCTAAGCAGGACAGAAAGAAGACAGAGAAAGCCGAGGTGACGGCGCCCTCCAGTGTCAGGAGAGACTCACCGCTACATGTGGAAGACCTGGACGAGTCACCGCTATCCCCCGTACCTGACAGCCACAGCAGCGTGGACGAGTAAGGACAGACAGTCATATAGAACCAGAGCAAAATGTGTGGTTTTACTATCACAGCCAACCTTTTGGCTATTTGATACTAACAGAGGAAGATGTGTAATTCGTTTTTTTTAGAACTCTTAAGCATTGCAAAGTTGGCAATCCTTATTGGTCCTAATATTTTTACTAGGGCTGTCAAACGATTACAATTTTTAATCAGATTAATCACAGGATTCTGTGGATTAATCACGATTAATTTTACCATTCGAAATATGCCCGAAAAATTCTAATTTTCTCTGTATATTGTTGTATGAACGGAAAGATAAAGGACAGAAGGTAGATATGTAGGCCTACAATTATAAATCCAAACGATAGTTTTAATACTGAAAATACATTTAAATCAAACTAAAATATATACCTACCACACCATAATTCAATTGGTCTGTCTCTTTACTATGTCTTTGGGCAAATATAGGCTATATAATGGCATTTACTTTGTGAATCTATAGGTTGTGCATTCTTGAATACAACTTGATTACAGTCTGCGGTGTGTGTGTGTGTGTGTGTGTGTGTGTGTGTGTGTGTGTAAGCGTGACCACGTCGTAGGGACTGTTCATTTGTACCAGGAAGCTGACGTTATGTTGATGTCTACTCACACACACCTCTGAAAACTGCAGACGTTTGTGTCCTCTCGGGCTCTGAACAGAGCGGACAATGTTTCTCCTCCTGTTGCTTCGACATCAACTGTCACCCGCGGCAGTTGATTTTATATACTATCTATGCCCCCGACACAGACGTGACCGTTAGCAGTTTAAAACACGGCATGGGCTAGCGTGCTGTTATGTTTGGCTGCGCGCAGCTACTGATCCTGGGTCAGCCACAACTTAGAGTGACTGTAGTACAGAGCCGGTGGGATGCACGGGGCGGATCATTGCGTTAATTGCGATAAAAAAATGAACGCGTTAATTCAAGAAATTAATCACCCCGCGTTAACGCGATAATTTTGACAGCCCTAATTTTTACTGAATGCTGATTTAAATATACTATTGGTAGCTAATGCGCCATTAAAGAATGCATCTTCTTTTATGTGATTTTCGTGCCACAATAACAAGTACAGCAGTCCTTCCCCTGGAATTCTGTTCTTGTTAGCATGTAAACCTGAAATGGCTATGCACTGATCACCGAATAAATACCTACAAAACTCAAAAACACCATAACCTCACACAGTTGCCAACTGTCGTAATGTAGCCTCGCACAGCGCAAGCTTAGTAAATCTGGGAGTCGGGAGAGAAACATTTGGAACTACAGTCATTTTATTTGCAGAACTTTGTGATTTCTAAATCCGGTTGGGCAGGCGTCACCGCTGCCCACACCATGCCGTGAGGGGCTACCTGTATGATTCTCTCAGTTGTAGCCTCTATACTTCACAGATTAAGCCATGCAAATATCTCTCTCAAATAACACTGGCTGACCAAGCATACAGCTGATGCAGAGAGCCTTCCCCCCTCGCCAAAGGCAAATGCTTTCAGAATATATTTGGAGCATTCAGTACCTTTAAGGTTATTCTGGAGAATATTCTGGACAGGATTCATCATTGTTATGGAGTTTTGGTCTTTAGTATTTAACAGTCCTCTAAGTAACAATCATAGAGGTCTCAGCTCCAATATATTCTTTCCGTTGTCTGTTCATACATATCTTGTGTCCTTAAGTTTGTAAAGCAAGCACATTTGTCCACTGCCTGATAAGAGTAATAAAAACTTTTAATGTATCCCAATAAGGTAATATTTAGAACAGAAAAATATGCAATTAATCGCGAGCTAACTATGGATAATCATACGACATGAAATTACAACTTTTACAAAATACCGGTATATTTAAGGAATTTTATTTGAATTGTTTTTTATTTTTTTATGTTAAATCCCTCCAGTCCATTGGCAGATGGTTTTAGCCATAACAACAATATTGTCTTGTCGTGCTATGGCAAGTCAAACTGTCTGCTGTGGAAAGGGTCTGTTGACTTGTATTAGCTGATGGAGGGAAAGTCAGCTCAAGTGCCTGTGTTAGATGTAGAAACTTTCTACTTCCACTTCTGTGGTTTCCGCAACCCCAGAAAGTGGCGTGTTCTTTTCCAGAACGAGGCTTTCTTTGATGTCTCTGGGAGATTCTCCCCAGGGACTGCAGACTCAAGATGTTCCACAGGTGGTTTATTTGGGAGGATAAAGAGAAGCTTTTCCAACAGGAGGAGTTCCTGTTGCGTCTCTTTAGCTTCTTCGTCTTCTTCCAGACTATTGAGGGCTTCTTTTTTGTGGTGGGCCTCTTCCAGCCTGCACGGCTTCTCCTCACTAACTTCGGCCTCTTCCACAGTATCCAGGTCCTGATCTTTAGGGAGGGACTCTTTCAGCCTACACGGCTTCTCCTCAGATACATTAGCCTCTTTCAGACATTCTAGGGCCTGTTCCTTGTTTAAGGACTCTTTCAGCCTGCACGGCTCATCCTCAGATACTGTGGCCACTTCCAGAATATCCAGGGCTTGTTTGTCTTCATCCTCTTCTAGGACTTCAATGGCTGGTTCGTTGGCAAGGTGCTCTTCCTGCCTGCATCGATTCTCCACCTCCTCCTGAAGTTCAACGGCTGGTTTGTTTGGGAGGGGCCCTTCCTTTAGACATGGCTGTTCCTCAGAGACCTTTGCATCTTCCAGGAGATTGATTGCTGAACCAGTAGTGAGGGACTCTTCCTGCTTACAGGGCTTCTCCTCCAATAGTTCGGCCTCCTCCAGACATTCCAGGACTGGTTCATTGCAGAGGGGCTCTTCCTTACTGCAGGGCTTCTCCTCATCTACTTCAACCTCCTTCGGACGTTCAAGAGCTGGTTTGCTAGGGAGGGACCCTTTCTTTAGGCATGGCTCTTCCTCAGATACCATAGCCTCTTCCAGGAGATCGATAGCTGGACCATTAGGGAGGGACTCATCCTGCTTGCAGGGCTTCTCCTCCAATACTACCGTCTCCTCCAGACGTTCAAGGGCTGGCTCATGGGGAAGTGACTCTTCCAGCCTGCACGGCCCATCCTCAGATACATTTGCCTCTTCCAGACATTCTAGGGCCTGTTCCTTGGTTAAGGACTCTTTCAGCCTGCACAGCTCATCCTCAGATACTGTGGCCACTTCCAGAATATCCAGGGCTTTTTCGTCTTCATCCTCTTTTAGGACTTCAATGGCTGGTTTGTTGGCAAGGTGCTCTTCCTGCCTGCATCGATTCTCCACCTCCTCCTGAAGTCCAAGAGCTGGTTTGTTCGGGAGGGGCTCTTCCTTTAGGCATGGCTCTTCCTCGGAGACCTTAGCCTCTTGCAGCAGATCGATAGCTGGACCAGTAGGGAGGGACTCTTCCTGCTTGCAGGGCTTCTTCTCCGATAGTTCGGCCTCCTCCCGACGTTCCAGGACTGGTTCATTGTGGAGGGGCTCTTCCTTACTGCAGGGCTTCTCCTCATCTACTTCAACCTTCTCCTGAAGTCCAAGAGCTGGTTTGTTTGGGAGGGGCACTTCCTTTAGGCATGGCTCTTCCTCAGAGACCTTAGCCTCTTCCAGGAGATCGATAGCTGGACCATTAGGGAGGGACTCATCCTGCTTGCAGGGCTTCTCCTCCGATACTACCGTCTCCTCCAGACGTTCAAGGGCTGGCTCATGGGGAAGTGACTCTTCCTGCCAACATGGTTTCTCCTCATAAACTTCATGTTCTTCCAGGGGTTCCAGAGCTGGTTGGTTATGGAGGGACTCTTGTTGCTGGCATGGTTCTTCCTTGTTGACCATTGCCTCTTCTCCAATAGAGAGAGAATATTCTAGCTTCTCTGGTTTCTCCTTAGAGACTTCAGCCTCTTTTAGGACTTCAACGGCTGGTTCATAGGGGAGAGACTCCTCTCTATTAGCCTTGAGCTCATTGGAAAGCTCAAAGTTGAGAGATATCTGGCTGTTGAGCTTAGTTTTCTGCTCATCCAGCTCTTTTTCAAAACACTTCTCCCTCTCAAGGGCTTTGTGTTTTAGGACATTGATATCCTCCGCCATTGTTTGGCAGAGGGCTTCCTGCTCAGCCTGCAGGTTCTTGATTATGTTACAGTCCTGGATAACCTTGTCTGCGTGAGACTTGATTTCTTTCTCAAGTTCACGCTGAAGGTTTTGAGCTTGCTGCCTGACAGCAAGGACATCAGCTTCATACATGAGGCTGATCTCATAGTGTGCAACTCTGATGTAATCCAGTTCTTCTTGGAGAAGCTTGTTCTTCTCCCTCTCCCCCTGGAGCTCAGCTGTGAATTTATCCTGGCTGATTATATGTGCCACTTTGAGCTCCTCGTATTCATTTTGAAGGAGCTTCTTCTTCTTCCTCTTGGTCATGTCCCTCACCTGAGTGGCAATCTTTGCAGTGTTTAGAGTGTCTGCATTGCTGTACTTCTGCAGCCTCTCTAGCTCTGTTCTTGTGTCCTTTTCCTTCCTGATGAACACCTCTTTAAGTTCTTTCTGCCTATTCAACTTTTGGATTGTTTCATCCAGCTGAACCTTAAGCTGCCTTACTTCTCTACGGAGTTCATCACACTCCCTCAAGTTGTTCTGAGGTCTAGCTGTGCCCTGTTGTCTATAGGTCCTATTGTAAACTCTGGAGTCATTTACTTGCTGCATTTTCTTTGGCTATTTATGTGTCAAAGTAGTGCTGCTGTTGAAAGTGTTCTCTGTTGAACAGATGTCTTCTGTATCAGTGGTCTGCCTTTGTTATCTTTGTAAGATGTTCGCTCTCTGTCAGTGCTGTCACTTGTTGGAAGGTTTGCAATCATCTGACTGGCTTAACAGCACAAATAGAATTCATTGATGATGTCATAGTACGCATGTCATGGAATTATTCCTTTGATGTAACTTCAAAGACACATGTTCCTTTCCCTTTGATCTTTACATTTAAAAGAGCACAACCTGTTATTCAAATGTAAACAACATGGCTGCCCCACTAATAGCATTCCAAACAGGTTTAAAATGTGCTATTGATTCCTTATTCATTACGGTCCTTTGAGAACCATAATCCTCTTGCATCTATAAATTCAACTCTTCAGCAATATTGCAAAAAGCAACAAAAAACACATTTTTTATTAAAACATTTCAATTTTCACTTTCTTTTTACTATTGGTCTTTTTTCTTCAAATGTCAAACTCACATGTCATGTTAAAGATTTAACTGATGTGACACATTATATTTTTTATCTTTTAGTTTTTTAGTTATTTCATTTCAGATTGATAAATTCTTCATGTGTGCATCATCTATTTAAGCTTCTTGTGTAGTGAAGTCTGCTCTGTCCCTTCCATGTTACATTTCCAGTCAAGTTGGTGGCCCAGTTTAAATCTCTGGTATTTGTAGCCCTCCACCACTTGAACCTCATCTCCCAGCACAGAAATAGTGTTAATTTGGGAATGGGTTCACTAAAGAAGGTAGATTATGACGTCTTCTACTCCAACCTTGGGGCGATAGGCAAACTGTTAGGTGAGAGGTACAATAACAAGGACAGCAGTCCTTCCCCTGGAATTCTATTGGTAGTATGTAAACATGAAATGGCGTTGCACTGCAGGGTTCGACATAACCAATGGCCCGCTGGCCCGGGGCCAGTAAAATCATATGCAGGGCAAGTTGATTGGCCAGTCACTTTCCCGCCCGGGCCAGTAACGGCCAATCACAGTTCAGTATCTTTTTGTAGACTACATCATGGATCATTGAAATGCGCGTTGAGAGTCGGAATGAAAGCAGTGTTTATCAATATAATAAAGATAATATAAAATATATTTTTTAATGAAAGGCCAGTGGACAAACGATGCGTGGGCGTTTTGACAGGCGGAGAAACAAGCGGGCGCACTCTCGCTCCGTTGGCAGAGCTGCCTACCGTCCACCTGCGAGTCGACAAATCAATCGACTTACTTTGCCCCCTTTCTTTCTTCCCACAGCAGAGGTTGAGGTGCAGAAAATGAAGTGATAACTGTGCTTTTCCTTTAGCTGCCGCCGTAATGTTACAGTATTTGCATCAAAGCCGTAATGGTAATACAAATGAGAGGCTTTTTTTAACCGCTGTGAATGCGTCTCCGGTGATTGTGTCGGGTGTAGACAGAAACTAACGGAGGGACTCTGCTCACTGGACAGTTCCTTTAGTCGGGCAGTGTGTCTGCCGACATGGCTCTGTGTTTTCAGGCTCGAGACATACAATCAGATCGCGGAAGTCTTTCCCATTGAAATCGCTAACGGGGGGAATATCCCCGGTTATTATTTTAGCCACAAACCACAGTTCTTCTGCGCGGCGGCTCACTCGCTCACTCACTGGCGAGATCTCACGGTGAAACGCTGCTATGCTCGGACGAAGGCATTATCTGTTTCTAATGTGATTTAACGTCATAGTCTTAGACGAGCGTTTAACTTATGCTGCATATTTTGCACTGCATTGTTTTTTATCAATAGTTTGAAAAAATGGTCCCACACCAGACTCCTAATGTGAAGCTGACACTTCATGCTGAAGTGACGCTCCTGCAGCGCGCTCACAACCAGACGTGAAATCGCATACACAGTGAAATCTCCCATTAAAAAACGGCATAACTCCCTAATTTTCGGATTTCTATTCTATTTTTAAAGTCATCTTGAGCACACGTGGAAAACCGGTCATTCGGTCGACACATTCACATCCCTAATGCATACAGAAAAAGTAATAAAAACAGCCTACCACACCACAAAGACTGATCAGACCTTCATCTCTTATTTTTCCCTATGTTTGATCATGATTTCTGCAGGTGAACTATTCATTAAACTGCCCAAATTCAAGAATAAAAACAATCATCAAACTACTGGACTTTAAAATACTGGCCCACCCCTTCCACATACTTTCAGTCGTAGGCTTCAAATTCAATATGTTTGCCTGGTTTTATATTATGTGTATGAGCAATCTCAACATTTCATATAATTAACTAAAAGAAAAATACCCAAATCTAAAGGGAATATCTATACTGTTACAGTATAGATATTCCCTTTAGATGGTTATTTTTCTAATACAGGTATTATAATTATTGACACTAAATTATGAAGAAAAAAAAAGTGTGTGCAGGGCCAGTGAAAATATACAGTACAAGGGGCCAGTAAAACTCGGATCCACTGGCCCGGCGGGCCAGTAGGAAAAATAAGTTGTGTTGAACCCTGCCTGCACTGATCACAGAATAAATACCCACGGAACTAAAAAACACCATAATTTCCCGCAGTTGCTGACTCGTAATGTAGCCTCGCACAACACAAGCTTTGTAAATCTGGGAGTCGGGAGAGAAATATTTGTAACTACAGTCATTTTGTTTGCAGAACTTTGTGATTTCTAAATAATTTATTTTAATATTGGCATATCACGTACAGTGCTGTCCCAAAGTCTTTTAACGCCCTTCATTTTTTTTAACGGGAGATTAAAGCATGTGTTCTGTAATTATGATCCTCTGCTCGCCCCGTAATTTGGTAAATCAGGAAGTGCTGGAGCAGTAACGTTGTGTGTCGCTAAGCCTCTGTGAAAATAAATGGATAAAGTAAAGGTTCTTAAGAATGGAAAGTTCAGCCTCAGAGCCCTGCCAGATTGTTCTCACTACAACACC
Source organism: Ammodytes marinus (assembly GCF_949987685.1). NCBI lineage: Eukaryota > Metazoa > Chordata > Actinopteri > Uranoscopiformes > Ammodytidae > Ammodytes > Ammodytes marinus. The sequence continues at coordinate 7,715,400 of NC_137232.1, read as the reverse complement.
AAAGTTATTTGCATTTACTGTTGCGTTTCAACCAGGATACATCCCTCTGCAAGCGGTTGGGCAGGCGTCACCGCTGCCCACACAATGCCGTGAGGGGCTACCTGTATGATCCTCTCAGTTGTAGCCTCTATACTTCACAGATTAAGCCATGCAAATATCTCTCTCAAATAACACTGGCTGACCAACCATACAGCTGATGCAGAGAGCCTTCCCCCCTCGCCAAAGGCAAATGCTTTCAGAATATATTTTGAGCATTCAGTACCTTTAAGGTTATTCTGGAGAATATTCTGGACAGGATTCATCATTGTTATGGAGTTTTGGTCTTTAGTATTTAACAGTCCTCTAAGTAACAATCATAGAGGTCTCGGCTCCAATATATTCTTTCCGTTGTCTGTTCATACATATCTTGTGTCCTTAAGTTTGTAAAGCAAGCACATTTGTCCACTGCCTGATAAGAGTAATAAAAACTTTTAATGTATCCCAATAAGGTAACATTTAGAACAGAAAAATATGCAATTAATCGCGAGCTAACTATGGATAATCATACGACATGAAATTACAACTTTTACAAAATACAGGTATATTTAAGGAATTTTATTTTAATATGTTTTTATTTTTTTATGTTAAATCCCTCCAGTCCATTGGCAGATGGTTTTAGCCATAACAACAATATTGTCTTGTCGTGCTATGGCAAGTCAAACTGTCTGCTGTGGAAAGGGTCTGTTGACTTGTATTAGCTGATGGAGGGAAAGTCAGCTCAAGTGCCTGTGTTAGATGTAGAAACTTTCTACTTCCACTTCTGTGGTTTCCGCAACCCCAGAAAGTGGCGTGTTCTTTTCCAGAACGAGGCTTTCTTTGATGTCTCTGGGAGATTCTCCACAGGGACTGCAGACTCAAGATGTTCCACAGATGGTTTATTTGGGAGGCTAAAGAGAAGCTTTTCCAACAGGAGGAGTTCATGTTGCGTCTCTTTAGCTTCTTCGTCTTCTTCCAGACTATTGAGGGCTTCTTTTTTGTGGTGGGCCTCTTCCAGCCTGCACGGCTTCTCCTCACTAACTTCGGCCTCTTCCACAGTATCCAGGTCCTGATCTTTAGGGAGGGACTCTTTCAGCCTACACGGCTTCTCCTCAGATACATTAGCCTCTTTCAGACATTCTAGGGCCTGTTCCTTGTTTAAGGACTCTTTCAGCCTGCACGGCTCATCCTCAGATACTGTGGCCACTTCCAGAATATCCAGGGCTTGTTTGTCTTCATCCTCTTCTAGGACTTCAATGGCTGGTTCGTTGGCAAGGTGCTCTTCCTGCCTGCATCGTTTTTCCACCTCATCCTGAAGTTTAACGGCTGGTTTGTTTGGGAGGGGCCCTTCCTTTAGGCATGGCTGTTCCTCAGAGACCTTTGCCTCTTCCAGGAGATTGATTGCTGGACCAGTAGTGAGGGACTCTTCCTGCTTGCAGAGCTTCTCCTCCGATAGTTCGGCCTCCTCCAGACGTTCCAGGACTGGTTCATTGTGGAGGGGCTCTTCCTTACTGCAGGGCTTCTCCTCATCTACTTCAACCTCTTCCTGAAGTTCATGAGCTGGTTTGTTTGGGAGGGACCCTTTCTTTAGGCATGGCTCTTCCTCAGATACCATAGCCTCTTCCAGGAGATCGATAGCTGGACCATTAGGGAGGGACTCATCCTGCTTGCAGGGCTTCTCCTCCGATACTACCGTCTCCTCCAGACGTTCAAGGGCTGGCTCATGGGGAAGTGACTCTTCCAGCCTGCACGGCTCATCCTCAGATACATTAGCCTCTTCCAGACATTCTAGGGCCTGTTCTTTGTGTAAGGACTCTTTCAGCCTGCACGGTTCGTCCTCAGATACTTCAGCCACTTCCAGAATATCCAGGGCTTGTTTGTCTTCATCCTCTTCTAGGACTTCAATGGCTGGTTCGTTGGCAAGGTGCTCTTCCTGCCTGCATCGATTCTCCACCTCCTCCTGAAGTTCAACGGCTGGTTTGTTTGGGAGGGGCCCTTCCTTTAGGCTTGGCTGTTCCTCAGAGACCTTTGCCTCTTCCAGGAGATTGATTGCTGGACCAGTAGTGAGGGACTCTTCCTGCTTACAGGGCTTCTCCTCCGATAGTTCGGCCTCCTCCAGACATTCCAGGACTGGTTCATTGCAGAGGGGCTCTTCCTTACTGCAGGGCTTCTCCTCATCTACTTCAACCTCCTTCGGACGTTCAAGAGCTGGTTTGTTAGGGAGGGACCCTTTCTTTAGGCATGGCTCTTCCTCAGATACCATAGCCTGTTCCAGGAGATCGATAGCTGGACCATCAGGGAGGGACTCATCCTGCTTGCAGGGCTTCTCCTCCAATACTACCGTCTCCTCCAGACGTTCAAGGGCTGGCTCATGGGGAAGTGACTCTTCCAGCCTGCACGGCTCATCCTCAGGTACATTTGCCTCTTCCAGACATTCTAGGGCCTGTTCCTTGGTTAAGGACTCTTTCAGCCTGCACGGCTCAACCTCAGATACTGTGACCACTTCCAGAATATCCAGGGCTTTTTCGTCTTCATCCTCTTTTAGGACTTCAATGGCTGGTTTGTTGGCAAGGTGCTCTTCCTGCCTGCATCGATTCTCCACCTCCTCCTGAAGTCCAAGAGCTTGTTTGTTCGGGAGGGGCTCTTCCTTTAGGCATGGCTCTTCCTCGGAGACCTTTGCCTCTTGCAGCAGATCGATAGCTGGACCAGTAGGGAGGGACTCTTCCTGCTTACAGGGCTTCTTCTCCGATAGTTCGGCCTCCTCCCGACGTTCCAGGACTGGTTCATTGTGGAGGGGCTCTTCCTTACTGCAGGGCTTCTCCTCATCTACTTCAACCTTCTCCTGAAGTCCAAGAGCTGGTTTGTTTGGGAGGGGCACTTCCTTTAGGCATGGCTCTTCCTCAGAGACCTTAGCCTCTTCCAGCAGATCGATAGCTGGACCATTAGGGAGGGACTCATCCTGCTTGCAGGGCTTCTCCTCCGATACTACCGTCTCCTCCAGACGTTCAAGGGCTGGCTCATGGGGAAGTGACTCTTCCTGCCAACATGGTTTCTCCTCATAAACTTCACGTTCTTCCAGGGGTTCCAGAGCTGGTTGGTTATGGAGGGACTTTTGTTGCTGGCATGGTTCTTCCTTGTTGACCATTGCCTCTTCTCCAATAGAGAGAGAATATTCTAGCTTCTCTGGTTTCTCCTTAGAGACTTCAGCCTCTTTTAGGACTTCAACGGCTGGTTCATAGGGGAGAGACTCCTCTCTATTAGCCTTGAGCTCATTGAAAAGCTCAAAGTTGAGAGATATCTGGCTGTTGAGCTTAGTTTTCTGCTCCTCTAGCTCTTTCTCAAAACACTTCTCCCTCTCAAGGGCTTTGTGTTTTAGGACATTGATATCCTCCGCCATTGTTTGGCAGAGGGCTTCCTGCTCAGCCTGCAGGTTCTTGATTATGTTACAGTCCTGGATAACCTTGTCTGCGTGAGACTTGATTTCTTTCTCAAGTTCACGCTGAAGGTTTTGAGCTTGCTGCCTGACAGCAAGGACATCAGCTTCATACATGAGGCTGATCTCATAGTGTGCAACTCTGATGTAATCCAGTTCTTGTTGGAGAAGCTTATTCTTCTCCCTCTCCCCCTGGAGCTCAGCTGTGAATTTATCCTGGCTGATTATATGTGCCACTTTGAGCTCCTCGTATTCATTTTGAAGGAGCTTCTTCTTCTTCCTCTTGGTCGTGTCCCTCACCTGAGTGGCAATCTTTGCAGTGTTTAGAGTTTCTGCATTGCTGTACTTCTGCAGCCTCTCTAGCTCTGTTCTTGTGTCATTTTCCTTCTTGATGAACACCTCTTTAAGTTCTTTCTGCCTATTCAACTTTTGGATTGTTTCATCCAGCTGAACCTTAAGCTGCCTAACTTCTCTACGGAGTTCATCACACTCCCTGAAGTTGTTCTGAGGTCTAGCTGTGCCCTGTTGTCTATAGGTCCTATTGTAAACTCTGGAGTCATTTACTTGCTGCATTTTCTTTGGCTATTTATGTGTCAAAGTAGTGCTGCTGTTGAAAGTGTTCTCTGTTGAACAGATGTCTTCTGTATTAGTGGTCTGCCTTTGTTATCTTTGTAAGATGTTCGCTCTCTGTCAGTGCTGTCACTTGTTGGAAGGTTTGCAATCATCTGATTGGCTTAACAGCAGAAATAGAATTCATTGATGATGTCATAGTACGCACATCATAATTATTCCTTTGATGTAACTTCAAAGTCACATGTTCCTTTTCCTTTGATCTTTACATTTAAAAGAGCACAACCTGTTATTCAAATGTAAACAACATGGCTGCCCCTCTAATAGCATTCCAAACAGGTTTAAAATGTGCTATTGATTCCTTATTCATTACGGTCCTTTGAGAACCATAATCCTCTTGCATCTATAAATTCAACTCTTCAGCAATATTGCAAAAAGCAACAAAAAACACACATTTTTTATTAAAACATTTCAATTTTCACTTTCTTTTTACTATTGGTCTTTTTTCTTCAAATGTCAAACTCACATGTCATGTTAAAGATTTAACTGATGTGACAAATTATATTTTTTATCTTTTAGTTTTTTAGTTATTTCATTTCAGATTGATACATTCTTCATGTGTGCATCATCTATTTAAGCTTCCTCGTGTAGTGAAGTCTGCTCTGTCCCTTCCATGTTACAATTCCAGTCAAGTTGGTGGCCCAGTTGAACTCTCTGGTATTTGTAGCCCTCCACCACTTGAACCTCATCTCCCAGCACGGAAATAGTGTTCAGGTGGTAATGGGTTCACTAAAGAAGGTAGATTATGACGTCTTTTACTCCAAACTTGGGGCGATAGGCAAACGAGGTGAGAGGTACTTACCCGATGTCTTAGTGCCAATATCAGTCTCTCCACGGCTGTCATGACAAGCAACATGGTCTTTAGTCACTGACCAGGGACTGTTATATAGTGGAATACCAAAACACAGCAAGTAAAGAATAGAGCCTATGCCATGTAAGGTAAAGGGGAAAAATAATGAGACATTGGTGTTGGTGGAGACAAAGGGGTAGTTGATAGCGGTCAAAAAAAAATTACTGGATTGCAAACCTCTAAAACAAGCCCCTATCCCCCCCCCCCACACCTCTTATGTGACCAGTTTCCGGCGATACATCTCCTCGCATGGTGCATCCATCCAGAAAACCAAACAGTTCCTGGATAGGGAGAGCAGCCGGCTGATGGAGAGACAGGCGGCTCTGCGGGCGGCCCAGGTCAACTCATCCCATGACCCCCACCACGAGGGAGGGGGCACTGAGGAGATGATCAGAAACCTCCAGCAGGTAGGGAGGACGAGGCTTGTCACTCAGATACACATCAATAGTAATTGCTGCAATGAGAATGCCAGAGTTGATTATTTTTTGAAAGACAAATTGTGCATTGCCGGTTGCTTTTTTCCTCCTGGTTGTGTTCAGGAGGCCAGAAACGTGGTGGAGCTGCAGCGGACGGTGCAGAGAGGAAACACTCTGCTGAGGAGGAAAGAGGAGCAGCTCCAGCAGCTGGAGAGCTCCATAGCCACAGAAGAGGTCAGAGCATATAACGTCAGGCCCTGTATCTGTAGTCATTTAGAGTACACTCAGTTATAGTGATACGTCTCTTTGGTGAAGCGCTACCATATTGTCAGTGCAAAGGACTCAACGAATGTCAAACAGCGCTTTTAGTCACACCTTCGAAAAGTCAAAGTGGGGAGATTATTTTATTTCTATTCTCGTGAATATTTTTGCTGCTAGTAAACTGCATTGAAGGTCATTAGGATGAAATTAAACAATGCATGTTTGAGTGTAACACAATGGCAGTGATACATTTTGTATATAAGCTTACATGACTTCAAACCTAATTTCTATACAGAATGGCCATCTACATTTTTTTTGTGTTCCTGATATTTTTCATCTGCTTTTCCCAGTGTTTAAAAAAATAAATCATACAACAGGTAATACTGGAGATACAGGCAAATCATAGCTATTGACTCTCTACTGTGTCTTGTTTCTTGCTTCATTCAGCCGCTGTTCCAGGATCTGTCCCGCATGGCAGGAGAAAGGAAGGTGACCTTTGATGTGACCGAGTCTGACCTCAGCAGCACAGCGGACCCACCGTACGGGACAGGTAACACACATTCACAGTTTTAACCAAAGAAACCACGATTGCTGCTATAATCCCTGTTAGTAAAGGTTGTGTTCCTCTCGCCATTCCCCCCTCACTCTCTCGTTAGGAGGTCATCACACTGTCCCAGACAAAGTCCAGGAGTTAGCAGATTCCTTGCAGCAGATCTCAGGCCAGCTCAACACTGTGCTGGGTGCGTTGGGTTCGCTGGCCCAGAGGCAGAGCGCCACTCCCTACACAGCCTTCTCTGTGCCTCACTCCAGCCCGGCTCCCGCCACCACCGCTGCCTCCTCGTCCCAAGCCATGCCCCAGATGCTCAACCTGGGCCTGGGCTCCTTAGCCCCGCCTCCCCCGCTGGGGCTTTCAGAACCAGCCTGGAGCTGGGCGCCCCAAGCCACCTCCACAGCCACTCCTTACTACAGTACCCCCATCGGCAGTGGGCTGAGGGCCTCCGACGACCTCATCAACAGCCGATGGAGCCAGATATTCCCCAGTATGCCAACAGATGGATCATTTTACTGTAGACTTAGAAACATCAATTATGGGGATTAAATAAACTAAATATATATTTTATTAGTTGTAATCATTGTTGTTTGTACTAATTTCCTGTTCTGTGCTGTGCAGGAGGAGCTATGGAGCCAACCGCCACCAGCACTATGAGGTCAACATCAACTTACCCACCATACACTCCGGCTGGGTAAGCTGTGATGTGATTACCTGTTATTATAGATGACATACTTCCCTGCTGTCTTAAAGGGGCAGTTTCAGGTATTGGCGTTTTTCAGAACAGACCTGGAAGAAATAGAATCTAGTTAGTTAGTTAGTTAGTTTATTCGTCAAATGCACAACATAACAGGCAAGCAGTCATAGCTGGCAATGAAATTTTTGTGTTCCAAGCTCTCCTCAATAATGCAACAATAAAAAATGTAAAAATAGTATAGAGTATATAGAGTAAAAGAGTATCAACGTATAGTGCAATAAGAACCAAATTTTAGATAAAATAAACCTAGAATATATGTACAGTATATATACACATATATACACACACATACACACATATATATATACATACATATACATATATATATATATATATATACACATACACACACACACACACAACATGTAAACATGTATGTAAAGAATACATATACACATATATATAAGTGTCTCAGACAGCAGTTAAGGGACTTGCGGAGTTCAACATTCTTGTGCTGCTCGGAAAAAAGCTGTTCTTGAACCTGGTGGTTCTGGTTTTGATGCTCCGATACCGTCTGCCTGACGAAAGTACTAAGAAAAAACAATAAAATATAGATAAAAAAACAATATCTTGGAGGAGCTTGAAAGACTGCGGCCGTTCGTGGCGCCATCGCTTAGAATCTAATATTCCTAGGTAGGTTTAAATGAGTGTATATGAGCTTTAGAATAAAATATGTGTATTTTATTACCTTAGAATGATCGTGTTCGGGGCGCCCTTAGCTCAGTTGGTAGGGCGTCCCTCCCCCCCCCTCCCCGGGCCAGGCCCAGCAGCAGACCCGGGTTCGATTCCCGCCCGCGATCATTCTCTGCATGTCACTCCCCTCTCTGCCCCATTTCACCTCTGTCTCTCTGCACTATCAATAAAGCATAAAAATGCCCAAATAATATCTTTAAAAAAAAAAGAATGGCGTGTTCTATCTACATAGGAGCGGCGGAGCCATGTGTCTGTTTCTACAGTAGCACAGAACGGACAAACCTAACAGCCTTATACATTTTTTTAGTGGGTGTCTGCCAGAGACGGACCTGTTGGAAGACAGAAAAGTACCAAATGGATTAACTGAATACATCTTCACCTCATCACTTGATTTTCTTTAAAGAATTGAAGCAGTAGTAACTAGAAGGCGTCCTTAGCTTCTGTAAATTCTCAGAATCGGAGGGGTAGACACGAAAAGTTGCAATCTAGAACCTCACCACTAGATGGTACCAACTACTCCTATATTACACACTGTACCTAAAAACTGATCAAATAATTCTGAAAAGCTGTTTGTGTGTGTGTGTGTCTCAGTGAACATGGGGGCAGCCTGCGCTCCATGCAGAAGTCAGTGGAGGTGGACGGCCAGAGGCTGCAGGGGCTGATCGACGGCAACAAGAGGTGGCTGGAGATACGCAAGAAGGACACCAGCATGTATCCTTTGTTCTCACACACACACACACTGATACACATACTGTACATATTAGTATTGTGTTGAATATAAACAAAGAGCACACAATCCTCATGTCTGCTTTTCAACCTCATCTCGGTGTACCTGTTAGTGATTGATTTTTCAATGTAATGTATGTTTGTACCATTACAATTGACAAGTCTGTGAAATACGCAACCCTGACACTGACAGAATGCAGTAACCTCTAGTCTTCCAGTAAAAAAAGGAGAAAACATTATTTTCACATATTTTACTTTTTTAATTATCTCTCACAATTTTGTACTGTTATGTTTTCAAGGCTTGGTACACGTATATCATTTATCTATAAAAAATGTCCCCGCATTTTCAAATGTCCCTGATTTCTTCCAATACATGTCCCGGCTAGAGCAGTGGCTGGTTCAGGGTGTGTTTATGTGTGTCTCTATCGTCAGAATGATGTATAATCAAGGGATTGAGAGAGGGAAGTTGCTAAATGTATTGCGTAATGTATTCCGTTATATTTCCATATATTTTTGTCTGATAACCTTATATGACTTGTCAGACTGTTTTATGAAGCCAGTGTTGTGCTTGCCATCATCTTTAACTCAAGCCTTCCAGACCTCTGTTCACTCGCTATCAGGCTCCCTCCTCTAAGAGCGGCCTGGTGCAGCTGGGCCTGGACGATAACAACCAGATCAGAGTCTACCATTACTGAGGACACCACTGATCCCAGGTCAGCCCGCTGTACCATGAACCACTTCACCCAGGACTTTGGAGCATTAACCACTGTGACGGGGCAGTGCGCGGGGGCACGTTTACAAGCAGAGTCCACTCTGATTTGGTGCTTTTTTTTAAACGTGTAGTGCAAAGGTTTTACCAGGGAATGTCCCGCCTCCTGTGCTGTGATTGGAGGACGAGTTGACTACTGATGACAAGGCAGTTCAAGGAGCAAAGTGTCACACAGGGCTGAGGACTTTTACCCTCCAACATTAGTTTTGGCTGCAGGCAACAGGGGAATTCTTTGTTCTTTTTTAAAGCACTTCAATGTCACGTTTACAGATTATAGCTCAGTGCCAGACTTTGGCCAAAGGTTCTTTTTTAAAAGCTTTTTAGATTGATGTACGAAGGGAGAGGGTTGATACCAACTGAGCCTCATTAGTGAAGACAATCAAAAATATGTGAAGGCTTGTTTTACATACTTTTTATATAGTTTTACTGAAGTCCTCCTTGACTGATCTTCATGTTGTGAAAGCCATTTGCTGTTGCAGACCGGACATAACACTAAACAGTGGTTTACAGCTGCACTGATGTCCACAAGCTTCAGTCTATGACAAGTTACATTTGTATTTATGCCACGGGTCTGTGAGCGGCTTGTGTTTTTAGAATAACTGTTTTCTTAATGTGAAGCCAGCCCTTTCATTACTTTTTTTTAATCAATTTTCCAAACTCCAGCTGTTAGCACAGCTCTAGCAGCAGTAGTCTTGTAAACTTTTAACACGTGTGCAGATAGACAAGAAACATGTATTTTGTGCATAGGTATTTGTGTATGTAAATACTGTATTTTTCTATAAAATATTTTAAATAAATCTACTTTTTTATATTTTAAATGTCTTTCTTGCGTACTGACACTTATTGGCTAGATGCTCTAGTTCATCAGGTTTAAAAAGGAGTCACCATCACAAAATGCAGAAAATATACACCCCTCTACACAAAAAAAGACATCTGAAAATGAGACTTTTATTCAGTAACCGCTCATTGAAACGTTTGACATTAATACCAATTTTCTTTTTCATACAGTACAGTGCAAATAAACCCTTTGCGTTCAGACTTGAGGGCAATCAAGTAAATACAATCATCATCATCAATTTTCTCCAATGAGGAGGATCTGACCAATCAGAGCACAGTATGTGACTAACGTGATTAGAACATTAAAGGCCACTGACAGACATAATTCATGTTCTCACATTTATGCTTGAAAACACACGCGCACATTCACACACGCACGGCATACAAACAGCATACACATACAACGCATATAAACAGCATACAAACAGTTATTTCAAAATGCATCGTTGACTTGTGGGTCAAATGTAATGCGGGCAGGTATAAAATAAGTTATTTCGGATATTTCTTTTAAGCGTGTACATTGTTATCTACATCGTCAGCAGTAGGTAAACATTGATAACAACAGTTATGTTTTGATGATGGCAGCGAGAGGACGAAAACACTTCAGCATCACTGGACGTGGTTGGCACGGTTTGTGTCCATAATAGGTGGAGGGAAGGGCCGCTGCCACTTCCCTGACTGGCTGGCTGGCTGGCTGGCTGTGAGAGGCAGAGGAGGTGCCCACTGTACAGCCTGGGAGAAATGGGCTACTGGCTGTGCTTTTTTTCTCTTCTTTTTCTTTCTTTAAACACAAAAGGAGATGCAGACGGAGAGAGAGATGAGGGGCGATAAGGCAGAGAGGAAGAGCTGAGGTCATCACAGAAGATCTAGAAGACAAAGATCTTGTCTCTTTGGACGGTGTCCAGGTCATCATCCATGGTGAGCAGGACCTGACAGGGACAGAGAGATAAGATGGATTTGTAAGTAAGTAAAGACAGGGTCACAAAGTGCTTTACAATGTGCATAGAAGATAAAAGCATAGTAAAAAAAATACTAGTAAATACGACTAAGAAAATTTAAATAATTAAAAAACACAACAGATACAATTAGCAACATATAAAAGACAGAAGTTACCCAAAAGCTGAACTTGTGTTAAAGGCTAATGCAAAAAAGTGAGTCTTAAACTGGTCAACTTTAAACTGGTTGTCTCTGCCCTTAATGTCCTGTCTAACTGCAACTTTGTGTTGTACTGTTGTTAGCTAAAACATTCATTGTTTTATGAGTGTTAAAGATACATTGTGTAGTAAAACTGTATTTTGGTGTAATTTAGTGTTCAAAGTTCTACATCAATGCTTCCTCTCTACCCCTCCTGTTTGGAGAATGTACAGACGCTACGGTGTCTTTCTAGGACCAGAAGCTAGTTACTAAAGATGGCATCTCAAGTCTTTCTACACTATCAAGTGACGAGGTGAAGATGTATTTTAGTTATTCAGTCTACAGTACTTCTTCCTCTTCCAACTATGTAGATATAAAAGACTCATTCTAAGGTCATAAAGGAAATAACAACTTTTTTTTTGCCAAGTCTGTTCTGAAAAACGCCAATTCCCTTTTCACATTGTGCCTTTGAGCAAATTCTAAACACTTTGTATTCCCATTTTCTATACAGGATCATACCATGAAGGATCCAAACATGGCGATGGAGGAGAGGAAGTGCCAGATGTCGTGGTCGTCAAAGAAGGAAAGCAGGATACAGTCCCTGTTGTGTTCACGGGACTCGGCTGGAGTTTTCTGTATCAGGAGACACACACACACACACACACACACACACACACACACACACACACACACACACACACACACTGAACAAGTGCCCTATTATGTTGGAATTGCGAGCTTTGAGAAACAGTCAGTGTGTGGCCAAACTGACTCATGCTCTTTCTGTGTGACTCTTCAGTAGACGTGTGTGTGTGTGTGTGTGTGTGTGTGTGTGTGTGTGTGTGTGTGTGTGTGTGTGTGTGTGTGTGTGTGTGTGCCGACCTGCCAGGTGCTGAGGCCCTGGAAGAAGAAGAACAGTGCAAAGCCCCACACCACGGCTGTGAAGAGGATACACACCAGCGGCAGAAACTTGATCCTCTCACCGCTCCGCAGCTGAACACAAACACAGAGGAATATAGATAGTTAGATAGATATACAAAACGCATCTGTTTTTTAATGTAACTTCTGCTTTAAAAAAAAAAGCCACACACACACACACACACACACACACACACACACACACACACACACACACACACACACACACACACACACACACACACACACACACACACACACACACACACACACACACACACACACACACACACACACACACACCTTCATGATGATGTAAAAGGCGAAGTAGAGCAGCAGGTTGCAGATGGCGATGGCCAGCAGGTAGGAGGCAAAGTCATTGGGTCTCTCTAAGAGGCCGTATGAAGCTCTGCAGAAGGGAGTGCGAAGATGACGTCATCATTTGGTCCACCAACAAAGGACAATTACATCATAGTTAGCATAGCATCAAGTAAAATAATAAACACACTGTTTACTCACAGAGACCAGTTGACTATGTTCCCCATTACAAGGAGAACCATCCGGTCCTGTTAAAAAGACAGAGAAAATGGGGAGAGATTATTTATAAGCAGATCAGCTGGTGATTTTGATACTGTACCAGTGTGTGTTCAAGATGACTTAATATTGACAAATCACGCACTGGATACACGTTGAAGCATATACATGACACAATCGTAACACCATACCTAGATGTATGTTAAACTACTGAACAACGTTGATCATATTCAGTAGATTTCATGTAGTGTTATGGAAATATCATTTTATATTTCCGCCCATTTAAAACATATTGAGACCTGGTTCTGGTGATTACTACTCACAATGTACATGGGCCCGCTGCACTGTCTGATGCAGTCTGTGTAGACGATGTAAACGACCCTGCGCATGACCCCGGAGTCTGACACACATAGACAGAGACAAGTGTTAAGCTGCGGTTAAACACTAGTCCACCAATGTGAGGATCAAATCCACACAGTAACGTTTCAATGAGACGCTTTAAAATACAATGGTATACGAGTCAAATCATTATACAGTCTTTAGAGTCAACATTTAATCCGGAATGTCATACAATGAAGCACTTCTATGCTGCTAAACATTACACATTCATTATTTTTAAATATAAATCTGTATTTTCTCACCCATCCTCCATCGGCCCATGTAGTAGAGCTGTGTGCTGAGGAGGAGAGTGGACACGATGTGGATCACAGAGAAAACGATCCAGAACACCATGTTTCCTTTCCCAAACACCTGCAAACACACCAGTCACAAACAATCAAGAAAATGTCTACATGGATTCTGCCGTCCGCTGAACACTCGTCTGTCTGTCTGTCTGTCTGTCTGTCTGTCTGTCTGTCTGTCTGTCTGTCTTTTAACATACCACTCCCAGCACAGAAAAGAAGATGACCGCAGCCAGACAGGCGTAGGCTGTGTAAGCGCTGGCGTTGATGTCCGGGTGTCTCTTCTGATACAGCTTCAACATACACAGTCCGGCAATCATGTACATGAAGGAGGTGTCTGCAAATGGAAGATGGCACACACATATATTTCCAATTGTATTATATCAAACAATGAAAAGGTAAATCACTGCAGATTGTTGGAACTGAAATACAGCTCAGATTTCTGCACCTCACAAGTGAGCCACCAACTCCCAACATGGGGATAAAAAATCCAGTGGAAAACATACAGCATCACATTTCTTACACACGGTTCGATTATAAAAAAGCAAGCCGTCTTACCGAACTGGAAGTTGGTGTAGTTGGGGCAGACGTGGTAGCAGGCACTGAGCAAGCCCTCCATCATCAGAGCGGTTCCCATGGCATAGAACAGACCAAAGTGCTTTGGGATGCCACACTCCTGGGGCGGCGGGCGAAAAGGGAAATTAATATTACAACTGCTATTGTATTACAATGATGTAAAGAGGTATTGATGGTTCAATTTAGGAATAGAGCTGTGAATCATCTTATTAACTGACACACGCACACACACACACACACACACACACACAGAAAGCTAACGTATTTACTACACATCTGTCTGTCTGTGTGTGTGTGTGTGCCTTACATGTGCATTGAGATCGTTGCGGAACAAGGCTCGGCTGTGTACGATGTCTTTCCTGAGGACGATGAGGAGGAAGAGGAGTCCCAGCATCACATAGCCCACGTTGCTCAGGATGTTGTTGAACGCACTGTGTGTGTGTGACAATGGCTGACAGTCAGACAACCTTACCATACTTTACACATGGGTGCGGGCTAGTACAATACATTTGGGCACCACACACACACACACACACACACACACACACACCTTAGAGCTCCCAGTGGGTGGGCACAAAGGAAGTTGTAGTAGCAGATGTCCTGGTTGCCTGTTACATTGACCACCTGAAGAACAGAGAGACAGTTTAGCATCCATCTATACAGGCATCAGTGTGTTTATTGCTTTTTTAAATTTTTTTAAATGGACCATGCTTTACATATAAGAGTTTATGTCTGATCAGCGTACCGTCTGATAGGTGATGACGAGCTGGACGACTGGCAGCGCATAGAAGACAGCGATGGTGGCAATGTTCCTGGAGAGATGATGATCACGAAGACTCGTTTAGACATGCTACAGTATGTGATGCGAGGTTTGTTGAATGGATGCTGTGTTACATTATTTCACTTCTCTCTTCAACCAATAAATAATCATGCTTTCTTTTGTATTACTGTAATAACCCCCCAGAGTTATAACTGGCATAGTGTCACTGCGGTATTACTTGACTGTTAAGGAGATTTATTTCTCAGTCGAGCTAAGGGTCTGAGGGCAGAGGGTGTCATATTGTACAGAATGTGAAGCCCACTGATGCAAATGTTTTATCTGTGATATTGGGCTATACAAATAAAGCTGATTTGATTTGATTAAAAAAATTAAATAATCAGCACAGCATTATTTTTATTTCACGTGCCAACGCAAAGTCACTAACTAGGAGTGTGTTAATGTAGTGTGGATGTATTTTTCCTGGACTGGGATGTAAAGAAATGTTTGTGGTAGATGCTAATAGATGAAGTATTTGTCATTGTCGGGTGTAACCAGTGTCCTCACCAGAAGTAGATTTGGTATTTCTTGCTGAGGATCCTCCTGTCTTTGCGGGCCAGGTCGGACACACATAGAAATTTCTGCAATAAAGAGAGGGTATTGTTATTACTAATCGCCATCAAGTCAAATTGGAATCAACAAGTAATGGTGACATTTACATGGCTGGCAACTAGTCTTAATCATGTTCCAAGGATAGTTGATCTTGTGCTATATCAAGAAACCAATTAAGACAGGGACGTGAGGCGTACTTTGGTGCGGACAATGTTTTTGTCTGAGTCGATGTCGTCTAGCGTGTCATAGTCGTCCTCCTCCACAGAGCTCAGAGACTCATGTCTGCTACGCCCAACACTCTCCAGAGAGCGCTCTGATGGAGGGAGGAGAGAGAGAGAGAGGGGGAGGGGGAGGAAGAGATAAACGCAAAGAAAACCAGAAAGAAAAGAGAATTTCAATTCATTGGAGGGATGATCTGATCGATTAGACAGACATCTGGATTTAAAGATTTTTTTTTTTTTTAAGGATGCAAAAGGTGTTCTAATACATCATCACACCTTTTTGGAATCACTTTGACATTTTTGACACATTTGACAGACTTGATTGTTTGTACCATCGATATTGTATTGCTGATTTGCTGTTCATTTCATTGTCATCAGATTAGGAATCTGGTCACTTCCTGGCATCAACAAGTAAGTATCTATCCCTGAATTCCAATTCCCATACTTCCATACTATTTAGTATGCCAGAAAAAAGATTGGATGATTGTCCCAAAATAGCAGGATGCCCTAATACATCCACTTGCATGCTTTAATATTAGGTATAGTAAAAAGACAAAGTATTTGGTTTGGAAGGCAGGGTTTTTTTTTTTTTGATTCCCATGGTGCTGATTGGTTAAGTGTAAATCTCTGAAACTGATTTCGGCCAATAACGTGGCAGCACGTCACCGATGCGGATGGCTATGTGGTGAAGGTGATTGAGGAATGGGCGACGTTTGAAAGGCTCCTGTCCTGATGAACAAAAGTCAAAGTCAAATGTATTTCTATAGCACATTTTAAAAACAACATCAGTTGACCAAAGCGCTGTACAAGATACAATACAAAACAACATATAAGATACATGAAAGTTCAAAATTCAAAAAAACGTAGGAGTGTAAAAAGCTCAACTTGTGTTAAAGGAAAAATACAATAGACACACAGAAAGGTAGTGAGGGGGCCAGGGAGCCAACTGTGAGGCAGACTGTGTAGAGACATAACTGCAGAGTGGCAATGGTGGTGGCCCAGAAGATACATGTGTGTGCATTGCTTGTCCGTACCAGTGTATCCATAGTTGTTGTCAGTCGACGTGGCGCTGTCAGTGATGGCGTCTGAGCTGAGTGTGCTGCCGTTATCAGCTGGAGATGAAGGATACAGGTGAAAATATGGTTATTCAACTCAATGTCCACACACACATATAAGACCTAACCCAAACCAGTGCTGTCCAACACTCACCAAAGGAGCCGTATTCATATGGTGAGGCTGGAGCATTGCCTGTGGAGACATCCACGCCCACACACACACACACATACACACTCTTAAATCTCCCAGTGTGTGTTAACCAACATGCACATAAACAAGCACAGCTACCACTAGCACTCGTTAGTATCTAAACACTGCATACTACACCACCACTGCAACTGAAATGTTAGAACATGAACACACACAGGTGATTAGATGGAAACAACACATGCAGGGATCCAGTTAGGAAATGGCTATCCAATGGTTTTTCTAGGCACAAAAATGCCTGAAAAAAAACCCACATTTGATCAGTACGGTGCAGTGGCTTATTTTTCTGGTGAAGAGCGGTGACTGCTGCAGTGAGGGGGGGCGGGGGGGGGGGGATTGTTTAGGAAGTGTGAGTGTCCTGCAGTGGAAGCTGTGGTGAGGTAAGCCTTAAGCCGGAGAGCAGTGTGCACATATATCTCCACTATACTTTCACAGAATGAAAATCTATTCTATGCTTTTGTTGGTCTATAATGTATTTATCATTGTCCACTATAATGTATTAAACGTAATGTGTTTCTTCAGCCAATAAACTGGGAAGAACACAGCTGTAACAAAAGAGGCAAAATAACTGGATAACAAGTACCCAAGGGAGTCATGTCTGTTTTATCTCTACGATGCATTAGCCATTTAAGCTTAACCAACAGTCTCGGATGACGAGTGTCATGTTTGCACTCTAGTCAACCCGATCTATCTATGATGTTTATATGGAGATAGTAACAATAAGTGAGTCAATGCATGCAGGGCAACTGCAGACAAGCAACACAGTATGACAACAGGACACCATTGCAAGACAGAAGTAACTCTTGTCGTTGTACCATCTCCGTTCTTTCCAAGCAAAGAGGCTGAGCCACACATTAGCATGAGAGGGAGAGAGAGAGAGTAAAAGACACATTTAGTGAACACAGTCTATGTTACAATTCCACAAATATCGCTTAAATCATGATTATTGTGTTGTGTGTTAAGTTTAGTTTGAAACTGAATATATATATATACTGTATATATATAATTGTGGCATCTGCTCTACAGTGCAGGTACGTGACTTGAAGTAAATGGTATGTTCCAAGCCCCCTCTAACAAAGCCCCTAATGGACCGGTCCATCAGAGCTTGTTGCTGGGTTACCTGTCTCAGCGGGCGACATGTCAGCAGGAATCTGAAAGGCATCTCTCTTCTTCGTCCTGCGCGAGCACACACACACACGCGCACACGCGCACGCACACGCACACGCACACGCACACGCACACGCACACGCACACGCACACACACACACACACACACACACACACACACACACACACACACACACAGGAAAACATGTTAATTCTAATCATTTGTATTCACCAAAGTGTTCTTGCACTGCAGTTGAGAATATCAACATTCTTTGATTAGAGATGCAAACCCGAGGTGATCGCTCATATATACACACACACACATTTGAATATTGTAATTGAAAAAGATAGTGCTTGTTTAATGGTGTGCCTGCATTTAACCAAATGAAACCCTCACTTAAATTAATAGGATCTGCAGTAGCACTATCACAGTAATGAGGCTTATCTGTGTCTGAGGCGGAATACATGTGTGTCATGACAAAGGAAAGATTCACACAGATATCTGCTAAAGATGTGGCTAACTGTTGCTTTGCTTGCAGACAGACAGGAGCTAAATCTTACCGCTTGTTCTCCAGACAGGCCACCAGCAGTGTGATCACATACAGAGAGAGGAAGATACCCAGACAGAACAGCATGCCCATCACGTACACCTCCGCTGTGGAGACAACCAGACACGATAGATTTACCTTCTAGCCTTTACTTCTCACATGCTAATTACTGCACAAGCCTGGCTGCACTGCCGTATGAAATGATTTAGCATCATTATAACCTACAGCGTATGCAGAATGCACCTCACAAATAATAAGCTTGTTCTCATAAATAAAAGTCTACAGCAACACAATGACACAATCGTGAGCCTAATGATTCATACCTGAATGTGTATGTAAGCTTTTTGACTTTGGGCATAAAAATGTATGAGAAGTAGGCATGGGACTATAACTGGTTTCAAGGGAGTACTGCGGTGCGGTATGAAAAAGTCAATGTTTCAATACCATTATCTCTGTCATAGCGTTCTAAGGTACTAGAACACACAGAATGTTAACATAAAAGTGTATTAATGTTCAAAATAGTCCTGCATCATAGCCACTTTTAGTAAAAGAGAAATGTGTAGAAAGTGAGCATGCCTTTACAAAAAACCTTGTTGAAGGACTGCTTTTTATTTAAATGGTGTTTAGAATTATTATATAATTGTTACAAGTGTATTACTGTTCAGAATATTCTATATGTTTTAAAAATAAAAAAGATTTGAGTTCAGGCAGAATTTTAATTATAATTTTTTTGCCCAGACATTTCAAAATAAAACGTATGAGAGCTGCAATACCGTGTATCACTTTTGCATACTTTTATAATGTATCATACCAGCCTGTGCCCTAATAACAAGTTCTTTGTCACACAAATCCGATGGGGTGCATAATTCACGGTTCATATGTGTTTAACGCGTCAAGTGACTTACAGTTGATGGCGGGGGAGACCACCACGTCTATGACCTTGGTCCTGTTACCAGCGTCTATCAGCTCGTCGGGGCGGAGGGGGTAGAAGCGCAGCGGGCCGCCACACGCCTCGTCCTCCGTCTTCACCACCAACACCACGTAGAAACTGTTGCTGGGGAAATCCTTTCTCTGGATGAGGGAAAAGAGATATTAGAACATGTTATATGCCTGTGGTTAAAGAGGAAGATGGGAGGGGGAAGGGGGAGGGGGAGTCTTTATTATACTAGGCTTTGTCACTACGGTTTGTATTTCATTTACGTGACTGTGTGTGTGTGTGTGTCAAAAATGACCTGCACGGTGATTGCGCCTTTTTTGGTCATAGTCTGGTACATTCCAAGGAAGGCCACGTTGTTGTCAAGGTCGTAAACAGGGCACTGAGAGGGGGAAGAAAAGACAGAGAAAAAATGAAGCAAGAAAGACTTAAGCATTTAAAGATTAAAGACAAGGCAGAAAAAGAGATGAAGAGAATCACATAAAAAAAGAACAGTAATATCAAAACAGAATTTAAAGAAAAACTAGCTAAGTCTAAGCTAAATCATTAAAGAACATGACAATGGTTAAATTTGCATTAGAATGACAATGCTGCAATGCAATAAATGACGCCCTCATATGGCCAAAGAGTGTCAATGCACACAGGGGCCAGTTGAGGACAGCAGCAGCATCAGCCGTCTGGTTTGAAGGGATGGGAGGAGGTAAGGGGTACGGGCAGGCATTTTACCTGGATGTCTTGGACGGACATGACGGAGCAAGGAAAGGTCATGTCTGAGTTGACCTTGACGATCACAGTGTCCACCCCATCTGGGAAGACGTACTTGAAGTACTGAGAGAAAGAGGAGGGGAAACGGATACAGGAGTCAGGCAGAGACAAGATCTATCCACTTTTCTATTCACTGTCCTTCTCCACTATATATCTGGTTTACTGTGTGTCGGATGATGTGATAAAAAAAACAACAACACCACCACGTGATAAAAGCAAGTTAGATAAACTGCAGTACTAGGTAACAAGGGATGCACAGGACTAGTGTGTTAAACGGTTAAACGTCCACTACCTTACTAGTCGGCACCAGATATACTAGGCTGTTAGTAATTGGCAATCACAACATAAAATGTGTGAGAATGAATGTGTGTGTGTAGGCCTAGGTGTGGGCTAGTAAAAGAGGGAGAGAGATACAAAAGTAGAGAGCAGCACAAAGCAAAACGTTTTCCCCTGCTCTGCCTTGGATAACTTGACGGAGCGATCGATGTGTAAATCCATCCGGTAGGTGTGTCTGGTGACGGGCCGTTATATTATTAATAAAACAGCTCGCCACACATTACAACAGGATTTACCTTTACGGCTTGGTAACTGTCTCTAAGAAGGTTAAGGCTGAATTGCTCCTAAAGCCTTGACATTGTGCTTGGTTTTCTTACTGTTTTTAAATAGACAAGTCAACTAGTCTAAATTAAAACCTCCGTTGAAACATTAGGGAAATGAGTGGCTACGTGCATCTCTAGTAACAACCATGGCTGACTTGATAGATCACAATGTTTATGATGTGTTATTCATGTGTTGAAAAGCAGAACTTGGCCGAGAAAGGGAAAGAAAGCATTTTTTTTTTTCGGCAGACTGTAAAGATAGGGGAAAATCTGAAATGTCCCTTCACTCTTACATCCTCTTTCTGTACTTCACAGAACTTGTTTGAGCTTTCCACCATCACTTGTTGGGTGTCATTTATTAGAAACAAACAGAGCACACTGTGTTAAAGGGAGCCGCATACCTGGGGTTGGGATGGTGACGCCGTGAAGGTGAATTTCTTGTCCGTCCTGTTGACAAGGTAAAAACATAACATAGCCAGTAAGCTACTTGTTGTTTGTACTACATCAACCCAGCATGCGGGAGAAATGTATCAAGCTGTGGATATGAGCTTTTTTCCCAGATGTATGACTCACTGCAGGGTGAAGCTTTCCACGCGGCTGACCCTGAGCAGGTAGTTGGTGCCCAGGCTGGAGAGGGTGGACACGTCCACAAAGAAGTACTGGGTCTCAAGGGCGACCCGGGTCGGAGGCTGGCACAGGGTCCGCCCCACATGGTTGTAAGGATACTTCCTCTGGTAGCTGGAGAGAAAGAGAGAGAGAGAGAGAGAGAGACAGAGACAGAAAAAGAGAGCGACAGAGAGAGAGAGATAGGTTGGAGTGATGCTTTTAACTGAGCCTTACATTTGTATTTATTGGAAATAAATTAGATTTAATAGTATGCATACTGAAGCTATTTTCCATAGATTTTTGATTTTACTACATATCTGAATGATTGTATGAAGACAGAAATACAAGACGGAAAAAAATGTACCCGTTGCTTGATGATAATGAATAATCTATTTGACTCTAGAGTGTAATACATTCCTAAAGGATTGCCGTTTAAGGATCCGATGACCTCGCTAGATAATGCAGGAGCTTCAATAATCTCTAAGCAAAATCAATAAAGCCCCAGAGAGACCCCCCGGCCCTAGAAGCATGTTGCCAAACGCACATGGCATAGCTCAAAACATGGAAGTAGAGTTTTTCCCAACAAAAAAAAGGAAAACACGTGAGTGAGAAAGAAGAAGTAACTTCCCGCCGATGACTTTGAAGTTGCTCATTTACAGTAAAGCTGGCCTCCTCCAATCTGAAAGGAAGTGAGAGTCTAAAGGTTCATTAGCGATTAGCTGGAAAGTGCTGGGCCATGGGCTAATGGCAGGGGGAGGGGTGGGGGGGGGGGAGGATTCTGTTGTTGCATAAGTACATCAGAGTGTGGGATACACACATCACATTGCAGCTGGACTTGTAACCTGTTGTGAAATCCTACCTGATTAAGGCCCGTTAAAGAAGCTGTGAGCCCTGCTGCCACCACTGAGGAACAAAACCCCAGCATAGTAAAGGGCTGTGGAATTTGTCGTTTCATGTCTAAGACGTTCAGTACATTAACCGTTGACCTCGATTCTTTCGTCCAGGAAAGATATGTTTGCAATCTCAGCAACTGCTCGAGTTCCAGAGGTTAACTCTGTAATTCGGCTTGACATGGTACCACCTACCACACTTTGGCAATTTGTCTGCCGGTATTTGTTCTTTGTTTTTAATTATCTCTTAAATGCTATTCCTAATGTCTAATCTTGATGTATGTTAAAGCACTTTGAATTGTCTTGTGTCTGAATTGTGCTATAGAAATAAAGTTGCCTTGCCTTGCATTACAACATTTATTTAAGCTGGACACTCTTACTACGCTTGAAGATTTCAAGAGGATTGTCTCAAGGCATTTCACATCAGTGTGCAATTGTTTTCCTTGAGTATTTTTTTTAATATCTGTATGTGTTTGTTTATTGTATCTCGGTATCATTGAACATGAGGGAGACCACACCTCAATGTTGTTTTTCCCCCTCGAGATTCTAAATAAAGGTTTCAAATCAAATCAAATGTCCAAGTACAATTGTTCTCTCTCTGTACTCTGACAAAGCTATTAAGCAAATACGCAGCTCTCGTTACGAAACAAGGACACTCATTATTAGAGCTGTTGACAAGACACTCCCTAGGAGGAACTTTGGATTATTACTTTATGTCACATGTGCGTGTGTTGTGCAGTATGTCACAAGGATGTACATAAGGTGGACAGGTATAAAAACTTGTACAGACACAGTTTGGTTCAGTGGTGTGAACACGTGCCTAACAGTTCACTCAGAGTGGATTTGGATAGTTCAGGTGGTGTGTGACAAAAAATGTCATGACATGCAGATAAATCCGAACCAACGGCTCATGTTTTTGCTTTTCTTTCTCTAGGGAGGAAAGTGCAGACCATATAAGACTTTCATATCCAACATCTGAATGTGTACTGCAGTAGCTCATTTTTCCATACATAAACCTCAGTCCATGAGCCATTAGCGTGTGTTCGGCATATATGGTAGACGAACCTGACCTTGTGACATCGGGTTAAAAGGTCAGCGGTCTTTTGAGTATATAGTAAATTGTAAAAGGCAAAAACTGAGACTCACTTTCAACCGAATTTACTTTGCTGGCTAATCTCAGCCTTGCTCTACCATTTAGAGAATGTTATAGCAGACCTCAGAGGATGTAGGCTACTAATAGGCTGCTAGTACTCAAAACAAAACAAAACAAAAATCTAATATTATGCTGGTTATCTCAGATTACAGACAAGAAATATTGCCCACACTTTTAGGACATCAGAACAGAAGTGATTCGTGGGATGTTGGAGTTTCTTTTGGGCGGATTTTGAAAGGAAAGATATTGCTTCCGGAAGAGTCCAGTTTACTACTCACAGGCCTCTTAGTATGAGAGGAACTTGGAAAGACAGCACGGCTTGCTTCTGTCGCACCACGAACAGAATAGGACTCTCCAACCCCTGTAGCATCACATCCACGGACACACGCACTCCCTCTGTCTGAAACCCAAAGATAAGGCCACATTACTATACCCAATTCATATGACTTATTATCAATAATAATATATCTGATATATAAGACTGAATATGTTCACTCACCTTGTTTCTGGAGACAGTGTGATTGAAAGCATAGATGGTCTGGTTCTCGCTTGTAACCGTGCCGTTGTAGGTGACATCAAACTCTGCATCTTTCTGGACCACGTTCTTGGTCACCACCTGCGCCCCGCAGCCGCAAACAAACTGGCTCACACATAATAACCAAAGCAGGGCTGCCAGTCCTGATCCAGTCGCAGACACAGGTCCACAGCTGTTTTTATGTCGAGATTTCCAGCAGCTCCTCAACACCATTGTGTTCCCCGTCTTCCCAAAACGGGCAGCCGATAGCCTACCTCAATGTTATTTTAGCCTGTGCGGCAGCACTATTGACAACTCCAACCCATTCAGCTCCACTTACTCGTGGAGCAAGCTGGCTAGCATTACTGTGCCACCCCACAAGCAATAATCAACAATAACAGAAGCTGCTAACAGGCGAGCTAAAGTGAATGAAGACAGCGAGGTGTTTACGACGTGCTCCTTGCTCCTCGCCCTATTGACATCCGCAACCAAGTCAAAGCAGTCAGCTGTGCAACCAGTGACTCACGTTTTGAGACAACAATATGACGACGACACGCCGTTCCCCTTTACTTCACCTGAAAGCTTGGCAGGCTTCTAGTTAGCTGTGCTAACGTTAGCATCGCAGGTTAAGCAGCTCCATGATTTCATATCGGTGTTCAGGTCCGTTGTCGCAGACCGTGTCAATAATAAAACAGCAGGGACACGGGGGGCTTTTCAAGTCCGGCCAGTGTGAACGGGTCTTTAGCAGCCTGCGTCCGAGGAGACGCGGAGGTGAAGAGAATCAGTGTTTACAGTATGAAGAGCAGTGCCATTAGCGCCCCCTCCGCCGCTCCACGCTCAGACAGTAAACAAACTGAGTGGACGTAATGACGTCATTTAACTGCCCGCAAAGACTCAAATGAGTGCATTCGCTTATTATTTTGACCAAATCTTACATCCATAAAGCCTTTCGTCCCCCTGGCGAATTTGGTATTGTAGACTCAGGAGATGTGCAGAAGATTTGATCTCCTATCTCTGTATATTCAAAACTGTGAATAAAGGAAGAAAAAAAAGGTCAGTAGGCCTGCAGGTCTACTAGGCCTACTTTATAATTTGACGAGTAGGCCTAAAATAGGCTACAGTTTTCATTCATTAACAAATATCCTTTGGTTCCCAGTCTCAGTCCTCATTCCATCTTTTTGTAGTGGAATGTAGCCTTCCTTCTCAAATCCCTTTTCCTGATAAATATATAGGCCTATATAAGGAAACGTTTTATAGACTGTTGCAAGAATGTAGCATATTTTATTTGACGAGATCCTCTATTTATTCATATGGCGTAGGCCTAGGCTATATATTCGAATTGTACCCTTTTTAGGGGATGTAGGCCTACTGTTTATCCCATTACAAATGTATGTTTCAGAAATATTGTTTATTCACGCCTTTATGGCCAACTTTTATTTATAGACTAGGCTATATGTGTTTCTACATTTGTTCAATATGGATGAGAACCAAAGCCACTGAAATCCGCCAGTAGGCCTACTCCTACTCCTGTGCTAGTCACTTTTGTTTAGTTTACTTCCTGATAAAAGCACTATAGGCCGCCTAATCCCCCGGGTTTGCTCTGTCTGTGTGTGTTTCAAATGGTCTGTTAAATAGGCCTATGTTTATTTAAGAATATGAACTGTGTTTACTCAAAACTAGTAGTCTACCGGACACGGGGCGGACCTGCAAGCCATGCAGGGCCTCCAGTTAAGGTAGCTTAATGCAGGCTGGGCAAAAAGGGACACATCATTTTAGCTGATTTTATGATTAATATGCCTGTAACAAAATCAAATTTTTATTTAAAAAATCACTACAAAACAAAGTATACAAATAGTGGACAGGGTTCTTTCTGGGTGGTTGGGGACTCAAGGCAGCTTTCAGAAACAGGGTGCAGGAACCACTCTCTACCATGGAGTGGTGCTGTCTACAACCTGTTGAAGCAGGAATACTAATCTGAACAATCCTATTTTTCCTCACATATTACAGCCCTCCTAGAAAACAGCCTTGTAAAGCATTTAGAACAGTGAGTATACACTGCAGCATTAGGCTATATAAAATCCCTCCTTTTTTAACTTAAATTATTTTGGTTTAAATTGATAAATGGACTTGGTAAATTTGAATTGCCTAATATATGTTGACGTTTTTTTTTCACTCACATAGGCCTATGTGTATTTATTAGAGGGGTTGGTGTCTGCTTTTGATTCCATTGTCCTTTTTTATCATTCATGTTTTAATATCAGGTGTTTTGGTGTTCACAACTTCAGCACATATTTGCTTTTATGTTTCTACAGTGGACACTTAAAGGTGCAGTGTGTAATATAACATCTTCAACAAAGTTCTAGAATGATACACTCCCTGGGTAACCCCACCCCTTTCGAATAATAACAAAAGGTGCAGTGGCCTTCAAGGACAAGAACAATTCTAAATTCAAAACAATGCACCTGATGACATTCCAACTATGACGCTTCCAAAATGGCGGCGCACATGCCTTAGTGGTATGGAGAAATGCGGAGATAAAAGACCCTTTCTAAGGGAAAAAATAATAATTCTAAAAAAAAAATGTAGCTATTATGCACTAAATTAAACATACTTATGGATATTATAATTATTTTCTACCAAGTTTTCTATGAAAAAAATCCCCACATTCTACACACTGCAGGTTTAACCTACAATAAATTATTTATTTGATAAATGAAATAGTCTATGATAGCATAGGCCTATGCCTAGGCTATTTGAATGATTTCAGTTTAATGAAGAGCAGTCATAGGGCCGTGCACAGCATGAAGGGCCAAGAAAGGAAACTGCTACATTTGCATAGGGGACATTTCATCTTTATGCAAATAACGTGTGTCTGTGAAATGTGCAATGCTTTGAGGGGGGACACATTCTGCTATACGTTCCAACTGCATCTGCTGTTGCAGTTGTATAGTAGCCTAACCTATCTAGGCTAGAGTTAGCCTCTACTTTGTGGTCACTGTAGGACAACACATTTTGGAGTGACTTTATTATTATAGAAATTAACAAGCTCTAAAATCCAAAGGGAGAGATATTTCCATAATTACTACCATAGGCTATCCTTTAGCCTAAAAGGCCTATGTCATGATGATGGAGTACAATTGTGACTTGTGTTTGTTTCCCTCAATCCAATGATTTATAGGCTATGTAGGCTTGTTGTAATGTTGTGTCCCTAACGAAAGCTTCTGATCATAGCCTACAACGTAGGCCCTACATAGTGCAGCAATTTGCAGGGAATCACTGAATCATGGGAACCAGTGTGGTAATGCGCACTTCTCCGTCGCCACGGCAACCACAATACGTTTTTGTGGATGCGATGAAGTCATTTGTTACGCCGATCGTTACCATGGTTACAACCTAGAGAGGGCGCTGCGGAGGAGCGTTCCACGTAAAATGACGCAGGGCGGGGGCGTGCCCGCTATGCGCGCTGCGCAAGGCTGCTTGTTGTTCCCGCAGAGAGGCGAGAAGATGGCGGCCGTGTCAAGCGGAGGAGCTGCTGGGTCCGCTGCGGCCGGGATTACGCACTCTGCCCGACCGACCCACGCAGGCATGGCCTCCCAGAACCGAGCCCAGCCACCCTCCGGGATCAGCCACCCCGGTCGAACCAGCGCGGCCGCTGGGTGCATCACCAATCCTGGCCACACTACGGTCACCAGGCCCCCCCCAGCCCGAGTGGGCCACTACGAAATCGAGCGGACCATCGGCAAGGGAAATTTTGCCGTTGTTAAACTAGCCACACACATCATTACCAAAGCAAAGGTAAGACGGCTGGTCTCCGAGCGTTAGAAGTGAACAATTACAAGCTGTCATTATTTAATTTCAAGCCTTTGAAAGCCATGTACTCGGGATGACGCTGGGGCCTTCAGGCTGTGGGAGATACAGCGGCCAGCCAGCTATGGTGACACCGCTGCTTGGTGTTGGGGGGTCCGCTCGACACGGGGTATCACCTACAGCTACCGGATATAACCACATTTCCCTTTAAATAAATATAATTTCGCGTAAATAGGTTAATGCCCGTTTGAAGGAAAGCCAGCGGGGCCCGGGGTTAATGTGTGGCAGAGGACGGAGGGAAGGGGACTGACGAAGATGAAAAAGAGGAGACACTACGTTCCCACTCTGGTAGCTAGCTTAGCTTCGTAGCTAATTAGCTGTTTGGCTAGATGCTGATATCTTTCAGAAAGATGCCAACACACACCGTTGCAAGTTTGCTGCAGCTTACTGGTTAACTTCAAATGAAAGATGAACTTATTAATTCGCTGGGTGTAGGTTTCCCGAGCAAGTGTAGCTCTGTGTGAAGCCTACAACCTAAAGTATCACCGAAAACTACAACCGACAACTATGGCAGAGAGTAGATTTTTCATTTAGCAACTTGACGGAATGGGTTTAAATAAACAAACGAATGTGCTTGTATCAGTGCGCGTTAGGAAAATGTATCCCGTCATTCTAGTGAAATAACGACCATTTGGTCGGTATTGTAACTTTACCCATTTGTAAAAGTTGTATTTGGGCTTCGTTGTCGGTTTCTTGTGGTATTTGGACATCACAGTTAATAGCCAAATGACGTTTCCAAGTAGTCACCCGAACAAGAAGACAGGCAACAGTAGGGGCTTCAAATCTGCCACCATACACTTTGAGTGTTGAGTGGGAGCCACTAAGGACTGCAGTATACTGGATTATTGACCCGTTCACTAGCAGACACTTTTTATCAATAAATGACATCCAAGCAATACACTATGCTTGATAAGTAGATGTATTACACTTAGTCTTATCCCACAAGTCAGTCCTGTGCTGAAAATCTATAATACAGATCTTGACACATTGTACCATTGTAAAAAAACAAAAAAAAAAAAACGGTGGTTGCGATCATTATTATAGATGTATAGAAATATACTTTATTCATCGTATAAAGTGAAATTATAGGGTTAAGCGTTGGGCCATAACATGATAAAGGGACCCTAGATATGCCCCGTTGGATCATGTGCCTACCCCATGCCTCTCAATGTTCCATGGCCTTATTTGCATGTGAGCAGTCGGTTGTCACTCCAGTCAGATATGTTGCTCATGTCCTTTTGGCTGGCATGGTTGTGTAAGCTCAAAAAGGGGCCAAAACAAATAACTCATCAGAAAGTCTCAGTTGTTGCTGCGCTTGTCAACAGCAAGCATCAGTATGAATTCTTCTATGGTAAGCTTTGATTTCCAGCCTGTTGAAGAGCTTCCACTCGTCACCAAACTTTAAATATGTGTACATGTGAAGCCTTCCTCTGAAGCTATGACTTATTGTGATCAGTAGTCACATCCCCTATGAGGGATGCTGGGTTGAATACCCAACACATAGGGGTAGCCATGACCATACGCTTACAGACGGCTCCTGCTATGTCATTGTTTTTCTTTTTAACACGATGAAGAGCCTTTCATTTTAATGACGCAAATAAAGGTGTGTCAAGGCGGCCGCATGTGCAGCTTTACCTCTATGCCTGTTTAGACATACACAAAGACAGGCAGACGCGCGTCATTCGGCTGCTTTGCGCCACATAGCCCAGAACCTGCCATTTAGTTCCATGAGGCCAACATTAACCTGGGTCAGTGTGACTGCCATGTGGTGTTTTTCAACACTGCACAAGACATTTGTCTTGAAGGACTTAAACTGTGTTATGACTACAATGTAATTAACAGACTAGTAGGTAATGGAGGCAGTGTGGTAAACCTATTATGAGTATACAACACAAAGACAGTAGCAACGTTCTAGTGAGAGTTTGATGAGCTGTTGATGAAGCCCTAGTGTGTGTGTGTGTGTGTGTGTGTGTGTGTGTGTGTGTGTGTGTGTGTGTGTGTGTGTATGTTTGGCAGTCTTAGTGTGAGAGACAGGCAGAGGACAGAAATGACAGTGGACTGACATAAATGAAAGACAGGCCTTGTTTATTGTCTGTTGATGGTGCTCACAGACCAGTGAGCTCATGGTTTTTCATCTGGTAGCTTAGCATCCCCAGTAGCTCATGAATATCAGAAGAAAAGGAGTGTGCTTTCTTTTCCATGCCTGTGGATAGCATGAATATGGATGTGACCATCAGACGGCAGATGAAATATACGTTTCGGAGCCTTGCTCTACGGCCCGGGTTTTGTAGTGATCCAATGAGAAACGCTGACTAGACAAAAAAAAAAGCCTTCCAACTCTGTACGTTGTTGGTCGGAGCTGGATGATATCCTGCAATGCAGTCACACAGAAAGAGGACCTGGCTGTTTACACTTGGTTGCGTACAAGCCCAGAAAGGGACAGTCCCCCCCCCCTCTTATGTCTCATTTGCTTGTCTAGTTAAACCTAAAACATTCAGCAGGCATTTTTGTTGCAAAATTACAAACTACCGTGTAGGCCCTGTATTTTTTTTAAATTCTTGTGGAGAAAGGAGCTGTTGTTTGTGCATTATGCTTGGTAACACAGAGACGCTTACACATCACAGAGCTTTTGATGTCAGTGTGCCGCCTCTGTGTGTGATGTTGTAATAGTGAAAGTTGGTATTCTCACGACAACCATCAGGTAGCGAAGTGGAAGTCAAAACACTCAGGGGTTGTGCTGGAGGCAGTTGGGCCACACTTTGCTATCCATAAACTTTATCGCTGGTTGTGACCTTTCAAGACAGACAGTTTCTACTAACTCTCTTGAGTGACACTGAAACTACTTCCAATACAGAATGTTGCAATTTTATTTGTCAAGTCTGTGTCAAGTATTATTTACTGTAATCTAGTCAAAGCCATTTAAAAAAAAAAAAATTTCATCTCTGCCCCTCATTTCTCCTTCGTTTCAAGCACAACTGCATTGTAAAAAAAACATGCTAAAATGTTATAAAATAAGTTGAAATCTACTGAAGGACTTATAAAGAGTCTGTTAAATAAATATTCAGTTCATACAATGTCATCACTTATTGGTAACAAAGACGCATATAGAATCGTTTTTTTTTTCTGTTGACAGAGGTTATGGAACCGGTCCCCCCACACCACAATTTGATTAAATGTCTATTAATCAGTACTGTAGTTTATGCAATGCACTCTACTAGAGATGATATTTCACATCCTGACCACCTTCCAGCGCGTATGTGCACACATCCTTTTTCTACGGCCATTATCAGCCATTTAATGGAATTTTATTTTCTCTGCACAATTGAGTGGTTGAGTCAATAGAATATTTCAACTGTATTCTGGCTCTGAAAAGGATTCCCCTTCCATACTGACTCATACTTATGCATGTATTTGTTGAAATTGTAAAAAAAAAATTGATTGCTGGTTAGGTTACTAGGACCTGGAGACCAATTCATAATATAAAACTAGGGAGAAATGAATGTTCTGTCCCACATAGTTGACTAATTGTTTCAGTTTTAGTAATGCACACAACACATTTTGTATTCAGTGATGCACCTTTATGTCATATTTAAAAAAAAAAAAAAGTATATTAGAGTGGATATTTGAACAGTGTATAATGTTTAGAAAACCCCCACTGAAATCCAGCGACTGGACATGACATGCCATTGTGTGTTTTTTGCCGGTGCGTGCTAGTTTTGCAAGAGCAGACACTGAGGTATGGCCACAGTGCCGTCAAGCAAAAAAAAGACAGACTTTGAAAAGCCGCTGTCTGTCTTGTTGTGCCCACAGCTAGATTGGTAAAAGATGGCACCGTGTGGCATGTCCTGACCTGCCTGTCTGCGGGGAAGCAGCAGGCCTTTCCTCCCCACTCTCTTCCTCACTCCTTGTCCCGTATTCTATCCTTTTTCCTCTCATGTGTTTTTCACACACAAAAACTAAATGATCAGCAGGAGGAAGAAGAGGGCAGGCAGGATGGCAAGCGTTAGGTAACAGGCCTAATGTACTGTGTAACAATTTCACTCACTCGCTCAGTGACACACACTCACGAAACAGCTCTCAAACAACATACAGCACCCCCCCCCCTCTCCTCCCTGTGTTTCTCAGAGACACACACACACACACTCGCACTCCAATGTGATTTCATTTGGGTGAGTAATATGACAAAGGCTGTGTTTCTGCTCGACTTATCTCCCTGCCCTCCAGTCGTCTTCTGCTGCGATCTTCTTAGTTGGCGTGAATCCGCAGCCAGCCGACATCAAAAGGAGTAGAACGCACGCAGCTTGTGTGTGTGTGTGTGTGTGTGTGTGTGTGTGTGTGTGTGTGTGTGTGTGTGTGTGTGTGTGTGTGTGTGTGTGTGTGTGTGTGTGTGTGTGTGTGTGTGTGTGTGTGTGTGTGTGTGTGTGTGTGTGTGTGTGTGTGTGTGTGTGTGTGTGTGTGTGTGTGTGTGTGTGTGTGTGTGTGTGTGTGTGTGTGTGTGTGTGTGTGTGTGTGTGTGTGTGTGTGTGTTTGTCACGGTGTGTGTATGTGTGTGCGTGTACAACGTGGGCTTTGTGAAACATATCTCCACCACTGTTTCTGTCCCAGACCGATGACAGCCGTTTGTGTGAAGAGTACGCTAAAGCATGATTGTGCCCCTTTAAAAAAAATAAAAGTGCTGCCTGTTGTCAGAGGCGTCCATGTGTTGCCAAGGCTACTAGCATGAGAAAGGTCGTTCCATTTAGGTCTTTCTGGTTTCCGTAGCGATGATTCTGGTTTCAAGCTCACAAAAACCAAATTAGTAATGGAACCGACTCTCCAAGCGGCTGGGTTGATTGTTTGTCATGAGGACATTGTGTGATGTTTTTCTTTACCATTGCTTTAATGTGGATGCAACGCGATTAGTATTGGTTGTTGTAGCTCTGCATGGTGCAAGTATTTTAAATGTATATGGTTTCAGCCATGGCACATGATATATAGTCATTTCTCTCACCCTTACCGTGGACTAGGGGTGGCAAATCTTTATTTTCATAATCCATTCATCTGCTTATCATTTTCCCAATTAATCATTGAGTGGTCTATAACCCTGTCAAATCCAAAACATAAAGAAATTAAAGCTATAATGCGTAACTTAAAAAAAACTATGTTTGCCATGTTGTAAAGCCTGATCTTGAACCAGAACTGCAAAACTGGAAGTGCTGGTTCACTACAATCACTTTGGAATGCTGGTAATGGTGTGGCATGCAGCACCTCCAGTGTATGACTTTAATTAATCCCATTCCTGCTTCTGAGTCATTGTTGTCATTGAGCATGCATTTGTTTAGGAAGCGAGTGAAAGAGAGACCACATGATGCACCACGATGACGTTGTATATTGTGAAACACGGGATGTTCCGGTCTGCTTGCCGTAAATCGCTTTTGTCTATGATCCTGCGAAATCGAACCTGAGCAAAGGCAGTGATAGTAATGAGGAAATACAAATAGCATTGTGTTCAATGATAACCTCGTCATTTGTTTGCCGTAAAAGGTCATTAATGCCTCGTTTCCGCAGAGCGGCTCAGGTCAGCTCGGATCGGGACAGCTCTGTTAAGCAAGATCTAGTGAGAATATGGGTCAAAAGTATCGGGCTGTGGAATGACTGCGGTCAAGCCAGCTGTCTCTCGTTCTTGCTTGGTCAAACCGGCCGCTCTTATATGTATTCCCCCCGTATTGTGAGCGCATTTACAGTGAATGCACAGAGACAGTTTGGTGCAAGGCGACAGGCACAGTGAGCGAACATCGCTGGCTGTGGCAGCTACATAACTATGGTGACATCGTAGCAGTGGGACACAGTGAGTGAGTCTTTGAATAAAGAGTAAAACACCACACAATAAACAGAGCTGCGCCAACATTTTCACGCTTGCAGAGGTGACTACACACGGCGATTTAACGCGGAAATGATTCTTTCAACCAATCAACGGACTGCAGTGTGTAGCTCCACCCTTTCAGCCACCTTGGTACCCCAACCGAGGTGTACTGAAAATAGGAGCGGCTCAGCTTGCTTAATTTGGGACCCTACCCAACTTTTGGCAATGGAAACGCCAATAGAAAGCTGACCGAGCCGCTCCGCTCTGGGGAAACGAGGCATTATAATCATCAGTGGAAAAATTCACCCGTTTCATAAACATTTAAAAGTACCTCGTAGCAGGATTTAAGCTCTGTATGTCCCTCAGAATATCACCAGTCATGTGTGGTTTTTGCTATGCCAGGGGAACAAAAACTGCAAACGACAGATGAATGTGTGATGTCCAGTTTCTCCAGGCGTTAGACTGTTCCCAGTCTTGTTCTTTCAGCCTGACACACTTAACCGAGTCATTTCCACACATAAACCCAAACCCATACACATGCACAACACACAAGTAGAACATCTCTCAAAGGCATTGTGCTGACTCATCCTGCCAGTACGCTTTCATCTCTGTGTGTGCATGCGCATAATGCCGTCATAGTGCTGACCTGCTGTGACCTTCTCTTGTGTATGACAGTGTGCCATATGCCTGTGACGTTATACAAACACAGCACGGTCTTTTAGCTTCATACTAAGCAGCTTCCAGTGACATTTTGGCTAACAGATAGCTGTGATGCCATGTTTTCTCCTGTGTGTGTGTGTGTGTGTGTGTGTGTGTGTGTGTGTGTGTGTGTGTGTGTGTGTGTGTGTGTGTGTGTGTGTGTGTGTGTGTGTGTGTGTGTGTGTGTGTGTGTGTGTGTGTGTGTGTGTGTGTGTGTGTGTGTGTGTGTGTGTGTGTGTGTGTGTGTGTGTGTGTGTGTGTGTGTGTGTTTAACTCTCACATGATGCATATATGGGTTAAGCCCTGAGCATTACTGCCCCTTAGGGTGTCAGAATATGTGTCACCTGTTGATGAAGGTAACCTCAGAGTAATGTGTGTGTGTGTGTATTAGGGATGCACCGAAATGAAAATTATTGGCCGAAACCGAATAAAATTAAACAGTTGGCCGAAAGGCCGAAACCGAATACCAAAAGAGGCTTTTGCAGTTTTGTTTATTATTTAGTCAATGTTCTCCTCAAACATAGCCTACAACTAAAAAGCAACCCTAAATAAATAAATTAACAGTAAAACCTTCAATTCTAAGAGTAAAATTAATATTTTCCTAGGAATTAATTTGTGCCACTCACTGATTTTTACCTTGACTTATATGAGGATGAATCTACAAAAAGATCGACTTATTGCCCTTTTTAATTTTTTGCAGTGCAGGTTGAGTTGCTCTAAAAAAAACTGCACCACAGCTCCCACCGTAATGTTCAGACTTCAGAATTTGCATCAAAGCCCTGATCATAACAATGAGAGGCTTTAAACGATGTCCATGCTTAGGAGGTGATTGTAACTTTTTCGTCTGTAGACTGAAACTAACGGGGGGAGGCGGCTCGCTGGACATATATTTAGTCGCGCTGTCAGTTTGCCGACATGGCTCTGTGTATTCAGGCTCGAGAAATGCAATCAGACCGTAGGAGCCTTTTCCCCCGACAGCGCTAACGGACAGGATATCTCCCGTTATCATTTTAGCTGTCAAACTAAAGTTTTTTTTGCGCGGTGGCCCTCACCGGCGAGGTGTCACTGTGAGTGACACCGTTACCAACTGTCACACTGTCACAGAGTTTCACCGGGTGAATTGCTGCTTCGCTCGCGCAAGGCTTTTGTGTTTCTATGGTGATTAAACATCAGTCTTGGACGAGCGTTTTAACGTTATGCTGCATAAAGCATTGCACTGCGCCGTGTTTCATCCAGTTTGAAAAAATGCTCCCACACTGGACTCTTGACATTTTCATGCACGCACCAAACTGCACCTGCTGCGCGCTCACAAAGAGAAGTGGACTCGCATACACGGTTACGTCTCTCTTTACTGCCATTTCCTGGTTTACAAGCGCGCAGCTCTTTTAAAAACATATTTCCTTAGTGTCATTTAGTTCGCCAATTTTCGGTAATGTTGTTCGGCTTTTTAACTGTTTCGGGCCGAAACCGAAAATGACTTATTTTGCCATTTTCTGCCGAACTTTTTCGGTGGCCGAATGTTCGGTGCATCCCTAGTGTGTATGTGCGCGCACCCTTGTCACAGACGTTTTTATGGACATAATACATGTAATCTAATTAAACGTTAAAGGAGAAGTAAGCGATGTTTTTATGTTGTCTTAAATCACTCTATATTTATACAACAATCACTTAAATAGTATGCACAGTTCATAACACAGGTCTCCCAGTCATTCAGCTTTGCAGTACAGAGCGCTATAAAGAGGCGGGTCTCTGTGCCCGTGAACGATGACTCGCTGCTCTCCATCGCGGTACTATCTGACCAAGTTGGCTGCGCCTTCATGTGGTGGTGACGTAGGGACGAGGGAGGGGACTGCCAACTGCAGTCACTGACAGGAAGTTAGCTAAAAGGACCATATCACTTACTTCTCCTTTAAGTGCTGTATAATTTTAGACCTTATAGCTTTATGGTCGGGTTCAGATAGTTAATTTTTTATATTTTTCGGAAGAAGGATGCATATATATACAGCAGCTCTGCAAAAAATATGTTTAGAATATATTCTTCCTATTTTAGTTGAGGTAGGCTAAATGATAAATGACTTGCCTGTCATCGTCAAAAACATGTCTTATGCTTACGGGCAGTAGTGGTTTGTAAAGGCAAACCTATGCTTTGCTGTGTAGACAGTTCTTTAGAAGGAGAGAGTGGCGTGCCCTATTTGACTGACATATAGTGGTAAGCCATTGTATTATCTTTCTCAAACATCACAATGCTAAGGTGTTTTTGTGCTATCCAGTGACCATGAAATCCTCCCTGTCACAGAACAAACACATGTTTGCAGTTCGGCAGGTGTGTGTTGCACAATCACATTTTCCACACCATGCTAGCTGCTGCTGTGTCTACCTCCTACCGCCAAAGCGTTCACATGTCCATGTATGATGATACAGGAGGACAATTAGCCCCCTTTGCTGTGTCATTGGCTTGTGTCTAAGATCCTAACAAGCTCCCAGTAATCCCAGTATTGCTTGCTCCTATATACTGACCCCATCGGTGTATACTGGCATACAATCTCTATCAACTGAAACCCTGTCAAATAATCAGTACAATGAAATATGGCATTGTGATAAGAGAGGTCGACTTCCATGCCGTTTTGAGCTAAACTTCGAGCACGTTCTCTTCTTCTTATCATATTGCTGTGTTTCTTGCAGTATTTATTTAGTTGAAGTGTGCCACTTGAAAATAAATTGAATTTAAATGCGCAAATGAGCTACATTAACACAGCAAAGGCCACAGTGGCTATGCTGATATAATCAAGTGAAACATTTCAGACCAGAGTTGGAACAGCAGTTATTCATTTCTTTTTTTTTTAAACACACCCTCACAAATTAGCCAAGTGTGGAAGAAGTCAAAGTGGAAGAAGAAAGTCAAAGCTCTTGTCCCTCTCGTATGGTCTGTGGTGGTGACATTGCCAGCAAGTATTCAAAGCTGAAGGAAAATATAGTGGATTTTTCTTCACCTTGACCTTTCACTGTCTTGTGATCGGAGGGGCTTTGTGACTCAGGAGCCTGTGTGTGTGTGTGTGTGTGTGTGTCTTTGTGTCTGTCTGTGGTATCCTAGATCTATTGATGGAAAATTCCAGAGTCATGGGTAGCTAGTGCAAAGAAGACTGAACACCCCGAGGCTGCTAAGATACAGACCCTCATTCACAACATATTTACTTGTACAGTGGCTTGGTGCTAAAGCAGGAAACCCAACCTGTGAGATGTACAGTATATCAGTCACATGATGATGGAGTACTACAGCTTAACAGCTAGCATCATCTAGGGTGACCTATGCCTGCTAGCATGGTCTCTGATGCACGTCTCAAGAAACTGATTGTATATTGTAGGGCTGCAGCTAACGATTATTTTGATAATCGATTAATCTGTCGATTATTTTCTCGATTAATCGATTATTAGTGTTTTGGTCCGTAAAATGTCAGAAAATGGTGAATTTTTTTTATCAATTTTCCAAAGCCCATGTTGATGTCCTCAAATGTATTTGTATGTCCAAAACAAACAGATATTTCAGTTTACTGTCATAAGAGGATTAAAGAAACCAGAAAATATTCACATTTGAGAAGTTGAAATCAGAGAATTTGGACATTTTGTTAAAAAATTACTCGAAACGATGAATCGTCGATTATCAAAATAGTTGGCGATTATTTTAGTAATCGATTCATAATCGATTTGTCGATTAATCGTTGCAGCTTTAGTATATTGCCATGTTAACAATCATCCAGCATCAATGGCTTTGAGATACACAGCAGTATATTGACCGACTATGTACAACCTGAAACGTTTGTAACTCCACAGTGTCTTCCACTGTCTCTGTCTTGTCCTCTAGCCACTGGACAATCTCCAAAACCCCTCTAGAATTCTAACTGTAGCCCAGTTTCCCCATTTTCACATGGGCTTACTGTCCTCAAAATGAGCATGATGTGATACGCGTAGATGTACACACACATTGAGTGTGGGAGTCAGTCAGTGTGTATGTGATCCAGATGTCCCGTCGTTACCCACCAGAAGATGCAGAGGGG
Source organism: Ammodytes marinus (assembly GCF_949987685.1). Classification (NCBI taxonomy): domain Eukaryota; kingdom Metazoa; phylum Chordata; class Actinopteri; order Uranoscopiformes; family Ammodytidae; genus Ammodytes; species Ammodytes marinus. Next base: position 7,677,192 of record NC_137232.1, on the reverse strand, counting down.
AGCCATTACATCAACAAAACTGGACGAGAGCCAATGGCAAGAATAGATTCCTAGAGCTTAAAATACCACATAGACACATTCCAAACAGACGCGTTACATACACACATATATGGCAAGAGTTGTGTTATCAAATGAGTCTTATACTTACTATGCTGATGTTGATAGTCTTCAGTTCATACAGGGCATATAGATTTCAACAACAAAAAGCAAATGTGAAACGTGTGATTGAATAAAGTGGACTATGAGCCTCTTAAGGCCGCTAAGACTATTTTAATTATAAAGACATTTCCCAAACAGGGTACATCACAGTCACTTAACTTCCTAGCTCATCCACAATAGTTATAGAATAACCAATGAATAAATAACCACATCAACTTTTGAAAATGGACTTTTCCGATTTTTTTTTATAAGCAAGTACATCTAAGGTCATGTTTTCCACAATTGTACATTGCCTCTGATGGGAAGCCGCACACACTCTCAGTGAACTGGACTGATGCCAGTGTTAGATGTGGTTGTGTGTTCTCTCAGGAGCCCCCTCTTTCCCGCTCTCCCTCTCTTCCCCTTCCTGTCTGCAACAGGAAGTCAGGTGGCCTCATCTTCCTCATGTCTGTTATCAGGAAAAGGACAGTACAGGATGGCACTCAACAGAATTAAACGGATGATGAGGTGCTGTGTGTGTGTGTGTGTGTGTGTGTGTGTGTGAGAGTGTCAATGGAGGACCGCTCATCTATTTTTGGAAAGTACTGGGGTTTTGGGGGCAACCCATTTATCTCTGCTTGATTAAGTCATTAAAGCCGTCCACCCATTTCTAAGTGGCGGGCCAAAGCTCCTGTCACACCCCATCACCGTCCCCTCTGCCGGAGCCATTGTCCGGGGCTCTGCGGTTACGCAAGAGTCGTGCTGGCAGTGGAAGGTCACCGTTTAGGTCAGGTTACCCAAACAAAGCTGGAATCCCTGTGTTTCATAACACACCGTTTTGGACATGCATCAATTTAACACTTGCCAGTATCGCCTCCTCGGAGAATCTTGTTTTTTTGAACCCTGCCGTTGTCAGATATTTCTCTGTGTTGATGTCTATTATCTCCGTGTGTTATTAGATGAGCTGTGCCAGGTCATGTAATATTGAGTCTGTCTTACTGGAACCCTCACCTTAGCTGCTCTGCTGGTTATTTCCCTGGCCCTTTGCCCTGTTTTATGATTACTGTCATCACAGCAACATTGCAAGGGCACTGGGACTTTGCCCTGGAATTGTTGCCTATCATTTAAATGTCAGCTAGATACCATTTTATGTGAATGTATTGTCTGTGTTTGAGCCCACCGGAGCTGGTAGATACAAATGTAATCCTCATGAATTATTTCTTGTTTTGTCTCCTCACTCTCTTTCTGTCTTCCATACCTGCCCTCTTCCTCCCTGTTTATCCTACATTTCTCTCTCTCTCTCTTCACCATCTCTCATCACTGGTTCTTATCTCTTCCTCCATCCCTTCCTCTATCTCTCCGTCTCCAGGTGGCCATAAAAATAGTAGACAAGACCCAGCTGGACGATGAGAACCTGAAAAAGATCTTCCGAGAAGTGCAAATCATGAAGTTACTGAAGCACCCCCACATTGTCCGACTATACCAGGTACACATGCACACGTACACACACACACACACACACACACACACACACACACACACACACACAGACACACACACACGCAGACACACACACACACAGACACAGAGAGAGAGCGCCAATGACACACCCTGGTCACATCTTACACCTGAGACCTGTGGCCCAATAGGAAATGGCCAAATAAAATGTGTGGCAGGATTTGATGTAAACTGCCTGCCATTGTTTTTTTTCTTTCTGGGTGAACTGTACCAAGGTGTTGCATATTATAGCCATTTGTGGGTATTAAAACTGGAAAAGAAATGCAGTTGCAATAGTTATCACGGGGGAAGTTGGCCGTTCTCTTTCACCTTCATTGTTGTACATATCTGGGGGACTGCCCAGCACAACAACAGTCTTCAGCCTATACTAAGAACTGGTGATACTCAGAAAAATCTCTTCTACCGCAATTTATTTTCGTCACCAAAACATCAAAGGGTCACGAGCCAGCGTTTTACAGCATCTTGTCTAGAGCAGCCCCAAGCTGTTGTAACAAAAGCTGATCACTTTACAACCTGATTCTGACATTATTCACACACTTCAACGAGTAAATGTCAAGTTTTTTCTTGTTCTATTTAAATCTTCCTGTTTGAATGCCAAACAATGCTTACTCATTGTGTTGTGTAACGGGCTAACCACCCCATCACTATATGCGTTGGCCTGTCAGCCTTATCTTCTCTTAATGTGTTTAGGTGATGGAGACAGAGAGGATGATCTATCTGGTAACAGAATACGCCAGCGGTGGAGAGATATTCGGTAAGGGGAGTTGCCCACTGTTACATTGATGAAGAATATATTTCTCATCACCTCTTCATTTTCGTTTTTTTTGTCTATTACCTTATGGAGATGGCGCTCAGTGCAGTCATGTTAAGGAGTTTGGGAGAGAGCTCACTGTGGCAGAAGTCAGCTTTGTACTGTTGTAGAGGGGGGGCCATCATTTTATTTTAAATAATGCTCCCCCAAATACCTTAAAATGCCTGCACTGACCACCATCTCCATAAGGTAAAAACACACTCACCTCATACAACCCCTCTTCAAAAATACTGAACTATCCCTTTAAAATGTTAAACCTAACAGTTTTTTTTAAATGAATTCTGGCAATGTTGCAGTAGAGTAACGAGTCTAAATCTCAATTAATTTGATTAAAGCGTTTAAAAAAAGTTGAACTAAACACGGCTTATTTCATGCTTTACCATTATGCACTTCCTTTTTGTCCCACTTATTTTTCCTAGTTAAAACGTCTCTCTGGCTCTCTGAGTCATGTCCCGTCCCCTACGTCACCATTTCTCTGTTTCTAAAGAGTCACAACAGTCCCTTGAGTATTTCTCTTTGATGACAAATGTTGTCATGTATAATTCATCTAAACAGAATCGTAAGCTTGACTTTGTTTGTGTGTGTGTGTGTGTGTGCGCAGACCACCTGGTGGCTCATGGGCGTATGGCTGAAAAGGACGCCAGGAAGAAGTTTAAGCAGATTGTGGCAGCGGTCCATTTCTGTCACTGCCGCAGCATCGTCCACAGAGACCTGAAGGCTGAGAACCTGCTGCTGGACCACAACCTCAACATCAAAATTGCAGGTGTGTCTGTGTGTGTGTGTGTGTGTGTGTGTGTGTGTGTGTGTGTGTGTGTGTGTGTGTGTGTGTGTGTGTGTGTGTGTGTGTGTGTGTGTGTGTGTGTGTGTGTGTGTGTGTGTGTGTGTGTGTGTGTGTGTGTGTGTGTGTGTGTGTGTGTGTGTGTGTGTGTGTGTGTGTGTGTGTGTGTGTGTGTGTGTGTGTGTGTGTGTGTGTGTGTGTTACTCTCCTAAGAACGTTTGGGTGGCACACTGAATGTAGTGGTTTCGGCCTGTCTCGGTGAGTGGGCATAGGCATGTGTCAACATGAGCTTTTGGTCTGGTTGGTTGAATTGTTTTCTATTGAAGAAAGTGATGAGATTGACTAAAGCTCTCCTCTGCCTCTCCCTGCCAGATTTTGGTTTCAGTAACCTGTTTTCCCGAGGCCAGCTGTTGAAGACATGGTGTGGCAGCCCTCCCTATGCGGCACCAGAATTGTTTGAGGGCAAGGAGTATGACGGGCCGAAAGTAGATATATGGGTGAGTAGGCCTTTAGGTATGCAACACAAGGGTGTAGCTAACTGGATTAAATACATTTTTTGTATTGAAGCCCTATTCACAAATGATTTACTCATGTTTTTTCCCTCTTGTGTTTTCTCTGTACAGAGCTTAGGTGTGGTGTTATATGTGTTGGTGTGCGGCGCCCTGCCTTTCGACGGCAGCACTCTACAAAATTTGCGGGCGCGTGTCCTCAGCGGAAAGTTCCGCATCCCCTTCTTCATGTCCACAGGTATGACTCCAGTCCACTCATACTGTTTCCTTTGTCTCTTCAGTTAACCATCGTAAAAAAACATACATTTATTTAGTATCAAGAACTCGCCAAAGTTAGCCTGAATGGTTGCCATTAAAGGTGGCTGGTGGAGTTTTCTTTTAAACAAATAAAAAAGTTTTGTTTTAAATTTTCCTCTCCAAAACACAATGTATTTGGTTGGCGCTCTAATACATGTGTCAAGTGTGTACAGTTCTTTTCTCATAAAACATTTGCAAAGTTAACATACGCAGGATAAAGAAATGTATAATAGGGACCCACTAGTGAAAGTATGGCTCTCACTTTCTTCATGGTAAAAATATACTGAATACCATTTTAAACAGTGACTTCAACTGTCAGTCAACTCACATTTATTTTGGTTTTATTTGAATCCAGTATTGACAAGTTTCACATTGAAAATATATTAGGGCTGCAACAACGAATCGATAAAATCGATTAAAATCGATTACTAAAAGCGTTGGCAACGAATTTGGTCATCGATTCGTTGAGTCGCGCGATTAATAAGTCACTTGCAGGCGCGGCACTGTTTACATCCAGCTGCCGACAGGTTCATGCACACCCACAGTGAGCCTTCCGCACGTGAAGGCTCGCTTCACGTGCGGGAAAGCTATAGTGTGAGCGGCCACAGTTTGTATTTTGGTCACATCTAACACTGGACTGCAGGCCTATATAAAAGTGTTGTACCTTTGCTTTCTTTGGGTAAAAAAAAAACTCCTTCAACTCAGTATCCGTCTAGTCCAGGGGTGGCCAACCAGTCAGAGACAAAGAGCCACATTTTTTACTGTGTTACTGCAAAGAGCCACATCGTACACACGGGTACACACAGTGGCGATTCCAGGAAATTTTGACTGGGGGTGGCCAAGGTGGGCCACAGAGTTAGAGTGGGGTGGCCATCGCACCCCTGAATGAATAGCATGTGATATGCTGTACAACCAATTCAAAGATGATTTATAATCCCACATGCCCAAATCATGTTAGTATCCATTGTAATGTTTGTCAGAAAACTAAACCCCTGAAGGGGGGTCTGGGGGCATCCCCCCCCCCAGAAGATTTTTTTGTGTTTTTAACATGTAATCTAAGCATTCAGGTGCATTCTGGCGAAGATAATAAAGGAAAAAGTCAATATTTATTTCAGCTCAGATGAATAGTAAAATTAGCGAGACAACATAACTTGCTAGCAGCCAGATGCCTAACAACTGCACAGAGGGACGGATGACCACTAGCTTTTGACCAAATATCTTGCTAAAAAAATAAACCTTTATTTATGAAAGTCTGCCCTTGCTAAGAACATGTTACACTCGCTAACTAAAACTTTATTTTTTTTATTCAGATTTCAAAAATCTGCTGGGACACGTGCCTATACACATGCATGGGTGGCACGCATGTCACAAGCACACTTATGCTGTTTTCAAGACCTTTGCTGACCAGAGACCAGTTCTAGTGGCCACAGTCCTACCATTAATTTAGTAATTGAAAATTGCAAACTGATCTCATATCAGTGGATTGGAGTGTTTGTGTGATGAACTTGGCAACTACCTATCAAAAAAAGTTAAGAAAGGAAAAAAAAATACATATAATCTCTGAACTAGGATACATATCAGGAAAAAAATGTAATTAAAGAAATAAAATGAAAATAAAAAATAACATTTGAACTGGGGGGGGGGGGGGCACTGGGGTGGCCAGTAAGATTTCAGGGGGGGAGGGGGGCGTTTTTATTTTCGCGGGGAGCTTGCACATGCATGCACAAGCATTATTTATTAAAAAAAAAAAAAAAAACAGGGGGCCCCACACTAGGACTTGAAACGGGCCCCCAGATCGTTAAGGCCGCCCCTGTGATAATGACAGGACTGGACTCCTACAGTACTAAAGACGACAGGCCAGTCATTTTCAACAATGAACATTGTGTGCACTGCCTCACACACAAACTCTCAGTTCAACCAAGTCCACAAACAAAAATATAACAATTTAAAATAGCGTTTTTCTCTTACTATGCATGTTGCTTTGTGGGACTTACTTTTAGCATGGAGAGAGCTGAAGAGGCGCCGAAGATTTGAAGCCTTGAAATGCGCAAATGACACCTGGCATATAAGGCAGAATGGCCTGCCATAACGTTCAACAAAAAATATGAACTCTCCCACTCTGTTTGACACAAATAGTTTACTCACGGAAAACCTCCCTCCAAGCTGAGCGGGCAGTTTTATGTTGCGTCCGCACCAAACGTTTGTGAACGTTATGTTGCGTCCTCAATTAAACATTTGCGAACAGGCATACACATAGGGCCTACACATTAATAAAATAAAAAATGAAATAATAGACAACATGTAAAACGAACGTAAGAGCCGCATGAAACGTTTGCGAACATGCACACACATAGGCCCACACAAAAAAAAAGTATAAGAAAAAAAAAAAAAATTATAATCACATAATTTGATATGAACTGAAGAGCCGCACGAAGCTGGGCAAAGAGCCGCATGCGGCTCGCGAGCCGCGGGTTGGCCACCCCTGGTCTAGTCCAAAAAAACTCAGTCAGCTGCTGCTGCTGCAGACGGTGTGCAGACGTGCTCGGAGAGTCGGCATCGGCGCATCAACAGTCATTCAAAGCAGCGGCAGTAATCACACAACCGAATGGTGTAGAAAGTCCCGTCAGTTAAAAATAGTGATCCAGATTTTAAATCCATGTTAAAATCGGAAGGATATAGAGCTAGTTAGCTTACAAAAAGTAGCAAACATAGCCTATCAACTGTGATGTGTTCAGGCCGGCTCAGTAATATGATTGATGTGTTCAAATGCAACACAAAAAAAAAGAAATTTGAGATTTTGGCGAAACTTGTTTTCCCAGCAATATAAAATAGATAGTAAAGATGGAATTATGACCCGTTTAATGTCCTATCTTGAGCTATGATCATACCAGCAATTAAAGCAATAATACAAGTTCTATTTCAACAAAATAATAGAAAATTATCAATTGTGATATCAATAAAGACTTGGATCGTTAAGGAGTCTTGAAAATGGTATCAATATCAATACAAATTAACGATCTCCTGTCATCAGAGAGAAATTAAGATGATTTAATTTTTTTAACCGTTACTATTTACCGGTTAAAATATTATCGGTTGACTGGTTTACCATGGACATCCCTTATACTGTATAAATGTATATCATACATTGTATGTTTTTTTTTTGTGTTATCCCAGTTAAGTTTATTATTAATTTTTTATCATTTAATATTACTTTTAATTGTTCCGGGACGTTGGAGCAATAACCTGGTGTTTTGACACTTCAGTCTGCACTGTGAATTTGAAGTAATGTTCAGTTTTTGAATAAAGATGCGGCATTTACAAATGTTTCTTTTTTTTTATCCGATTCATCGATTAATCGAAAAAATAATCGACCGATTAATCGATTATTGAAATAATCGTTAGTTGCAGCCCTAAAATATATACATAAACAGTTAATTGAAACCCCTACTGTGTCACGTTGAATAAACAGATATATTATAGTGTATTGGCTTAAGAATTTTTCTTGGATTCTGAAATACTGTTTTTTCATTAAAATAGTTTTAGTATTCTTCTAATTTTGAATGTCAAAAGAAATGCAAACCATGTACAGCTGGCTTTAAGAGCTGGGCCACATAAGTGAACTTCCTGAACATAAAATAGAACTACCTCTATTAAGAAAACAAAGTGGGGAAAAAATATTTTTATTTTCTAACACAAACTTGTATAGCAGGTAAAAACTGCTGTCTCTTTACATGTTTTCAGACAGTTAAGTTGCTTAGGTAAATATTACCCTATTTAATGTGAGTGTTGGTGTTTGATTGCAGACTGTGAGTACTTGATCAGACACATGTTAATCCTGGAGCCCAGCAGACGGTTGAGCATGGAGCAGATCTGTAAGAACAAGTGGATGAGGCAAGGAGACCCCGACCCGGAGTTTGACAGGGTGAGTCTGCACAATACATTCATGTAGTTTTTACATCTGCCTAATTTTCCACTTTGGTGACAGCTAATTGTGTTTCAGTCAGTGCGTTTCCATGGGACAGCTAGATAGGATTAAGCCATATACCGATTTTGCCACTCGAACGGACCGCGTCACTTGTCTGAGTGTACATGGCCTTTCGGAGAATCGAATAAATGGCCGGAGCATGGCTGACTCCGCTACGCTAGGTGGCGCTGTAGCCCTTTCAACAAGTGGTTATAGAGCCACTTCCGGTTGACCGCTACGTGACAACAACACTACTATTTCTTACGTCGTCTCCTTCAGAACGCAAACTCCGATATGCAATACGATGGCTGAGTATACATGCAGGCAGAATGCTGACTATGAACGACTTATCTATGTGGTCTTATCCGACTTTTCCTGTCCGTTAATGTGCGGATAAAGGTGTTTACATGCATTGTACAAGTCCTGTTGAAGTCTTATTAGTTTATTTACCCAATTATGAATCTCCATGTACACGTGCTGTATGTTTGTTTGCAACTTTTAGTAGAATATGTATGCCTTTAGTGATCCCCCCCCATTTTTCAGTTGATAGCAGAGTGTGAACAGGTGAAGACGGAGAGGGACACGGAGCTCATCAACGAGCAGGTGCTGATAGCCATGTCTGAGCTGGACCTGGACCGAGAGCGCACACTTCAGGTGGGACACGGATGCCTAGCTGACTTACACGGATGTATTTCAAATGTTCTATATAATAATAATAATAATATAATATCTCTCTCCCTCTCTCTAGTCCCTCCAAACAGACGCATACGATCACTACAGTGCCATCTACAGTCTACTGGCCGACCGCCTCAAGAAACACAAGACCTTTGCCCCGCCCACGCCCCGCTCCATTAGCTATCCCCTTAACGCTGTGCAGGTAATGCGTCGTCCATTGCTCATTGACAACTAGTGTTATAGCTGTAAACCATTTTTTTGTAAAACTCACCCACACCTATATTTAGCTTATCAGTCCTATGTGTACCTGCCTCGACTATACATTGATTGTATGTATACATTGATAGAAGAGTTTATTTGAAGTTTAATAATAGCAAGAGCTTCTTCTTTTTCACCAAAGTAATGACTGTAAGAAGGTGACAGTGGTTTTGACGAAGGCGGATTTGGACTGAAGGTTGCGTCATCGCGCCTGTCCAATGATAAGAGTTGATTGGCTTTAAAACAAACCCAATCCGCCAATTACAATGCACTAACGAGACGGATTAGAAAATGAATGCAATCCTTACATAACCCCCGTGTGTGTGTGTGTGTGTGTGTGTGTGTTTGTTTGTTTGTGTGCGTGTGTGCGCGCTCAGCAGACGGACACACAGGGTAATCCCGTTAGCATGACCGTGCCCCACGTCCAGCTCATCAACCCAGAGAACCAGATTGTTGAGGTGAGTGGCCCTGCTGACGTCAGTGTGTTACTGGGCTAACAGCAGGGATTCTCCTTCACACAGAGCCAGGGCCGGACAGCACTCTAGTTTGTGGAGTTGAAATTCCACTCATGGATGTCATCCTTTAATCGCTTTTGACTTAAACATGTTGTTGTTAAAACATTATTGTTGCACTTTTACAAGAGTCCCATGGAATTGGTGCAACTCCTTTTTTTGTGTGGAATAAAACAGTATATGTTTTTGATGTAATTGACATGCTTATAGTAACTGGCTGGCTGTCTATTTGCATTTTACTACTACACTTTACTGCTTTGAATGTTGCACTGGATCTCAGTCTTATAGACTCAGAGGACACACACTCAAAAAGAACTCACACATCCTCAAAGCTGACTCACAAATGCTGAGGAACACAAGAATGCGTCAGATTACTGCATTGCAGCAGAACATATTTGTAATAATAGAAGGCCTGAAGTTTGAAGCTTTTATATTAGAATAGAACAACATTTGAAAATGTATGGAATGTACCCGTACACAGACATGCAATACCCAGTACCATATAGGGCCTTACTAAAGACCAAACATATGTGTGTATATTTCCTGCGTAGCCGGACGGCAGTATGGCACTGGACGATGATGAAGGGGAGGAACCGTCCCCCGAGGCCATGGCTCGTTACCTGTCCATGAGGCGGCACACTGTGGGGGTACCAGACCAAAGGTAATGCAGAAACACACAGCTCGCCACCTGCTATCAGGGAGGTCTGTTATTGCATGTGTTATGTTTGCTGTTAAACTGTCAGCTGGACAGTCTGTCATTTCAGGGGAAAGCTGTTTCTTATGTCTTGTGTGTACGAATAAATCAAATGCCATTATTCCCTTAGATTTTTTTAATAAGCCTGGTATGTTTTGTTCATGATGTTCTAATACATGAAAATGCCGAATCTGGTGTATAACAACCCAGCCATTTAGTAGAGTTAGTCTGTTTAGTATTTTTCAGCAGTTCATATTTTTCTCTGGTCTGGGGTAATGCTGAGATGCGGTGTTTCTGCGAGCTACTGAGCCAAGTCAGGTTGAGCTGCACAGCTTTAAGACAATAACATGTGATTGTTTCTAGCTTCATTAAACCTCTCTCCTCCACACCACAGGACAGAAATGCAGGAGGACCTCCAGAAGCTGCCCCCGGGTTTCCCTCGTGGTGCGGTGCCCCAGCCCCCCTTCCCTACCATGGCCCCCACCATGGGACACATGCACACACTCATGCCCACACAGATGCTGCAGCCCACACAGCAGCTGGAGTACAAGGTAACAGTCCAGTGGGGTTAGGTTGGGTCATGGGGTCTTTTCAGTTGGCCTCTGGAAGTCATCAGTTGAGTTGTTTCCTCCAGTCTTGACTCCCTGTGTGTGCCGATCCCTCAGGAGCAGTCCCTGCTGCAGCCCCCCACCCTGCAGCTGCTTAACGGCATGGGCCCTCTGGGTCGCAGAGCCTCCGACGGCGGGGCCAACATCCAGCTACACGCCCAGCTGCTCAAGAGGCCTCGAGGGCCCTCACCACTGGTCTCCAGCCCGGTGAGGATATGGCCTTCTGTATGGATGTAGTTCATACACCTCTCTGCTCATATAGACTGTAGGAGTGCTGACTGGTTCATCCCTTTGCCTCCCACAGCACCCCATCCCTGCAGTAGCCCCGGTGGATGAGGAGGGATCAGACGGAGAGCCAGACCAAGAGGCAGTGCAGAGGTAACCCACGGTGGCGGCTTTTTGGTGAAGCGCTTTGCTTTAAAGAGGTGCTGTCTAAACTGGATAACTCTGGAGGGCCCATAACCTGTGACAATGGGCCGGCCAGTTCTGTGTTAGCGTTAAAACAAGGGTAGCTAGCTTATATTAGTCTTGCTTTGAGAAAATTGGAAGAAAAAAACTAAAACTAGAACCATGCAGTGGACTTTGTTTTTATGTTGATGCAAGACTTGAGACAACTAAGATCTTTGACATAAGCAATATGAACTAGCCCAGGGTAAGTTTAGAAACAGTTGTAGGATTGGATTCAGAAGTCCAGGATAGGGTTGAGCCGGCCGGTCCTCTTCAGACAGCACCTCCTGTAGACTTGGCTGGTGTCCTGGGTTGCTGGGAGTGAGTGCCTCTGGGCTGCTCTTGCTTTTTTTCCCCATGGGAGGTGGGCCCACTCTGCTGTGGCGCTTTCCCCCCCATCTCTTCTTCTGGCTCCAGTGCCTTCTGCCACACTTCCAAACTAAATCTGCCAACCAAATCCAGCCCTCCTTTCTCTCCAACTCTTTGGCCAAAACGCTTCTTTGTCTTTTTTTCATTTCATTAAGTCCCAAATTATTCTCCGGGCTTTCTCACCCTTTTTCTCACAGCTTGGCTTACTCTGAAGCTTGCAAAAAATCAGCGATAAAAAAAAAATTGCAACCGAATAATCCAATCCTTATATTGGAAGCTGGGGGGTTGCGGGATACCCATAATGAGCTATAAGATCCATCTCTGGTGTAATTTTACTGTTTTTCTGATTGGCTAAGTTGATATGAATAATGGCACCCATTGGCAGAGGTGGCAAGGGGCGGGTTCTTTTTTCCCCGCCGTCTCCTTTTAGCCAATGAAGACAGAGAGCTGACCAGCGCTGCTTCCTGTCTCCCCCCTCAACCCCCCTCCTCCCTCCCCTCCCTGCGGCCCAGGTACCTGGCCAACCGCTCCAAGCGCCACACGACGCACGCGCTCACGAGCACAGCGCATGGCGACCCCTCGGCAGAGTCACAGAGGCCCCAGGGCCCCCGCCAGAGGGCCTGCTGGGCCCTCGACACACACGCCCGGTGAGGGGACCCAGCTGTATATGCACAACACACAAGCACCCAGACTCACATGCAATGGGCATATTCAGCCTACCTTTTATTATGTTTCTCTCTCACACATACACACCCTCACTTGCACACCCTGATCTCTCACACACATTGGTGTTGCCCGCACCCAAGTGAAGGTCGTGGTACCTTCCAAGCAGGAAGGAGAGGTTCTGGCAGCAGCAGTAGTGTTGTAGGAAAGGGGTGTGGCTCATGACTGTTATATAATAATGTTGTTTACTGGTGATCTGGAGGTACATCAGCTTCTTTCCCAAAAAGCTGGAAAGAGCATCTATGTGACTGGTTCACTCTGAAGATTTAGCTGATTGTTTTTGTATGAGCAGCCCTTCAAAGCTAAATCTTTTCTTGTGTGTATTTACTCTTCAGTAGCGGCCTATTTATGTGTTTTGGTGGTGTTATTTTAACTGTTGTTCAACATGAGTATCATCTTCCTCCAACTCAGTTTTAGGATGTCTTCTGAGATAGCTTGATCAAGCAACATGTGTGCTTTGTGTGAAAGAAAAATCATGCTCTGTTGAGCTCTAATGGATTACGGTTGGTAATGGAATGCGTTTTGGCCAGCAAGTGTGATTTTTTTTTTCGAAACAATTTGTCAACGAAAGATTTACTTCTCCATGTAACTGACAACTGCATCAATCAGCCCAGCAGGATATCCATCTTGTTCAGTAATTGAGTTCTCTATGAAGCATGCGTCCACATTAAGTCCTTTATGTGCACTTCATTGTGCAGCGGAAGCCATCATCTCCTGAGCACTGCACATAGAACATCCATCATAGAGAGCAGCCTTCTTTAAAATGTCCTATTTTTTGCAGAGATACACTTTGCTATGTATACCTGTGTAAGATTTGACCTGAGTCGACGCGGCAAGATTTTAAAGTCATATAAAATATAGTCACTGTGCAAGTGTCAAAAGTGGTTGCCAATAACGTATAGATTCTCTTCAAATAAGAAAAATCCCAGCATTACCCATCTCATGGGTCATGATTGACAGGATGGATAACACCATTCAAAGGATACCTACCAGATCATTTTAACAAATTGGTTGTTTGAATCCTGCGGTCCTAATGTTTTTACACTAAATGAATTACCGACCGTCAGATACTTTATCTTGTGACAGGCTGTGCAGGTTGGAAGAGCTCACGCTTCTCATGTGTATATTTGACTGAATGTTCTTTGTCAATGTGTGTGTGTGTATGTGTTATCTGTCGCGTTATGTCTTTGTGTGTGTGTGTGTGTGTGTGTGTGCTCCCTGCGGTCCCCTTCCTCAGATCCAGCTATAAGGACTGTAACACTCTTCATCTCCCCATGGAGCGCTTCTCTCCTGTCAGACGTTTCTCCGACGGTGCCGCCACCATCCAGGCCTTCAAGGCTCATCTAGAGAACAGCAGCCTCATTAAGCAACTCAAACAGGTACGTCAGTCCACGCGCCACCAAGGGATGTCTGCTCTTCATGCTTGCCTAGCTTCATCAACATAATATAGTGTGTTCTTTTTTTTTCTTAGTGTCTGATGTAAAGAAAAAAGGGGCAACACTTCTTTGTAAAGTGGATTGGGCTATGGATCAGTACCAGTGTCTTAACAATCACGTGTTAATATTTCATAAATGACCCATGCCCTGTACTCAGCTTTGCCTCTACCCCCGTTGCCTTTAAGACCTTAAAAAGAAGGAGGACTGCTGGGCCCTGACAAACAGCGGTGCAACGCATTTGGCTCTCAAGCAAAACATGCAGGAACAGTGAGACATGGCAGCCAGTATGATGCCATTTAAACTAAAATCCCCTTGACCTGCAAATCTGCTTCATGAGCTTATAGGGTTAACTGAGTGATGACGCCCTCAGTCTGGGAGCTGTCACTCACTACCACGGTTCATGCTTTTTTTTAAATAAGCCTCAAAGTCCTCTGTTTTAAATGGAGTTTTTATTGAGCTAGTTATTGTATGCAGTATAGCACTAGCACATATTGCAAACAGTAGTGCTAACTAGGTTTAGTGCCCTTATTGATCTCTTATTCTGTTTCCAGCGGGTTCAGATTAGGTATTTATGAGCTACTGACTTTCTAGGGTCAGAGTTAAGGTCTTATCCTGTGATTGGTATTGGTAATGTTACGCTAAAACAGGTACAGAGGTTAACAAAGGCCCTGTTTCCACCTGGGATTATAATGTGATTTTGGTAATCCGATCAAAGGTGGCCAGCTTTCAGTCCTTGTGTTCACACTTGTCTTTTTACATGTGACTTCTTTGTCTACTTGTGATCGGATTGCATTTACCCGCTCTGTATGTAAATCAACACGTATATCATTTCCGTTTGCATTGGTGTTTTTAACCGGTGTGGTTCAAACAAGTAAACATACAGGGCTGTACAGTGCCACAGTTTGAATCGCATTTGCTATTAAAATGCATTACGTGCGAAGATAATTACAAGTCTAGGTTGACGAGATAGGCTCCTGTCTCATTTAGACAAGGGGGAGCGATGCACAACACTGCTTAGAGGGCTCTACATTAACACTCGCCAAATGCGGATAAATATCATAGATAGACAGTATATAAAAGTAAAAACTCTTAGGCGAGTACGTTTTTACGCCACTTTGGCTGGTGAAAGATGTGTGCACGCCGGGCGCCTTTTCTAACGTCTGCCTCTGATAAACTCCACCAGTACACCGCATTCTATATGCAGTTAAGTTACTGCATGTGCGAACAGAATATGTCCGGTGCGCCTTCACATTAAAAGCCTGTTACTAGCCAAACGCGAGTTGACTTTTATTTATCGGATACAATACGACGTAAACCACCTCCGAATGTGGTTTTTGTGATCCGATCTCAATGCGTCTTCAGAGTGTTTCCACCTGTAGTTAGAGCTGTATTCATGTGATCAGATCACAAAAATACATGTCATAAAAAGACAAGTGTATACGGGGACAAAGTGAGAGGTGAAACAGGGTTACAGCGATGTCCCCAAGAGACACCCAGGACACCTATTTAGGACAGTGGATGGGCTCTAAAGGGATAGTTCAGTATTTTTGTAGTAGGATTGTCTGAGGTACCTAGTGGGGTTGTATGAGGTACCTTTGCGTCAGGACTTTATTCACTTCCGATTTGCGTTTTGATACATGGCTGGACTACGCCTGAAAAAAGTGCAAAAATAATAGCTTGTCTGCTGTCCCTTTAAGTGCAAGATTGGAGAGGGGACCTTAGCGCTAGGGAGCACTGACAAAAAAATCATTATATATATTTAAAAAAAAATCTTAACTGTCAACATATTGGGCAAACTATTTTGACATCTTGTGAGATTAAGTGTATACTAAAAAAAACTTGCATGTAACCCACACATTGAAGGCATTGATAAAGCCCAAAGTGTAAACAAGGTGCATTGTTGTTTAACATTTCACACACTTTAGACTTTTTTTTTTGAAGATATTTTTGGGGCATTTTTATGCTTTATTGATAGTGTAGAGACAGAGTTGAAATGGGGCAGAGAGGGGAGTGACATGCAGAGAACGACTGCGGGCTGGAATTGAACCCGGGTCCGCTGCTGGCCGAGGCCCATGGGGGGCACGCCCTACCAACTGAGCTAAGGGCGCCCCCCTCACTCTAGACTCTTGACGCACCACAGGTTTAGTTCAAACTTGAGTGTTTAACCTTAGAAGAACCTGGAGTGGCTTCTTGAGACGTTGTGTCATCCCAAGCGACCCCGCAACGAGATTAGCTAATGCAGGGAGAAGGATAATGATCATGTTCTCAGCGGGTGGCATGGTCTGACGTGCTGGGTGTTAAGAGGGTAATGTGGCTAGAGGTGAGGTGAACAAAAACAAGGGAGTCCCGAGAGACCGTAGGTTTCAACATCTCCCTTTCCAATGTCACACACTGAATTATGTGAAAAGATGTTCTTGCAGCACAATATGTTACCCAGTGTTTACGCCAGCCCCCCGCCTTGACTACCGACTAACAGTAGAAGTTTTCTTAATTGTGCTTTGTACTGTATGCATGTTTGCACAAAATGTGTACCTGCACATAGCAAACAAAATTGCAGAACTGTCTGTTGTATTTTTGTATTCAAATAAGCAGTTGTTTATTTCTTTACTGTGCATTGGCATCTTTGAGCAAAATACCCCCAAATTTTCAGAGCGGTGCCTTGCGCCGCGCCTCCCGTGCCCCTGGACAGTGACCACCTTGACTAAGACATTTTCTGGGGGAAACACTGGTTACCGTTACAATTTGTTGGCTAGACCGCAGAGCGAAGCCAGCCCTAAAAACGGAAGTCACAGTGTGTGTTTTACTAAATTCAGGGCAACACACACAACAAGGGAGAGAGGAGTCCTGATCTACCTGCATTATACACAGTGATAGGCAGGTTGCAGCCATGGAGTTACATTCATGTCATATATCGAGCAAGCGATTTAAAAACGTGCACACAAGCAAATCCTTTTATTTCAAACACACAGATATGAACTCCCATGCTAGTGTTGCAGGGTGTACTGATACCAGAAAGTCACCACAACACCCCGCTGTTAAAAACAGTACTAATTCGGGCTGTATTGGTACAGGTACTTTTAGGAAGACAGCGTTTTGATAAGAGCGGTATTAATGAGTTGCATTACTTTACGTGCGACAGTGGGCAGTGTGTGTGTTTGCAGCTCTGAGGTTTCTCTCTCATGCTGTTGTCTCACAGAGGGAGGGAGAGAGAGAGAGAGAGAGAGAGGTAGAGAAGTGGGTGAAAGTAATTGAATTATTGACTGTCCTAAGCTTGTTGACAAAGCAGACGCACTGACAATGTCATTTCAAAACACTGCATAGGAATGCACTTCACTTCTCAAAAGTAATATTAACATTTACACATTTTAAACCACATTCTTGGTATTCACCTAGTCAAGTTCAACTAGCTGTGATGAGTAAAGCATAAGCATAGTTGTATGAGAGTGCCTCTGTTTCTCAAGCAGTGCGGCCCAGCTCTAGGATAACAATGAGCCAGGTGATGACTCACTGGTAAACTTAAGTTCCCCTGGGAGATGCAAAGGAGAATAGAGTGTTACCTCCGAACTCTGAACATCCTGAGTGCTAAGCTGTAATTGGTGGCAAGACTGTGATTTCTCACCTATATAATATGCCACAAAAGTAACATATTTCCACTTACAGTAGATGAATTGTTTAATTACTGTTGACACTTTGTTTTTCTCTGTTTTAAAGAATGAATAATAAATCAAATAATGGCATGCATTAGATTAGACAAACTTGATTGCAGCTTGGGTTTGATCACGTTTCTAAAATGTTGACTATGTTTGCTACATCCAACACATGTATGTCCCCTCAGTCGACTTGTCTTGTGTGTGCGTGTTAATTTAACATTGGTGTTCCCTGTCTGTTTGTTTCCCATCAGGAGTGTGAGCAGCTTCAGAAGATGTACGCTGCCCAGCAGGATGAGCGCTTCCTGGAGCACACCCAGCAGCAGCACATCCTTTACCAGCAAGAGCAACAAATCCTCCACCAGCAAATCCAGGTACGTCAAGATGGACACATAGCCGCCATAGAGACACCATTTACAAGCCTAAAGTACACTCTTGCATAGTTTTAAGTCCTGTTCTTAAAGCATTGTGACTACATTGTCGTACTTGCAGTGCATCGCGAGAACATGCTTTTTATATGGATGCGTTATATCGAACTACTGTACGTAGGGGTTTATAGGAAGTGCCATAGCTTAGGTGAATGTGAAACTTGTATATCCTGAACTGTAGCCTCATTTGTTCTCTCAAATTGATTCTCCCCTTTGGACACTACTACTGTATTACATTAATGAGTGGCGCTTTATGGAAGGTTGGAGTCCAATGTAATGTCTCTTTTACCTGCAGGGTCTGTCTTTAGGCCATGGAGAGAGCCAGCCCAGTCACCTAACCCACCAGCTCCAGAGGTGAACACACACACACACACACACACACACACACACACACACACACACACACACACACACACACACACACACACACACACACACACACACACACACACACACACACACACACACACACACACACACACACACACACACACACACACACACACACACACACACACACACACACACACACACACACACTACTCATCACTCATCAGCTACTGAACAATGAACTTGATACTGTGGTGCAGTGCTATCGACTGTAGTGTTATATCATAGTCTTACCTCTCTCTCTCTCTCTCTCTCCTCCCTCAGGTTGCGTATCCAGCCACCCTCTAGCCCTCCGCCTACACATCCCAGCAACCACCTCTTCAGACAGCCCGACCAGAGCCCTCCCGGCTCTGCAGGCATGATGCAGGGCCATGGTTAGTAGTGATGCTGCTACAGGGCTTACAATGCTTCTTACCTTGACACACAGCTGCTTTTTTCAAACCTGAGATTTTTCAAGTTGAAAAAGATAGATCCGCCTTTTCTCTGATCTTAATGTTGTGACAGGTTTTATAAATAGTTGGCTGGTTATTTTAAAGCTCGGTGCAGTCACATCTTTGCCTTACATTTGTTATTTCTGGTTATGTGACAGCTGGCATATTACATTTGTCAAGCTTGCCGGGAGTGTTATTTAGACTCTGGATTACTCACTGTCTTTTGTCATCTGTACAGTCACACTGCCAAACACTCATTTTTGACATCATGTTTTGAATACTGTACTGTACTGCAAGGCATAGTTTATGTTGACTCGGGCAAATTGTTTGACCAAGGCAAGGGTACAGTTGAGTAAACACCTCTGTCATTAAGAACACAATTACTTGTTATCACTATGTTGAGATAACAACCGATTTGATTAACTCTACTCTATTGTAACTGTACCATTTAGTTAGGATGCCAAAAAGGAGCGAGCCCAATTGTACAAATGACTTGGCTATGGCCGTGTGGGTTCAGGAATCAAGCCATACAAGACTTTGATCTCACACAGGTTTAGCTTTGTGTTTGTGGAAAACTTAAATGTTCCTTCTCTAGTGAACACTCCCTCATTGCTTCATGACTCCTCTCCTCTCCCAGGAGGTCCGTCATCAGTGCAGTTCCAGCACGGTGCTCCAGCGCTGTATCAGGGCCAGAGTGGCAGCCCGCCGCCCACCGGCATGCCCCGAGTCTCCCTACAAAACAAACAACAAGCAGCATCGGCTCGCCCCACCGGCCCCATGGCACAGGGTGTACCTCAGCAACAGCAGGTGACTGCACACAGCCAATCAAATTCATTGATGTTCCTTCCTGCTGATAGTATTGTTTAAAATGATCTGTCTTGACAATCCATTCAAATATTAAACTCATTGTATTGAATACAACCTCATTGGCGGGGACACCAGTGGCAATGTATTCCAAGGTGATAATACTGTAATGTATTTAGGAATAACGCATATTAACATTGACCGTGTGTGCAGGTGACCATTCAGGTTCAGGAGGTGGAGCTGGGAGGTGGGGTGCAGAGACAAGGCTTTCTGTCCACGCCAGGCGGACACAGAGTCCTCGGGAAGCAGCTGAGCGCAGACAACGCCGAGTCGCACAGGTGACCCCATCCATCCTGTCAACACGTCCCCCCCCTCCCCCCCGACTGCAGCCAAAGCCCCCCCCCCCCACACTATACCAATGGACTGCTTCCATTTCCCCTTCTGTCTTTGTTTTATATTTTTACTTTTTATCACTCTTCATGACCATGACATGCGACACGTCATAATATTTGTTGTGTTTTATATGTTAACTCATTGTACAGTCCTCACTGTTTTTGTTTTCGTTTCACATTTCTGCCATAATGTCCCCTGATCTGCAAATACAATCTGAAACTTCAGAACAATACTAGTGCTGGTCAGGACAGATATTTCTATGTGTCAGAAGGCAGACTTTGAGGACACTATTTGTTACATGTTTTGAGAATGTATGTAAATCTAACGTGGACGTTGCTGAGAGGACACCCTCAACAACTCCTCCGCCTGTATCTGGGTGAGTGGTTGGATGTAAATGTTTTGGAAGTAAATGTAGAGTAGGAGATGAGTCATCCTGTGCCCCATTAACACTCCCCTGCTATTAGGACTGCTGTCCAATAGAGAATGTATGGCAACCTTCAAATACACACAAAATGTGTCCTTTGGAAATCTCACTGTGTATACTTGAATCCAGACTCGACCAGATGTGTTAACTGGGCTGTCTATTTGTGTGGATTTAAAGCTATAGTGCGTATCTTATGTTGCCCCATGAGGGATTTTTAGTAATTACAACAACACTGTCAGCGCATCTATTTGAGGAAACGGTTTGGTTATCGCACATTGTATACGCACTATAGCTTTAATGAAGGCATTTCTACATTGCTGATAGCTATGTATTTGATGTTTTTAAAGAGAATTTGGATCATGTTGTTCAATAAGTAGCTAATTATCTTCCGCATTTCTATCCAGCCGCAGCCTCGGCCGCTTCACCTCGGCCTGCTATGAACAGGCTCAGTTCAATCCCCACCTCTTCTCTGGTGATGCGGCCTCCAGGGGCCAGTCTGGAGTGGTGGGTTCCTTCAACCCCTACCTGCAGGGGGCCTCGCTCAACGTTCCCGGCCTGGAGGGTTACCAGGGTGGGGGAATGGGGACCGGCAGCTATGGCGCCCCCTCTGCACTACAGCAGGCCCTGCTCTCCCCAACTCCTCTGGACTACCGCCCCCCACAGCAGCACGTCACCCCCACCCTGCAGGGCCTCCTGTCTCCCCGTCACTCCCTAACAGGCCACGCTGACCCACGGCTGCCCCCGCAAGACCTGGCTGCCCTGCTGAAGAGGCACAGCCCGCGGCCGTGCCCTGCTCCCCAGACGTCACCCAGCGGTGCTCCCCAAGAGTACGGAGAGATGCTGCTCCTCCGCCAGCTCAGCCAGGGTGAGAGCTTGGAGCCTGGGGCTCAGCAGGGTGCCCCCGTAGGCCAACACTACCACCACCTCCTCCAGATCCAACCCCCAAACGTCCAGCCCCAGCAGCACCCAGCCCAGGGGCCGTGTCCCGGCTTACCTCACTCAGAGAGCATGGAGGAGGATGAGGGGCCGGCCGCTTACCACCACCTACATGAGGGGCTGCTGGCCAAGGCAGGCGAGGCTCATGAGCTCCTTGGGCCGCCTCGAGGAGGCACCCCGCCCTACAACTCTCCTACACACAGGCAGTGTGGCTACATGAGGAATGCTCCAGCAACTAGGGGTAAGACTGTTTAAGCAGCTGCAGTTAAATCAGAGAAGATTGGGCTTTTTGAAAGGTGGGGCTAAAGGATACAGGTTTCAGGCAGAAGCTGCAAAGAAAAGGTTTAGCACTATGAGAAATATAAAGGTTTTTTTTTGGACACCACCATGAAAACAGTTTCTAGTATAAACTTGTGTGCACTATGTGTCTTTTAACATTAGCTCCAGAGTGGTTACATTTTTACTTTTCTTGACAAAGCCGTCACAAAGTGTATTCATTATCTACATATGCCTATCTTTGTCTGTCAGAATCTGAACAAGTGGACTGCAGGCCCCAGGGGCAGGCCATGGAGGTGCCTGATCATAATGGTGTGGGCTATACTCGAGGTCCCCAGGGTGACACCTATAGGTCCCGTGGACATCTACAACGTCACCACACCATCCAGACTTGTGACGATGCCTATGTGAGTGAAGCCTAGCTGCTTGTTTCTACAGACCACACTGACCAATCAAACAGGCCTGAGAGGCATGGACACATTATCAGCATACCCAATCATCAAGTTCTTACTTATCATGGCTGCTTGAAGCTGTTCTTTAAGTATGAATTAGTCTAAAATGTTTTTTCACCGCCTGTCATTTAGGATCAGGCAGACCCCATGTCAGGGATGAGCCTTATGGCCGGGAAGGCACTAAGCTCTGCTCGCATGTCGGACATTCTCAGCCAGACGTCACTGACGGGAAGCCAGCAGCTGCGCCAGAGGGAAGAGGCTGGTCAGTGGAGGGCGTGCATCCATCTACCTGTTTAAACACAACTCAGCACATTGTGAGGTTTGTCTTTGTCCACATTAGTAACACATGTGTGTTTCCCATGCAGAGTGTAATGTGGAAGAGGATCTCCATGCTGCAGCCTGTTACCCTTCCTCCTGCACCAGTGACATGCTCCTCAGCTACAAGCCCCCTGATCTGCAATACAGCATGGAGCAGGCTGGGGTCTAGCACGGGTATATACACACACACACACACACACACACACACACACACACACACACATTTAATGGCTACATATACAAGGTCTTTTTCCCCAATATGTATGTGTGTTGCTTCAAGATGCATCGCCTCTTTACTCCTTAATCAGCAAGTTCCCTTGTGCTCCCTATAACCTTGTAAAGCACTACTATGTATAGTTCATATAATAACCATGTTTATAACCTTATCATCCACAATGCCATCTTCATATTTGTCTGTTTTATCTTTTTACTCTCACTCCTGTGGTCTCAAATAATGTTATTTCTTTGACACAAATTAAACAAAAGTCAAATAGAAAGCTATAACAGGGGTGAGGGTCATTTAAAATATTCACATAATCAGGCCAATATATTTTGTAGAGCTGCTTCCCCAGCAACTATAGTCTTTTATGATTGACCTTGAGAAACAGATTTTAAAAAGGATTGTCAAAATGGAAATCAGAGGATTCCAGGTTATCCTGATTTATAGTTTTCAATATGGGTCAAGCTCCAAAATACACTGTATTCCGCATTTCCCATAATGCAACTTGACTGAATCTTTCTTTACACACCCACTGCCTGCTCTGTCCCCATGCCTTTCAAACACCACACCCCTAGTTAGATGTTGTCCTCATGATCAAGCCAAGATGCCTCGATGACATCATCGGGGATTACAAAAATGAACAGTTTCTCCTTGGCTGTGTGTCCTGATAGGAAGCTGCGTATCCTGTCTACAGCGGTCCATATCAGCCATCCTGAGTTGTGTTGACTTGAGTTGAGCAGCATCACGCCAAACCACCGCCGTCTGCCCAAGCAGGGAGCGCTCTACGTCCATCTTGTCTGTCTCCATCTGTCCCTGGGAGGGCAAGTCTGCACCAGAGAGAGAGGGGGGGGATGTAGACATTTTAGAGGAGGTGGGGAGGGGGGGGGGGGGTCACAGGTGGGGGCTTCAAAGGTCAAAGTGCCAGCATCTTCTGCACAGTCATCCAGCATGCATTGCTGCTGGTTGCTCTCCTGATTTCCCCTGCCATCACGGGTTAGTTGATGTTTCCACTCCTCCCTCTCTTCAACTCAACCCCCTCACCTCCCCCCCATACAAACCTGGCCTACCTAAACCCCCCCCCCCCCCCAGATGCCTACCTGATGCCCCAACACAATCCCCCACTGTTCATCTTTAAGTCCCTCTATTAACGGTTGGCCAACTTCATAATGTGCCTCAATGGCCAACACATCCATACACTCAATTGTCGCCAGAGTCCAATAACACAATAAACATACACACAGCTGCCACAAACCCAAAGTATTCACAATAGGTGAGAGTGTGTGTGTATGTGTGTGCATGACTGAGAAGAAGAGGTGAGCGGAGGGGAAAGGTGTGTGTGTGTGTGTGTGTGTGTGTGTGTGTGTGTGTGTGTGTGTGTGTGTGTGTGTGTGTGTGTGTGTGTGTGTGTGTGTGTGTGTGTGTGTGTGTGTGTGTGTGTGTGTGTGTGTGTGTGTGTGTGTGTGTGTGTGTGTGTGTGTGTGTGTGGTCCAGTCTGATGATCATTCCGGAGCAGGCTGATATCTCAGCGAGGGCAGTGGTGACCCCCCCCCCCTTTTGGAGCGGGTGGCAGGGCGCTTTGGGTCTGGCAACAAATCCGCTCTCTCCAAAGATGGAGCTCAGTGACACAAACCAGCTCTCTCATTGTTTTTATTTTATTTTTTAATTTTTTTTCTTCATCGTGTTCTGGTATTCATTTTTATTTTTTTTTATTTTAGTTTTAAAACTTCATTTTTACGGCTAATGTCATTGTAGGCATTATGGTCAATATTGTTACTCTTACTGTTATTACTGTTTTCTGTAAAAGAGGTTTTATTATAATGGATATTATTATTAAAGGAAATACAGTTCTGTGTTGCAAGAAGGACAACATTGTTCTTTGATTACTTAATTCTGCACTTTCGGTTCAAGCTATCCTCTCTGTCTGTTTACCCCCTCCTGCAGCTCTCTGTCACGCTTTTCAAAACCCCCCCCCCCCCCCCCCCGAGCCCCCAACTTTTCCCCCCGAACCTTATGTTACCAACCCCTCTCCTTTTCCCTCCATCCTCCTCTCTTCCATGTCAGTGACAGTGTATTGCATTGTGGGTAGTTTTACCAAACATTTTGCTCCTTTTTCCTTGTACAGTGACGCCATGTATAGAACGCTATTGCAATTTCTGTATCAAATCCTATCTCTTTTTGTTACTATGTTGTTGTTGTTTTTAGAAGGATGTCGGGGAGGCTTTTTTTTTTTATATCGGTATTGTTTTATCATTTGTAATTTTCGGATGTCTTCAAAATGTTTTTTTGTTATTTTTTTTTGAATGAATCTTGAGATTTCTAGCCAAAAGAAAACAGAGAAAAGAGAGTCGGTGCTCTTTCTGTGTCGTCAAAAAGATTGTTCTTATTTGTTTTAATATTATTATTATTATTATATATATCGAGACACTTGAATAAGAGGAGAGTAATTATTTTGTGTTGCTTTTTAAAGTATCATTTCAAATGGATGTTGTTGTGACTGTCATTCTTGTCGATGTTTGGGCCTGTTTTTTTTTTCTCCTGGTAACGTTGGCCGTGGCAGGCTATACAGGCTACACGGGGGTCAGGCTTCGGGCTTGGTCTGGGTTGGTTCGGGTGCTACAGAGACTTTGACTCTCCAAAAGAGACGGAAAAAAAGACAAAAAAACAAGGGGAATAACTTGTAAAATAGCTGACATATCATTCAAAACATCACAAGGGTGGAAATGGACAAACCCACTTCTCTTTCGTTGTCTCGCTGCCCTGCCTGCCTATCTGCTGTGATCCTCCCTCCATCTTTTACTTACAACGGCTTCTGATCGGACCACGCCTTACGGACATGGCCCCCTCCCCCCTTCCCCCAAGTTAACTAACTTGTTTCTATGGCTACAACAACAACTAACTATTGCTCCCTCACCCCAAGCCGCGAAGGGAAGATCGGAGGAGGTGATTGGTGCATTTCATGAACAGTAAATTGGATATTGCTTGTGGTTGGATTTACCTGGACACACCTCCAAAAACCTTTTTTTAAAAGGGAAACGTTACAGGAGGTCAGGATGGGGAATGAGGCTGTCAGTGTTGGAATTGGACTTCCACAACACAAGGGTCAGAGTGGGGCAAGCGTGTGCCGGTTTCGTCCTGACACAGCCAAATGGAGGCTACAGCACACTGGGCCACAACAGAAGATTGAATGCCCCCCCCCCCCCCCCCTTTTTTCTTCCTTACCTTTTTTTTTAATTAAGTTTTATCCCCCCCCCCCCTCCCCTTTTTACAGTGCCCATGGATATTGAGTCTATATTGGACCAGCGAGAGACTGTGGTGCAAAATAATATAGCTCCACTTGTTATGCGTTCATATATAACGGCTAAGGTTTCACACAATACCTGGCCACACACACGGCTTGACTTTTATTCCCTGTTCTACGGTTAACATCTGAGAGGGGTAGATGGTGTCATGCAGCAGCAGCGCCCCTGTGCTTTCCATTCTGCTTTCCACCGTGTCACTTCCTGTTTACCAACGTTCTCACTCCTCTACAGAGCAGATGGGATTAGGTTTAGCTGTGTGTGTGTGTGTGTGTGTGTGTGTGTGTGTGTGTGTGTGTGTGTGTGTGTGTGTGTGTGTGTGTGTGTGTGTGTTGTATACAGGAGTTAACAGCGAGAAGGGATGCTATACGTGAAGTGAACTCCCAATATATTAGGCCTATGTGTGTTTTCAGTTTTTCTTCCCAAATGGAACAGAAATAGCTTGCTTCCCTTCCATGTCCGTGCTCCCCTCTCAACTCTTACTCATCCCCAGCTTTTAGACATGGGTCCTCTTGTTTTTTTTCTCTCATTGTTTACACCAAGCCAAAAACAAACTGAGATCTGGAAGAGAGAGGATCTTTTGGGGACTTGTTGGGAGAGGAAATGGGCTGGAATGGAAGAAGACATGTGAAACGTTCTAGTCCCGTAGGCAGGATAAGAAAAAAAAAACTTCTAAAATTAAGAGCACAGGCTCCAGCAGGTCTCACATTGTGTTGTCCAGTATACCTGAGAGCCTTTGTTTTTTCAGATCTGTGTGAGAGGTCCATACACAGGAAAGGGACCGGTGGAGTCAATGGAAAGCACCGAAGCTCTGTTTCTCACTCGCACACAAACACACACACACACACACACACACACACACACACACACACACACACACACACACACACACACACACACACACAGAGACAACACACACATATCTGCCTGATCAGACTGACACCCCTCCTCTCTTATCTTCCCAGCCTCCCTGCTCAGCAAGCCAGCTCTCTGCTCTACTCCTGTTTCTTATAGGTTCAATTTATAGTTTCTCTCTTGGTTCATTTTGTCGTTTTTTTTTTATTTTATTTTATTTTATGTTCATTTCTGTCGAGTACAACAATACTAAAGTGCAACAACAAACGATTAAAAAGAATATCAACCAAACTGAGATGAATAAATAAATAAATATATATAAATAAAGAAATAATTTAAAAAGGTCCCTGACTTTTGTGTCTTTGTTTTACCTGCTGCAAGCATATCTGCATATATATTTCTGGATTTACAGTAATATAAATAGGGGACTATTATTATGGCTGCAAAAATGTACTGGCATTTCTTTTATTGCTTTCATAATTATAGGTGAAATGGGGCAGAGAGGGGAATGGCATGCAGAGAATGACCACGGGCTGGATTCGAACCCATGGTCTGTTGCTTGAGGACTGAGCCTCTATGGATGGGGGTGAAGAAACATGGTGGTGGCATTATCGTGTAAAAAAATCTGTAAGTATTCCGAAGACTTGAAGCTGGGGCAGGGGTTCACCTTCCAGCAGGACAACAACTCTAAACATACAGCCAGGTCTGGAATGGAATAGAAACGTAAAGATCACAGCATAGTCATGTATTAGAATGGCCCAGTCCAGACCTAAATCCAATTGAAAATCTCCGGAAAAACTTGAAAATTGCTGTTGACAGACGCTCTCCATCCAATCTGACTGAGCTTGAGCTATTTTGCAAAGAAGAATTGTCAAAAATGTCATTATGTAGATTTGCAACGTTGTAGAGACATATCCCAATAGACTTGGAGGTGTAATTGCAGCGAAAGATGGTTCTACAAAGTATTGACTCTGGGGGGCGGATTCCTTTTGCATGCCACACTTCAGTTTTTTATTTATAAAAAAAAAATAAAAAAATTGAAAACGTATCATTTTCATTCCACTTCACAATTATGCACAACTTTGTGTTGGTCTATCACATAAAATCCCAATAAAATACATTTAAGTTTGTGGTTGTAATAATGTGACAAAATGTGGAAATACTTTTTCAGGGGTATGATTATTTTTGCAAGCCACTACCACTTTTTCTGAATGACAGCAAACCTACTTTGGAATTATTCTACGGCAATTTGTTGTTATCGACTGACAAAAACACTGATGTGTTTATATATATCTACTGCACATTGATCTGATAACAGCTGATATCTGCCTGACCCATCTGGCTTTATTAGCTGCAATGTGATGGATTTTATTCCACATCTGATTCCCCCTCTATCTGATGGAGAATTGACTAAATCTATGAAGATGTACAAATGTTAGTCACATTTGCCATCACTGCAGCATACAGATACAAATTAAAACCAGTGGCTGCCTGCAGGGTGGAATCTTTTTTATAATGGTCCTTTATATGAATGTATGAATATGTCTATTGTGGTACATGTTGAGGACAATATTTCCCTTGACCAAATCTAGCAGGAGAAAGCTGTTTATGTCCTGTCTTGTCAGCAGGATGTTAACTGTATCCACTTTAGTGATGCTTCAAAGTGTTTTAAAATAAGCAGCTTGTTTCATCCTAACCCTGACCCTGTTCCACTGATGACTGGAGTTAATGGAAAGGGATATGCAGTATTTAATCCATGCGTAGCTTATCGGCCTTCCCATCAAAACATATTTTTATAACAGAGCTTCCTCAGGCGAATCAGGGGCATCTTCCTCAGAAACGAAGCCATTTTTTTTATCTCCAGAGAATTAGATAATAAAAATATAAAAGACAGTATTTCCTGAGGAGTCATTTCAGCTTGATTTTTTTTGGCATGACCCTCAGGATACATCCCCAGTATGTGAGTGTTGTTCTTTTGTCTGCTGCCTCCTGGCTGCGGTGCCCTGCAGGCTGCTGCTGCTGTAGCTACAGCTGCACTGCAGAGGCTCTTTCCAGTCTGAAGTAATAGAGCGCAGACGGTGCGAGCCATGTCGAACGTCTGCCTTTTGTAGCCTCTATCAGGGGGGTTACTTTAACATGCCCGCTGATGGACAGCAGTGATGGAGGATAGGGAGAGCTCTTGTAATCCACCTTAACTGACAGTTTACTCTCCTCACAGCTCCATCTTGTAGTAGTGGATCGTTAAATATGGACTTTGTGAACCGAGCTGCTTCTATTTTGCTTCTAGCCTGTGTATCCTTCTCTCCTCTCCTCTCCTCTCCTCTCCTCTCCTCTCCTCTCCTCTCCTCTCCTCTCTTTCTTTCTTTCTCTCTCTCCCTCCTCCCCTCCCACTCTCCGTCCTCAGAGTGACGCCAGCGTGACTGCCTGCGTCAGCCAGCCCCTGCCAGCTATAGTGAGCGTTGCTACTGGATCTGCCGTACCATGCAGAGAGCCCTGTTTGTGTGTGTGTGTGTGAGAGAGTGTGGGTGTGAGTCTGTGTGTGTAATTGTATGAGGGTATACACAGATGGGAAAGCAACTGATTCAGGGAGGGCTGCCTCTCATCTTTCCGCTGTTATTATCACCATCCTTCGCTCTCCATCCTCTGCTCTCCTCCTCTGCTGCCATGGAGCTCCAGCAGGCTGAATCACACCAGCGTCTGCAGAGAGGGCTGAGGTAAGAGTATGTTGTGTGTGTGTGTGTGTGTGTGTGTATGTGGCACAGGGCACTATTTGTTTATGTGGGTGCACACACATCTGCATCGAAAGGCCTGCATGCAGCCTTGCAAAGTGTAGCATGTGTATGTTTAGTCCTACAGATGCTGCCTCAAGATCATGCTGCTGTGATTGCAGTGCAAACCGAGTATCCTTCTGTCATGTGTGTGTGTGTGTAGTGAAAAAGAATTTGCTTTTTTTTTCCGTATGTGTATGGCTACTGTATGAGTGTTTCCTTGATGGCTCAGTTCCTGCTTTCGTCCGAGGTGCTCACAC
Source organism: Ammodytes marinus (assembly GCF_949987685.1). Taxonomy (NCBI): domain Eukaryota; kingdom Metazoa; phylum Chordata; class Actinopteri; order Uranoscopiformes; family Ammodytidae; genus Ammodytes; species Ammodytes marinus. The sequence goes on along the minus strand of NC_137232.1, from coordinate 7,647,557 downwards.
CGATCACGTGACCCAGATTGAAATCGAGCACCACTAGCATTACTCATTCGCACATAGTGCACTCACTGTGTGTGTGTGCGTCACCATCGATCCAGGCAGGCCTGTGTTGTGTTGTAGTGATGATGGGCTAAGTCTGAAAAATCAAAGCAAGGGCGGGCAGTGAATTATTGAACAGTGAGAGGTCACTGTTTGCGAAAAGTCTTGTGTCTATTACTGTGTCCATATTGCATTCAGTTTCTTTGTTCCTTTAGGCTTGCATTTCAATCTCACCCATAATATTCTTTGTCTTTAAAAGAGAGAGAATTCCTCACAACCACAAACCAAACCTATAAATCCTAATGTACTGGTATGATATGCTTTTTTTGAGATATCCGTCTTTGAGATTTCTGAAGGTGGATCCATAGAACTTTAACGTTATGTTCAATTATACATCAAGTAACTAGTGTCCACATGTATGTTCTTGTCCAAGCAGGTAGATGCGTGCGTGGTGCTCCACTGGGCCAGTATGGAGCGTGGGTGTCTGAGGTGGGCATCGGGCTCTGCTGTGGTCTTCCTTCACACACTGGCCTTATCCTGGACAGGTGAGGCACAAAGCAACTGAAACCTATTGAACACGACCCATTCCTTCTGCACAATTGGGATCCAACCAAAATGAACTTCTGGGTCTGGGAATTTCCCAAAACGCTTGACATTGTTTTGCCTCTCATTTACCCATGCACTCATACACCTATGGCAGCAACAACCATGCAGAGTGCAAGCCAACTGGCAGGAGCAATTTAGGGCGCACTGTTTTGCCCAAGGTCAATTGGGCAAAACAGGAGGCAGGAGTCGAACAACCAACCCTGCGATCAGTGAACAACGTTAACCTAATGGGGGTGGTGTTCCATGCTCAAGAGATTAAGAAAAGGTTATTTGTTGTGGACTAAGACAAAACGCCACAAAAAATATTATGAAGACCCTCACCCAAAAATTGTTGAGGATTTTGTTCATTTAGACTGAACAATCTTATGTTAGCCTAGCCCAGTCCCTGAACTAGGCTAAGCGGTTGCTAGCTGTAGATTAATATTTAAAAGAAAAGAAAGGAAAGTTATAAAGTCTAAAAAGTCTAAATAAGTTGTAATACATTTTTTTGTTACCTTTTCAGTTGGGTTAGATGGAAGTTGAGGATGAAAAGTCATAATTTGCCATGTTTTTTGCCACCACAGTCCTGTTACTCCCACATCAAAACTAATGCTGTACTCACAGGTGCGATGGAGCACGCCCCCAAAATTGACGGAAGGCAGCTGGCAGCTTTGACATTACAGGAGAACATGACACACCGGTTCAAGTGCCAATCAGACAGCTGGGACCACCGTGCCCCTCCCATGCTAACCTGGTACCTGAACGGGGAGAGGCAGAGGCAGCTGTCACCCAACCGCGGGCGCCTTGTTATGACGTCACAGGAAAGTTCTGAGGTCAAGAGACTGCCTGGCAAACATCACAACAGCACGTTCCGTCTGCGGCCCAAGAAGTGGGACAGGGAGCTGGTGTGCGTCGCATCAAACCCCCGTACAGGAGAGAGCTACAACGCCACTGTCAAACTCAACGTCCAGTGTGAGTCTGTGTGGAATACTCCGGGATTGAAAGCGCACCCCGCTATTTCCTGTTGGATGAACAATAGGGGTGAAAATCGCTGGTTTCATCACGATACAATATTAGATCGACTAATTGGACAACGATACGAAATTTGCCGATATCACAAAGTCTGCCTCGAGACAACTTCAAACCTGTTACATTTATATCAAAAACAGCTAAAATATGGTTTAATCATTTTATTGCTGAGCTTTTCGATATAGTTGAATGAAAAACAATTCATTCTTTTAGTGGCAACAGTGTCACAAACAGACGCACAAAGAGATTATCAACATAAAAGCGTACTGTATACAAACAAATCGATATATGAGTCTATATCGTATCAATGTATCGTAAATTAACACACAAAACGAACATGAGTGGTTTCTCTCCTGTCTCCCAGTCCAGCCAGAGATCCTCAGGGTGAATGCCCACCACAGTGAAACCTCAGAGGCAGGCCTTTCCCTGGTCCTTTTCGCCTTGGTGCGCTCCAACCCGCCTGCCACCATCACCTTTGTGGACCAGTCTGGCCAGCTGGTGGCCAACACCTCAGACCTCCTGGTCCTGGACTCACGAAGCTACCCCTGGCTGACCAATCACTCACTGAGGGTCATGCTCGGTAGCCTATCAGGGAATGTCTCCATGAACGCCAGCAACAGTGTAGGAACGGTGCAGAGCAACCTCACACTGGCAGGTGAGTGATAGTAAAAGGCAAACAAACAGTGAACTGATAAAGTCTCTTTAACCATAAGCTAACCATCTCCTGGATGTAACTTCATATTTACCATACAGACATGAGTGTATCAATCATTTCCCTGGCAATACCTGATCTTGAGCAAGATTCACGTTTGTTTCTTCCCCACAGATCGGTCTGGACTTTCTCCAATCTCTGTGGGTAGGAGTCAAAAAAGATAGGGCCAATCAGGATCCACGTTCAGACCTAAGATAATCCCGTATAGTGGTCGGCATCTTCTGATTGCTCCATGTAGTAGTCAATCTAGCCTGGTTAAACCAGTGTAGTAGCCGAATTGTTCCCCATGGCTTGACAATAGACAAGGCGGCAGACTGGACTTTTCATCAGTGTTCAAGTTTGTTTCAGAAGATTCCAGACAGGACATTTACAGAGGACTTGGTGGAGCATTGAAGCAGCAGGCTGAGATGCCAGCATTGGCTCTCTCCTTAAAGCTACAGAACAGTGTCTTATCTTATTTGTGGGGTGCATCACGTGTTATCAATATCCCAGAATAGACAACTCCTTTCATCACAACAAGTCGAACACAAGTCCTTTTTATAGGTGTTTTCATCTCTTACCATTGACCCCGCAACCTTTAGAACCATCTGCTCTGCAAACTCTGTTATTATAGAGGCTATTCAAATTCACCACACCAGCCATATCTCAAATCACAATCTTATACGCTGATCCAAGTTGTCAACAACTACACGATCCAATCAGGGGCTGGCTTCTACAAACAGATGGAAAGTCAGGGGGGCCTGTCTGATTGTAGACGAGATTGACGACTACGTGAACCAATCAGGGGCTGCCTTCCACTAACGGATGGGGCCTGGCTCCTCCCCACTGAGACTGGAGAAAGTCCAGACTGATCTGCACAAGAGAAATTCACGAGAAGCTGGTTTCCCCATGCTTATCAATTGTCTTATCTAACTCCAGGTAAGAACATATTGTACCAAATACCAAGATATCAAACTGTTCCTCTTCCTCTCCCTCCTTCTCTCTCCAGAGTTCCTGCAGACTCGGGTGGAGGTGCCCATGCTGGGGATAGTGACTGGGGGAGCCATGGCCTTCATGGCCCTGCTCATCCTCAGTCTGATAGTTCTCTGCCTCATGCAAAAAAACAAGAGCAAGTCCATTGGTGAGACAAGATTGTGTTTGTGTCAGCAGGAAATATTGCAAATGTAGCATACATCTCATTATATAACACTTATTCAGCAGAATAATACATCTCCTTGTATTATGTTACAGATGAGCCTGTGGAGATTATCATGACCAAGAAAAGGTAAATAGAGGGAACTACCTCAGAAGAATCTGAATGATATGCTTAGCAGAAACATCAGATACAGGGGGAACTAGCTTGTGGTATGTCAACAAGTACCAAAAAAACATATTGGAGTCAGGTCATCATCATGAGGTTTCCAGACAACCAGCGGAGAGTCCATGAAGTAACTCATCAGACTAAAATGTAATCTGGCATAGGCTGAAACGCCTATAAAACCATGTCATGCCGTTTTCACTTTTTAATTTGAACAAATATTAAATATAGTAGAAGTGAGCGTAAAAGGTGCTGGTCAGTGGCTTTTGTTGCCGTTTAACAGAGCCAGGCTAGCTGTGTCCCCATGTTCCCAGTATCTGTGCTAAATTAAGCTAATTAGCTTCCGGCTGTAGCTTAACTAAGAAACCAAATAAGCAAATTTTCCAGAAATGTTTAACTATTTATTCAACTATTCTGATGCTATTATGCTACATTACCCACCTCAGTCACTTGGAGAATATAAAAACTTCTTATCCAATATATCTTCTTGTGATAACTAAACCCCCCTCCTTGAATTGATACCACACTGACACTGTATGCACACCTCATCTGATCATTTCCTTCCCAGCATAGCATATCGGAGGTAAAACAATGATGGTAGCACTTTTTGCTCTTATGAATACTTAATGTCCATCCAGTGCTGACTGATAACATGTCTAATCCAAGTTGGATATCCCGTCTCCATATTTGGTTCCCAGTGACTCTGCCATTCTGAAGGTGGAGAAAGCTGTTAAAACCTACATCCCCAGAGAGAACATGTCTCTGCCTTCCAACATGCAGCTCAACGACCTCAGCACTTTGAGGAGAGGTAACGATTTTACACACCAACAGCCTAACCTCATACTGTGGTAAGGGGGGGGGAGGGGGGACATGTGGTGGGGGCTTATTTCTGAAATGCTGAGTTGAATTAATGGGTCATACGATGGCCAAAGTCTGGAGGTTAGCTAAATAAAGCAAAAGTCAGTCAATAAACACCACTCAATATTTCACTTGTTTTGAGTCAAAGATTTGAAGTAAATGACAACACAAAAGTTTTTATGTGTGCCATGTCTTTGATTTGTGCATAGAGGCCTTTTAATCATAATGTCAGTGGGTAATGTAGTGCCGAATGGTTTCCCCATGGCGACAAAGACAGAGGCATCAGACTGGACTTTTTCATCAGTGTTCCAAGTTTATTTCAGAGATTCCAGAAGACATACAGAGGATTTTATAGTAAGCATCGAGCAGCTGTGAGCAAGGGGGCTCTCCCCAAAAGCTGCTAGTACACGCTTACTCACAGTCTTATATCAGTGTGTGTGTGTGGGGGGGGGGGGGGGGGGGTGTCAGGTATCTGCAAATAGACATGTTGTTTCATCACAACAAGTCCCAATAACAAGTCCTTACATAGGTGTTTTCGTCTCTTACCAGTGACCCCTAACCTTTGTAAGACTCTCTGCTCAGCAAAGTCTGGTTAATAGCTTTTTAATCCACCACAGTGACACTACTGACTGTGGTATGGGAGGCTGGGGTTGAGTCCTCCGATAAGTCCTTTGGCATGAACCTTAATCTCTCTCTTTCTAATAATAATATTAATACATATATGTGCTTGAGTTTAAGTGGAACAGTCTGAAAGTGGTGTCATAGTAGTATTAAAATCAACTGATTTTGAATTCAACTCAAACAAGTGATGCTGAACTTGTTCTGTAGTTCCCCTGTGATCTGTAGCAAATGAGCCAAGTTTCCCACTATTTCCAAACCCTCTATCAAAACATCCTTTTAACGCTGGTTTTACACCCTCTCTTACAAGCTTCATCTAACCAGCAAGCAGGAACAAAAACAAGTGTATTTATTTACCCAGAACAACCTTTTCTTACACCTCCTTTGCATTCTGCTGTGTCCCCCTCGCAGCCCGAGAGGCCGCCCAACAGAACAGTGTGGGAGAGGAGGAGGAGGATCTGTCTTTAGCCTACGCCGCCAGAGGTCAGGGAAAACACACTCTGATACTCTTGCATTTTTCATGGTTTACACTTGAAGATTCGGCGTGGAGGAGAGGCAGTGCTCGCTGGTTGTCTGTGTTTGTTTAACCTTTTATATTTGTATTTCTATTCCTCCCTGTCAACCAGGTTTTGCAAGATATCCGATGGTGGGCTACATCTATAAGGTGAACAGCACAAGCAGTGAGGAGATATGGCTCTGACTGTCTTCTATAGGTCACAAACAGAAGCGCTCACCACTCAAGCGCGCCCACACACACACACACACACACACACACACACACACACACACACACACACACACACACACACACACACACACACACACACACACACACACACACACAAACACACACAACAATATACATGCATGCATAACAAGGCTGCTTCCAACGGTGCAGCTTTCTAAGAGGGAACCCAGAAAAAACTGCCATTCAATGTAGCATTCAACCAGTCATCAGTCTGCATCAAGCTGGACCAGGATGACCAGGAAGCAAAAAAACTGTACTGCTGCCTTGTGGTCTGAACAATGCAAAGTGTGAACTCTACATCTAGTTAATGCTCATACCCTGTACGTCTTGACATGATCTCTTCCTGTAACCACAATGATCATAATGTCTGGAGGACCTCAAGGGACATGGACATTGTAATAGAACATTATGGTTATTTAAAAACAAATTGTACATTACAAAAAGGAATGTATCAATGGGTTTATTATACATATATTAATTAATCCATTGTTAAAAAGAGGAACTGTAAAAAGATCTTATACATGAAACTCAAATTCATTTTTAAATACATTGTTTAAATACATAAATAAATCATTTGAAAATACATTGAAGAATTCCCTAAATAAGTGAGTGCATTTAAGAATAAATTAAAGTTTAATTTGTAAAATCGTTGAATAATTCATCTGTTTAATTATGGATTCATTATTCGGTTTGTAAACTAATTTAATAAGTCCTGTTTTTTTCTTCATGTACAGTTACGTATTGACACAAATGCTCTATTGCACTGTGCATGTCTCTTGAGGGCCTCTATAACAATGTCCCTGTTGCATTATCGGAATGCATTAAATGTTCTACGCTAACAGCAGAATGTACTGTAGCTACGTGAGATTTGACATTTTGACTAATAACATATTATATAGAAAACAAGATGGTACCTGATGAAATAGTAAGTATTTCTATATGGAAATGTGACATGTCATGTATTGTATATTTGTATGCATAATGTATAATGTGTATAAAAGAGGACGTCTAAAATAAAGATAATATTGAGATTATATGAAGTAAATGCTGGAGCCGCTGTGGTTTCATTGGCACTCACCAGGGGGCGCTGGGAGGTGCTTTATCGGCTAGAAAAGATGGAGGACTTCCTGTAAGTGATGAGTGTGTCTGACATGATGGTACTACTGATGACAGTGTGCTGCGTGACTGACAGTCAAAGAACTGTTGCATTTCGTGACAGAGAAATAAGATGCTCTCTTTCTTTTTTCTACAATAGCAGGTGCAGGAGACCAATACTGCATGTTCTTTATGTTTGCCTGTGTGTGTGTGTGTGTGTGTGTGTGTGTGTGTGTGTGTGTGTGTGTGTGTGTGTGTGTGTGTGTGTGTGTGTGTGTGTGTGTGTGTGTGTGTGTGTGTTTGTGTGTGTATGGGTGCGCGTGCCAGGTGTTAGCTCTGGGTCACAGGTTGTTGTGGCTTTCCCTCACACAGGAAGCAGAGTTGTGTTGTGGGAGCATCTCTATGCCCTCTCTCTCTCTCTCTCTCTCTCTCTCTCTCTCTCTCTCTCTCTCTCTCTCTGTGTCTCTCTCTCTCTCTCTCTCTCTCTCTCTCTCTCTCTGTGTCTCTCTCTCTCTTGCTATGCTGCTTCTCCCCTGCTGATCAGGGAATGTGTTCTGTCACACACAGCCGTACAAACATTCACAACAACACTCAGGGAATTGAAACATTAATCTTAACACACACTGTTGTGTTTGTGGATTTGTATATGACAAGATAGAGATGCTCGGCGCACTCTCCCAAAGCAGCCACACAACACCCACACAGCAGTCAGGGCTGACAGCCCGATCAGACATTTCAGCTATACAAGGCTGGCACATTACTGTAGTTACTATGGGCTCCTTCACAGTTTATTATATTAATTTGATGTCCTGATTAGGAGTTTAATAGGTAAAGTATTGACAAGCTTTACTGCTGCAAAAGTAGGCTAATAAATAATATGTACAAGTAGAGGAGGAATCGTTCACACCCTTCACTTGGCAAAAGTAAAAGTGTTCAGTGACATAGCATGGGCCTTTGTGCTATGATATAGTATATTATATGAAATATGTGTATGAATTAAAATGTATAATTCATCAAATTATATTATAATGATAATGTGTCGGTAACACTTTACCATCTCACAAGTGGTCATGCAATGTTACTAACTGTATCATGTTAAATGTTTTATAATGTGTTTTATGTATTCTAATCTTGCCCCTGTAAAGCACTTTGAGTGGCCTTGTGTCTGAATTGTGCTATATAAATAAACTTGCCTTGCCTTGCCTTGCCTTAAATTGTATTTTGGTAATTAAGCTCTAACTGTAGCTCTCAAAAAACATGAAGTTGAGTAACAAGAACATTTCTGCTATAGAGTTCTAGTGGAGTAGAAGAATAACATGGTAAAGTACAAGTGCTTGAGTAAATGCACTATAGTTATTTTCCAATATGGTGCCATTTGCTGGAGTCCTCCAAATCAACAAAGCCTTCTGCGACGGAAAATAAACCAATCACACTCACTTCCCTCACATGTACACACACATGTACACACACACACACACACACACACACACACACACACACACACATCCACACACACACACACACACACACACACACACACACACACACACACACAAACAGACTGCGACACTTCAACAGAGAGTGGTTGGATGTTTTGACAGCAGGGACGCAACAACTCCTTATTTTGAGGTGGGTACTTCTATTTCAAAGTTGCTGCCAATATAGTTTATAGTATTTTTTCCGTTCATCTCAGATTGTGTTGTGCTCCACTACTTTATATTTTGATTGGAAACCAATTACTTAAAAATAAAACACTTAGTAAAAATCAACCAAACCCCAAACTCAGAGTACTGTGTTTTTCTTATAGACGAACTACAAAATAATTTTCTTAAAATAACCGCCCACGTTTGTCATCAGCTATCAGTTACAATAACTCAAAGAAAATGGTTGACGGAGAACAGAAAATGGCGTTCTTCCTGTTCTCTGCTCTCACCTACTGTAACAGTGATCTAGAAACTCTCCCCTCTGTCTTCAGCAGGACTCACTGGAGGAAACACACAATGAAATGCCATATGGTTTTGCCGGCCTGTGTGCTACTGCTTTGGACACTGACAGGTAGGCCTAATGGCTCAGGGCTTTACTGTAATAACATGGAACATATGATGAGGCGAAATATTTATTTGCAAACATTTAAGAAAGAAATCGTTATTTTAAAAGTAACATCTTCTATGCCAGTGATGTTAAAGTAAATGCTGTCATGTTTGTGTTTCTCCCACAGCATGTGTCCGTTGCGCTGGAGGTAGGAAAGAGTGCTTTAATATTTTGTCTCGAATAATAGCAAATGCATGTGTTGTTTATCTATCTTATGATATTGATGTAGTAAAAAAGGCTAATGTACCAGTTCTATTATCAGCACAAACATGGTGCATTTGTATTCTGAAATTGTAATGTTTCTTTTTTCCCCCCACATAGAAAAAGACATAGTTGTGAGATCTACCTCTAATGGGATTGTGGTGTCATGTGGTGGAAGGAGTGAAATTAAATCAGAAAATGGTGAAAGCGTTGCTAAAGGGGAACTGGTATACAAAGACGAGAAGACGGGGGAATACACATGTTGGCCTACCGAGAGTGACACTGACAAAACATACATCTACGTGAAGTTTCGAAGTAAGTCCAACAGCAAGACGTGTGTCTTATATCGTGATGAAAGCACACATGTCTGTTATATGTTTTAATGGGTTTTAATGTATACTTTTTCTTAATTGCATTTACACTGTATAATGAGATGAGTACAGTATTTCCTGTAGCAGTCATACTTGATGAAAATTCCACATTTTGAAGACACAAATGTTTGTCTGTCTGTGTGTGTGTGTGTGTGTGTGTGTCTCCAGGCTGTGACAACTGCATAGAGATTGACAGCAGTGCGATAGCTGGAATAGTTGTAGGAGACGTGGTGGCTACCATAGTGATCGGAGTGGCTGTCTATCTCATTGCATCGCTGAATGGGATCGCTCGCAGCACCTCTAACAAGAAAAGTAAAACTATCTATATATCTATCTATCTATCTATCTATCTATCTATCTATCTATCTATCTATCTATCTATCTATCTATCTATCTATCTATCTATCTATCTATCTATCTATCTATCTATCTATCTATCTATCTATCTATCTATCTATCTATCTATCTATCTATCTATCTATCTATCTATCTATCTATCTATCTATCTATCTATCTATCTATCTATCTATCTATCTATCTATCTATCTATCTATCTATCTATCTATCTATCTATCTATCTATCTGTATACATCTCCTGGGTGTGTTTTGTGAAGAAAATTAGAGAGGTAGATTGTGTAACCTTTTTATATATCTAATGAATCACACATTTTGGAACTTGATCTTAACCTAAATTTAACTCTAACCTAAAAAATAAAAAATAACCTATATAATAACCTATATATATATATATATATATATATATATATATAGATAAAATAATTAACTCATCAAGTAGTCCTAGGCAATATTTTTACTCTTGTGGCTTGTAGCAGACATATAATCAAACCCAATAAATCAAAAGATTTACAGTAAGTAAATCCCCCTTTCAGTTCCATGAGGAGTATAGACTACAATGACATATAAGGGCCTTACAAAAACAGGTTAAAGTTATTGTAAAGGAACTACCCTGCTTCTCTGTCATAGAAAGCACCGCAAGGCCAGGTGTGCCAAAACACTTATCTATAAACCTCAATATATAATAGAACAACTTCTCAAAATGAAATAACACAACGGTTCTGTCATCAAAGCAAATGAATCCAGGATCATCACGTAGCTTCACTGTCATTACAACAGAAGTGCTGTGAAAGCACATTTCGGATTGTATCAATGTTCGCACAATAGACAGTTCTCATGTTGCAGCACTTTGCTTAGATATTTATTCAATATAACATCATTACATATTTGTTTTATATAAAAGTGAACCGAGGTCAATTTATTTGTGATTATTATATTAGTCAGTAAACCTGCCATGAGTATATAAAGAGAACATACTCAATAATGTTGATCATCAACACAGTTTAAATGACTTCTAAAAGACAGTACCCTGTGTTGAATGTAGGAACTACTTTCTGTGTTTTTCATAGAAAAATCAATGGGCAGTGGATAAATACATGATTCTTCTTTTTTAGACCATTTCCAAAAGAAAGATTGCTGCATTAAAGTGTTGAGGGTTGTTATTGTGTTGAAGGGATTCCTGTTAGTTTTAATAGCCTATAAAAACCCTAAACCGCGCTATGAACTGCAGGGCCAATCTCAGTGTATAGCTTTAACCTGTCCACTAACTCTGTGAACAAGTGTTATAGCATAAAAGTAATCCAACATATGTAAATAACAAGAAAAAAAAACATTCACAATTATAGAACTTGAATAAAAGAAGGAAAACACTTTAGCAGATTTAAAAAAAAATAAAAAACATGGCTTTCCCAGCACTGAATAACACACCCAAAACAATAACTCATATCAATAGTCTCTCTGCCAATAAACTCTGCTGCTTGTTGATATTTTATATACATTATTCATATCATGAACTCATCCGTCCTCAGGCTCCGACAGACAGCATCTTGTTCGAAATGAAGCGAGCGGCAGCGGGTCCTCCAACGACCACTACCAAGTAAGTTCTAACATGACGGCCCGAAAGAGCCCCTAATGTAATAACGACAATGTACTCAAAGCCAAGATGTAGGCTAATAACTGCTCCATAATGTAACATAATGCTGAGCACAAAAACGTAATCACTTTTTGTCCAAAATTGCAACAACTTATTAGGGGATATTTTTAATTCAGTTATTACATAATGGAGCCAGCAAACTATTTTTCTTCTAATAGTGTAATAACTGTAGGCTATTACATTATAGAGTGAGTCAATCAGTTATGGATTAAAAAGCCAATTGCTCCGTCTAGTTTTACTAAAAGCATCATTTCAATAGTTTTAATTTAATTCAAGGCTCAAAGTGTCCATACACTCATATTGATAAAACATTACAAAAATATTTTGCTCGCTCCAATTAGTAATAAGTGACCCAAAATGTCATAAATTGATACATTTTGGGCAAATAGTTGTTACGTTTTAGGTTTAGCATTTTGTTACATCATCGATCAGTTATTACATTTGATTTAAAAAAAAATAATTGTATTACATTTCAGGCTCTTACAGTGTCTTTCAATCTGCATGTGTGATTTTGACATGAATAAAACAAAATGATAAATGATACAATATGTATCTTGTTTGTTCTTCCCTCAGCCGCTGAAGCACAGAGGTCCAAGAGACGTGTACGATCATCTCAAACATTAGACATTGATGCCGGCCCCCCCCCCCCCCCACCCCACCCCGCCCAGCTGAAATCATAGTATACTCATTGCAGCTCAAATACATTCTCTTCCGTATGATACTGTGTTTAGCTCATGGTGTCGTCTTCTCATTTCTTTTCAGGGTGCTTGTAAGTTATTGCTCTTAATAAGACTGATCAGATGTTGTTCTTATTTTGGTAGCATTTTAATCTACACATTGCATGTATTATCTATGTGTTTCCCTTCCCATAATGTAAGTATAGGGCTGCCTGCTACAACAACCACCTCATACAGTATATAATGACTTCAAACCTGATCTTATGTGATACCATGATGCTGAATAAAAGATTGACACATATACAAATGGTGCTGTCTTGTGATCTTGGTATATACTGCCAGTGGTGGAAAGTTACTACATGAGAACATTCATTTAAATACTGTACTTAGGTGCAATTCCAACACACGCTTAACTTGTTGCTGTATATGTGTAACTTAATACATACATTATGTGATATGCCCTACATGTATTAGATTTAGAATGAGTTTTTAGATTAAGATCAAAAACATTTACCCTCATGAAACAAAATGCATTGTTTATGATTAAACACAGAGGGTTTCACATACAGTTTTCATTTCTTATGAATTCTTGGAGGCCTCATTTTCCAGCATTTCACAAATACACAAAGATTAGAGAAAAGGAAAATAATGACGATTTGATTTGCAACATGACTCTGATCCCTATAGTTGGGGAATCAATGGACTGAGACACACAACACGAGGACAGTTGCTACACTTATCACATTTAATGAGGTGTCATTTTTACAAGAAATAATTGCATGACTCGTGTTTCACATACTCTATAGTTTCATGTCATATTTCCCACCCCCACATCCTGACACTTACTGTAAGTGTTTACATAATATACTGTACTATGTAAACACCTTCTAATCACAACTAAAGCTTTCTACTTCACTGAGCTGTAGGTCCATGTTTACTGTTTAGAGAGTTTATGCAGGAATACTCAGTTCACACTATGTGACAGAGACACACATAACATTATTTACCTGAGGCAAACATCAGTGAACCTGTTATCTTGATTTAGTTAATGGTGGCCAAGAGTGTGATTTAATACTATATGGGTAACTCAATGCAGCTCTGGACACGGCTGTATGCGAGAGAGCAGTGAGGGTGATTTCAATGAGATAGAATAACAGACAGTAACGCTGGATAACAAGCATTCCAGAAATGTACACAAATGTAATAGCCATAACAGAACAAAAAACTATCAAAACTGCCTTTCGATCACATGCAAATCTTGACTTGACTTTTAATATGATTAGATTGATAGTGATGCATCACTGCACCAGCAGCATCTTGTGTTGCAGCTGGTGGAGGTTGAGCTCATTTGAACTACTCACTGGGTAACACTTTACAGTTAGGGTACATACTTAACTGTTAGTTAACTAAGCATTTACTAAGTATTACTAACTGTTAATAAATAATGCTAAATAAGCATAAACTTAGCATTAACTAACTGTTGAGCTTAGTGTTAACTAACTAAGCATTAGTTAACAAAGCATTAACTCACTGTTAATAATTAAGCATTCACACTTACTTAATGCTTAAAAGGCATTAACTGCATAACTAATCATTAATGGGATTAATTTAGCATTAACTAAAAGTTAAGTAATGTGCCCTTATTGTAAAGTGTCACCACTTACTGTAACATACAGTTTGGTTGTGTAGTTGAGAGACACTTACCATAATGAGGCAGTAATGTGGAAAAGATTTCATAATGATTTGTGTCAACGTGTTTGAAGGTGGAATTACTTATCTAACAAAGTCAACCGCTCGCTAACCACAGTATCTGCAGCTGCTGTGAGGACTGTTAGTCAGTGTGTCCGTGTTTCACATACATTTTGTTTGTTTGTTATTGCAATATCTATGCTTCAACATTTTTGACAAAGCTGCAGACATATCACTTTTAAAATCTTCGGAGAACATTGTGCATTTTATATTGAGATCTGACAATAATATTAAAGCGTTTAAAGTCACTGTCAACAACATGTCGTAAAGGATTACTAGCAAAACTATTTTACATTTTCAGTTCGGCTGTAAAATGAACCAAGTTTCAGACCATTCTGCATGCATGTAATCAAATAGGTTCACCCATTTAAAAACTGGAATTACATAAAACCTTTGTGAAAGGATAAATCATAAAGTATCATAAAGTTCAATGACCTGGTTGAATATCAAGTTGCACAAATCATGTTCAAAGTTAGAAATAAACTGCTACCAGGTAACATACAAAAACTTTTCTTTGACCGAGAGGGGGGTTACAATTTGAGGCAACAGTTAAACTTTAAGACACTGGCGGTACGCACGACTTTAAAATGTCATTGCATCTCAATTGGGGGGTGTGAAACTGTGGAATGGGATGAGCACGGAGCTAAAGCAATGTCCAAACATGATCCAGTTTAAAAAAAGGTTCAAAGCAATGATTTTCATAAGGTACAGGGATGAGGGTGTGAAGTAAGAAGGTAATTATAATTATATGGATATATATACTGATTGTATAGATATGTATGTAGATATGGATATATTGATTGTTTATAAATATAAATATAGATATATGCATTGTATAAATATATAAAATATAAAAAATGTATAGTATATTAAGTTGTATGTAAATGGCAAATATAGTATCGCCAATAGTACAGAGAATATATGGATAAGAGAAGCGAATATAATTATTATTTTTATTTTATTTTTTATTTTTTTATTTAATAAATATTTTGATTTTTTATTTTTTTAAGGAAAGGGGTAGGATTAAATAAGTGTATACTTCTTCCTGCTCCTTTTCAGGCATATCTCAACAACACAGATAATTTTTTTTTTTTTTTTTGGTTTTTTTGTGAAAACATAATTTTTGTTAATTGTATTTCCATGCTTTTCATTTTGTTTTGTATGTGGATATGTCTGAAATAAACTAAATCAAATCAAATCAAAAAATAAACATTTCTTTATTATGACAATGACCAACATCATCAAATATCCAGAGTCATTTCATTCATAACCAGTTAAATGGAATTATAAATTGTGCATATAATGAACACGGAAGCAAAATACGTTGGCAAGAGGTAACCAAAATGACCAAATGACAATTATTATATCATTTCTGTTGACTGTCAAATGTGGGACAGAGTCTGCAGGGCCAAATGGGGCTTAACGTTCTCACTGACTCAGGGACACTTTGACTGGCTCTCAACATATGGAACCCAAACATCGCTCAAGGGTGTGGAGCTACTGTTGACCTTGAGCTTGAAGTTTAAAGCCCATTTGTTCACATTTACAAAACCACAACAGTTTACATAAAGTGCTGTCCTGTCAAAATAAAACATACAATAATAATAATAAGAAAACTATAAAATATCACATCAAAAACACAAGAATATGACAATATACCAACCGATAAAAGGCAAATAAATGCCACTTCCTAAAATACTATCAAGCCAATGAATATGAACTTCAGATGGGACTTAAAAGCAGGCTCCTAGTTATCATTAACAAGGAATTTACAATGGCGGACTGCATGGTAGGTCCACTGGTTATTATGTGTAAGAGGATAGTCCCTAGTCCCTAGATGTATATGTTCCACCAACGTCAAACAGCATAGGACCAGGAGGGAACTCTGACTGATATAGATGGAGCAAGACAGACAAAGAGAGGATGGTCTTTTCTCATACGCTGGGGATCTTTAGACATTTATTTTCTTTCTTTCTGTTTCTCTGTATTTTTATATAGCAAATGTTATTATTGTATATCTTTGTCATTTTATTGTAACATCAACCTGCCTAATGGACTGCTGATGGAAATTAGCCCCCGGGCTGCAATCTGGCATTGCTACGTGTACTGCTTTACATGTTCAATAATGTGCATTGTCGTGAAATAAATAAATAAATAAACATCATTGATGTTGAAAAGCCGTCAACAAGTGATTTTATAACATGGGATTATACATTTAAGTACATATTGATAATAAAGCTGTGATTGTATTTAAAGGTGGAGTCAGCAATTCTGGAGAGTGCTTCAATCAAAACCACTTTTTGTCAAAATCAGTGAATATCTCCTCATCTGGTACCTGTACTGGGTGTACGCTGACAAAACACGGGTATGCTGCTAGCTATGGTGGGCCCCCTTTGTTACCACACCAGTTTACAGAGCCTAGGCTGTGTATTAACACTGGATCTTCTTTCAGGGCACACACTACACGGACAGGAAGCATAATCGTGCGCAGATATTCACAGATTTTTGACAAAAAGTGATTTTGACGACAAGCGTTCTCCAGAATCAGTGACTGCGCCTTCAAGCAGGAGTTTCAAACCAGGGCTTATGAACTGGAGTGTGGTGACATTGTTGCATAACTTTTACTTCAACTCCACTAATTGCTACTGCTGCTGTATACCATCTATAAAAGGTTGAGATTCTTTCAGAGGTCTATTTTAGTCTGATGCTCCATAGAGATAGAAGAGATAGAAAGAATTACACAATACAAGTGAAGTGAAGAGCGAAAAGAGAGAAAGGTGAGGACGACTTAATGGTTTCAAATAGTAGCGGAGAGGGGGATGAAGAAATGGAGAAGAGGAGAGAGACTCTCTAGTGGAAGTTTAGAAGAGGCCTCCCCGTGTCAGATAATCTAATAGCTTCAATTCTTTGATCACGGCTCTCCAGTCTTTCACTTTCCCCCTTTGACGTCTCAGAGACAAAGCAACAGAGTGTGCACTTTTTACTGTCTATACCTGAGGAAGAGAAGACAGATCAAACAAACCAGGCTTAGACAGCTCGGCTCAGACGCATCAACCATGATCATCCCACCCACACACACATATGCACGTACACACACACACACACACACACACACACACACACACACACACACACACACACACACACACACACACACACACACACACACTCACCAACTTCTGACACTATGCAAACACACAGAAGCTCACTCGCACAACCACACACACTCGACAAGCAGATGTGTGTCTGTGTGTGTGTGTGTGTGTGTGTGAGTGAGTGTGTGTGGGACCTAACTTGTATACAACAACCAACCCCCTTCCCCTCTACCCCTTTGTTTCTCTCTGGCACAAACATATAGCAGATGCACATAGAGATAACTGAGCAGCAAGTGTGGGAGTGTTTCCACTGAGCTACATACAGTGTATAATAGACATTTATTAGTAATCTGATTAATAAAGAGATAGTGCGTGGCCTCATGTTTCCCGCTTTTTTTCATTTGCGTCAGTAGACTCACAGCTACTGCTCAGTCAGTCACTGCTGGGAAAAAAAAACGCAGTTGTACAAACACGCGACGGTAAAAAACATGAGCCGACATTTCCATTGTGCGTCAAATGAATACAAAATACATGTTTGTGCAATGAGAAATGTCATGTGTTCCAAAGACATGATAGGCAATGTCACGTATAGGCTTTACTCTGTGGCCTCTGTACAGATGAAGGCCTATCGATGGGGGGAGCTGCATGCGGGCGCTGTATACGGATATGCGCTGCGGCTTTGGGGCGCTGCCTCATGATGAGTGATGTATGGGTTATAGAATCATCTCAGTAGTGTTTCCAACCGAGAACAAAGACCAAGACCATGTAGATTTGCGGTTTCATTTATTAGTGACACATGTTGCGAGAATATTTAACAACGCCCAATGAGAATTAGAACAAAGAAGCAAAAAGGAAAATAAAAAACAGTTAGCAAGTTGATGTGAAGAGACTAACAAGATTGCGCAGTAACATTTTACATGTCTGACATAAAGTAGAAGTCAGGACTATTGATAACATAAAACATACAGTATGTGTACATCAAAATGGTATTCAGGTATCTTCCTATTTGAAATGAAAGCATGAGTTATGACTTTTATTAATGTAAATGAGCAACTTTTTATATTAAAGGTTAAGTACCAAATACAATGTTGTATGCACATATATACAAATACACTCTCAGTCTAAACAATCTAATGCAATCCACTGCAACTGCACTACCATAAATGTGACCTTAACGGGACTTGAAATTTGAGATGTTAGGTTCCATTCTTGTGAATGGGAGGTGTTGCCCCCCCCCCCCCCCCCCCCCCCAAGTCTAATATATTGAGAGGTGTTTGTTTAATGTGTCTTTTTGTATTTTCCATTTACAAACATGAGGAGGGGCGGAGTATTGAAGAAGACCTCTGCTTGTAATGCAGTCCTACATAAGAGCATTGGGGGCCAAAGGGGTAGACAAATAATGAGAGGCAGAAGCGTTTTCTTCTCAGCATGCCCAGGCAGTAAGACAAAAGAACAATCCGGACAGTTCAAGACTGCGGTAAAGTTGGAAAAATATTGACGGATTCAAACTTTGGGGATCAATAACTCAAGAGACAAAAGCTTATTAAAGCACAAACGATGCGTCTTCTTTGCTATCGACGTAAGGCAGACTATGGGCTATACAACCCCGTGGTTACCAAAACGAGAAGCCCAAGCTCCACTAATAACTGCACTGCACTAACAGTAAAAGATATTGATTATTTTTCGCTTCAGTGTTGCCCTATGTAGACGGTCCATGCATTTTATGTTTGTCTCACAGCACATAGAGATCAATGTTATGAGTCAGACTTAGAGGACGTCTGGGTTAGGCCAAAATAGCAAAGATGCATCATTTGTGTTTTAATATTATTATGTTTGGTCACAAAATTGTATTTCAACTTTATTCTCAACATTTTCTCAACATTTCGACTTTTTTCTTTCAGTGCATAATGATAAAAAAACCAACAACTACCTCTTCTAATTTTTTCTCTCTCACACCACTGGCCCAAATACTTCTGTACAGTCCAGTAGAACACTATAGAACAATACTAGTTTGATTAACAACACCGTGTCCGTGACCGTGTCAAAAACCATGGCACATCACAGGCATCATAAACATAGACTTTGTGTGAGAACAGTTGGTAACACTTTACAATAAGGGTACATTAATTAACTGTTACTTAATGCTTAGTTAATGCTTAACAAGCATCAACTAAGAAATAACTAACCATTAATAAATATTTCCTTTATGTTTAATCCACATTAACTAAGCATTAACTAACCGTTATGCTTAGTTTATGTTTAACTAAGTATACATTAACAAAGCATAGTTAATGCGTAACTAAGCATTGATCTACCATTAATAACAAAACATTAACATTTACTTATTGCTTAATAAGCATTACCTATACCGTTAATAGCATTAAATAAACTTTAATTAACAGTTAATTCATGTACCCTTGTTGTAAAGTGTTACCGGACAGTTATGTTGTATTGTATTAGACACATTGTACCTGATAAAGTGGACATACAAAAAACATAAATCAAAAAATATTTTCTCACTAATATTGCTCACTGGTTTTCAAGCCCTCTCAGTTACAAAACTTGGTGTCAAGGTATTACAAATGAAACAGGTCTATGAGAGGCAGTCTGACTATGACAGTATGTTGATAGATTGATAACTGTGAGTTTTATTTCATAAATGTGTCTTATCATAATATAAAATGAAATCTGTATTTTATTTTAAAATGAGTTGAGCTATACAGGATATTACTATGGACACTGTGATTGCTGCAGAAGTATCTTCAAGTTTGGAACTATTGACCTATAGCAACAAACATAAAAAATGCTCCCATTGTTCTTAATGAGAAAGTAGTCCCCCTAAGGAGTCTTTCAATGAGACTTTTAAATCCTATTAGCACTTCTAACCAAATGCCTTTCACCTCCATTGTACATGTGGCACAGTACCTGGACAAATGAAACCCAAACACTGTACCTGACCCTGTACAGTATTAACAGGGGTAAGAGAGATACCATTTGGGTAAGTGAGACTTTAAAGGGATAGTTCAGTAAAATCTCTAAAATTAGATTATTTTCACATCTTTTTTTTTTTTGCAGCCAGACAGATGACATTTTTCTATCAATTCTCCAATCAGCTGTTCTACTCAGAGCTGCTGCGGATTATTTAAGAGAGACAAGAAAACAAAAACAAACTAAAGAAAAATTGGAGTCTAGCGTACAATTGAAGGGATCTTTAGGTTTAAGGTTAGCATTTATATATGTGGAGAAAAAACGTTTTTCTTCTGGCCCCCTCTGCCACAGTACAAGGATAACTTCTGCTACAGCGACGTCTTCCCCAAACTCCTTAAAATGACTGCGCTGACCCCCAGCTCCATAAGGTAACACACTGACTGTGCATAAGTACACTATACAATCCCACTTCAAAAATACTGAACTATCCCTTTAAATCCAAAAGAGCAAGAGCCACTGTAAGGGGATGATTGCAATGTGTTGTTTTCGCTGCTCAGCCGTGCATGGTTGAAAACAGTAACCTGGCTCAGTCCGATGACTTGCCTCTATCCTCTATCCATCCATCCTGTTCACCCGAGAGTAAGTATCCTGCTCGCGAGTGTTGGGGTTCAGTGGCTGGCAAAACACAACACAAACAGTGTTAGTCGATCGCAGAGTCACAGCTCTTAGAATGAGTATCTATCTATCTATCTATCTATCTATCTATCTATCTATCTATCTATCTATCTATCTATCTATCTATCTATCTATCTATCTATCTATCTATCTATCTATCTATCTATCTATCTATCTATCTATCTATCTATCTATCTATCTATCTATCTATCTATCTATCTATCTATCTATCTATCTATCTATCTATCTATCTATCTATCTATATATAGATATAAATCTAATCCAATTAGGCTAACTTCATATTTTTGTATATCGTGTTAATAAGTGAGCTGTATATATACCACAGTATACTATATGCATATCATGTTACAGTAATAAGTGAGCTTGCTGTTTCCGGTAGACGGCTTTAGTTGTATCATTAGAAAGAGCCAGGCTAGCTGTTCCTCTTCTTCCCGCCTTAAGGCTAAGCCAAGCCAAGCTAAGCTGGTTTAGTTGTGTTATCATCTTCTCATCTGACTCTCTGTGAGTGACGGAACAAGTGAATATCGACTGAAAATGTCAAACTAGTCAGTACAATGAATAATAATGACACTCATCTTATCTTCAATTCAATTTATTTGGATTGTTTTGGAGGACACGGGGACTTTTGATTGTTTTTTTTATGTTTGCTGAAGCGACTTTTAAAGGCTTACTCAGCAGTGTTACAGAGCGCTTGATGATATTTGAACTGGGCTCCCAGCATGTCAATAAGCAACTCTTTTTCAATGCTCATCCAAGGCATGATTTGACGCTCAGAGTGAGTTTTCCAGCCGTACAGACCTGAGCGTGGTGCTAAGACACTGTGAGCATCGGTCCCATTGGATTAGCCCCTTGGTTTTGATAGGGATGCTAAAGGAGACCTTACATGTCAGGGACCAACGCCAAAAGGCCCTGTGTTGGGTTTTGAAGTGCTGGGAGTGAGACTTTGTGGCCCTTTGTTTAAGTAGCCATTATCGGAGCCTCGGCTTTGTATGAAACACAATTTTTTTTCAGCGCACATGTAAAGTAGATATGCTATTATTTTTGACAAAAAGTGTTTTGGAATATACTAATTCTGCAAGTCCCTCCGTAGGTGAAACAAATCCATTGAATGCAACAAATGTAGATGTAAAAAAAAAAATGCATCTGAAACTGCAGTGCAGCCTTGTAGCATACTAACGTTTATTAACTAATATTTTACTAACGTCGATTAACTAATATTTTACTAACGTTTATTAACTAATATTTTACTAACGTTTATTAACTAATATTTTTTTTAAACAACGCAATACATACCGCATAGTCAGGATTTGGGACAGCTGGACCCCGGCCTCCTGGGCGGGCAGGTGCTACAAGACAATGACAAAAAAACGTGTGTTATCAATCGCATATGCAATCTGTATCAACTCTCAAATATGCTTTATAGTTTCTTCAGTCCAAGACATATTGGGCAAACTTTTTAGGCAGATATGTTATTAGTGTAATGCTGTGTTCTTTTGTGAATTGCTTGAGTGCATTCTCACTTTTGGGAGCGATGTCATGTCTAGCTGCGCTTTTCTTCTTGGTGCACCTGTAGATGATCAAAATCACAATGGCTGTCCCCAGTATGTCAGCTATGATGACAACCCCAAACACAGTGGCGTCCAGCTCGAAACAGTTGTCACACACTGGAGGACAGACACAAGCAGTTAAACAGGAGCAGGCTCAGTCACTACAAAAACTAATCTAACACAGATGGCACAAGTATTTACTCACCCTTTCCTTTCACGTAGAAATAATATTTTATTTTCGGCGAATCATCCCCATATTCACAGTAGAAAGTTTTCTTTCCATTTTCATACTCATATGTATATTTCTGATCCGTAGTATTGAGTAGTATGTTTCTGTCGTCATGCCAAGTCCCACTTTGTGGACATGTCAATGTGACATCTTTCTTCCAGAATGATACTCCTCCTTAAAACACACAC
The DNA here is from genome assembly GCF_949987685.1 of Ammodytes marinus. Taxonomy (NCBI): domain Eukaryota; kingdom Metazoa; phylum Chordata; class Actinopteri; order Uranoscopiformes; family Ammodytidae; genus Ammodytes; species Ammodytes marinus. The sequence continues at coordinate 7,624,799 of NC_137232.1, read as the reverse complement.
ATAAGCACAGATACCCAGTTACTTCAATGTTAAAGCTTCAGTTTGACATTTCATCAACACCCTTCTTCCCTATCAGTTATATATCAGCCAGACTCAACTGGTCGTTATGATATCCTCTTCTGTTTCAAATAAGTGTCCACAATAAAGAACACAAACAAAACTAGTGATCAAAACAAGATGTAGGCTTATCAATAGTTCTCAGGAAATCAAAGTAGCATGTTCAAAAAGAAAAAAAGTCCATTAAAGCATTACAGTGACAGAAGAACACGGAATGGCAATGTGAAATATACAGAGACATTCAAAACCTGCATGCATTGTTTGAGCAGGTCGGACGCAAATACAGGAAATACAACAAGGTTTTTGGAAAATCCTCTTTTAATGTTATATTGTGGGTGAGAATATGTGTTGTTCTAAGTCCAGACCAGCACATTGAAACTTTATGACATGAAGGTATGAAGTAAAATAAAAATAAAATGCAGTATTTACCTGAAGCAGCATTCACGCTGGCTATGAACAGGAGTAGGACAGCGAGCGCGGCCCCAACACCCATGCTGCTCTTCATTTTCCAAACAACACACTCTGTATTCCAGTACTGTGTTTCAATAGCCGTCTACTCTACAGACACAATGTCTAAATGTATCCACTGCAAGAAATGAAAAACATCAAGTCTGCCTGTTAGGAGGAGAACGAAGATCCGAAGAAGCACACTTGGTGGCCCTCTATCTCTCCTATGACTCTTTCTCTCTCTCTCTCTGTACCACACACACACACACACACACACACACACACACACACGCACACACACGCACACACACGCACACACACACACACACACACACACACACACACACACACACACACACACACACACACACACACACACACACACACACACACACACGTCACACCACACAGGAAATGTTTTTTTTTTTTGTTTCAAGAAGAGCTCACGGTTAAACCTCCTTCAAACTGACTGGATATGGTTTACAGAAATAATTCTATCCTGTATTCCTGTTCATATAGATTCATTTGAAGTAAGATTCCAAATATATTCTTGATCCAAAAACTCCATAAGAGAAGCCACACTGAGTTATGTTTTATTATCTTAGTTTATGTTCTGTTTTGCATCTTGCTTTTATATTAAAGGTAAAAAAGAATATTATTGTTCTTCGGTATCTGTATTATTTAATACCTATACTCAAGTCTTGTTGTGTCAATGAGATTTCCATACTTGAATACTGATACAACCAGAATAACTGCAAAAAGAATACTATAATATGGTAATAATAAGTAGGAGTGTTAATGCTTTCCGTTGTGGTAAAAATCATCATCATACATTGATGCATACATTTGCATATTGCAAAAACATATTGTGAATATATCTTGTGGTATTGTGCATTTGCTTTATGATTTTTGTTAGCTCTATTTTGTAGTGTAACTGTAATAAAAACACATTATAATGGTTTTATATGCATGTCCTCAACTATCTACATGGTAGTATACACTCCTAGGTGATGTGGGTATCAACATAAAGCATGTGCATTAAAGAATATCCTTAGCTTTGAACAGTAATTCACCTTTAACCATACATTTTGATACTTCCTTTTGTATACTCAGTATGTGCATAACATCTGTTTATAGAGAATGACTATTTGAAAGTGCCTGTTTACTGCTTCCTTTGTGATGTTCTCTCAGTTCATCATGTTGAACTCACATGCTTGAGTGATACAAATGATATGTAGCAAGTGAGTTCATATTTGAAAATGCCAAACATCTATAAACAAAATATATTTAGAAGTTTTTGTTACAACTGTAGAGTTTGATAAAAAAAAAAATTATGGTTGATTTTTGGGATATTTGGGAAGTTAAGACAGCTGTTATGGCAACCTCATACACTGTTTGTTACCAGGTGGGATATTCCCACTGGTCCTATTGACTGCATTCTTAAATTCTTAATCAGATTTAACTCCCAATGTACATGAAATATACCTACATGTCCGCCATAAGAGTTGAATGCTGACTACCAGCCTCTGTGATCTTTGTGACTGGCTTCAGAGTATACAGGCAGTGTATATGGTACATCAGAGTGCAGCTCTGCCCCCCAGTGGTTCAAACCAGGAACAAGACAGTTTATGAAGGAAACTGTACACAGCCTTCTGCCGCTCTCCCAAGAGAGAGAAGAAGAATCTCACTTTGTTTTTACAGACAGAGCTGCCCGATTAGTATCAGCGTTGGGAGTTTCAACACAGAGGAATGTTTTTCAACTGATAATGTGGAATTTCCCTTCGTTTAGCCTAATCGTTTCTTATGAACAACAAATGTGACTCAATGACTTTAAACTATCATTGTATTTATATTTAATTTAATTTAAAACCTTTAAATGAATACAATTGTATATATTATACAAGTTCAAACCCCTCTACAATGTGTAGATTCATTACATGTCTCACTTCCAATGTCATAACGTAAGCTTTACCACGTGGCTAAATATTCATTCATAGATTGTTGTATGTTATGATCAGACTTTTGATCAGATCACATAGCCTGAAATAAGAACATGAATAGATAGTTCGTAGTTTCTGAAAACATTGGCTAAAACCACTGTCTCTAAACACTGTCTGGCTACCGTCTTCTTGAACAAGGCTTTGCGCAACAGCTTTGGTATGGCACCCTGCGTTATCGGGATTTTACGCAGTGGAAGAACAGGTTGGGTGACAGACAAGAATGTAGCTGGCTTTGTGTTCAAACCTTCAACATGACATGGAGCGCCAAGGAGGGAGCGAGAAGAGTGGATGACTTGATTTGACTTGGTTACTCCGCCCGAAAATGCTGTGGGAGGGAGGGGAGGGTGCTGAAACCAAATGTGTGCGGGCAGTTGCGTGTTGGGACGCGTCTTAGGAGAGACAAGGCAGAGGAGAGGACTCCGCGCAACTTGCATGTATTTTTGATCCCCCCTCCAAAGGAGATCCACACCGTCTATAGACGACCGGGTTTGCTGTCACTTTTTGGTCCCTTTGAGACATTTTGGTCAATCGGTCAAGCCTGCCGTCCATATCCAAATGTGCGTAAAAGGGCTCTATGTCCTCACCGTCCTGTCTGGACTCGCGGCTTCAGGTGAGACCCCTTGTTTGTGAGTGGATACACCGAGTGAAAAGATGATTTACAGTTAATGTTGGGCGTTCTGTAACTTTTTTTTTCTTTCATTTTTTTTTTACTAGAAGCCTATTGGACATGGGAAAGTCTACTGTGATATATCAAAGTGTATATTTTGATATAGATATATTGTATCACTCATTTTGAATGGCAACACATTGTTTTGATGGATATGTGTTCATACAGCAGCTTAGCCATAACAAAACATACATTCTCCAACAATTATAAACGAATGAAATTGCCTCGATACCTGTATTTTAACTTCAGCGGTTTCCCAGAAGTTAACTATGACTTTGAGTGTTGTTTTCACATCCCAAGAGTGATCTTAATAAGACAAAGCAGGACGAGCCTTTAGAGACGCCTTTGAAAATCGCGTTTCAAAGTAAAAGAGAAAAACACTTATTGTCCGTGCATTAGTGAAAGCTCCGCAGGGACCATCCATTACCTCCATCTCTGACCGCTGGCCGTGCGTCACTGGGCATTGGGAAGTGGATACATTGGAAACAGTGGCACCGGGTGGGTCGCTTAAGACATTCCAGTGAAAGCAATAAAATAACGGCCACAACGGCGGCACAGACTTGAGAGAATCATTTAATGACTTTACAGTATTTGTGCCGCATTGTGTTTTGGCTTTTACGCAACGTCCTCGCTCACTTCCTGCCTGGCATGCCTATTAATGTGCATCCGTGCTTTTTACGCGAAGCTACGATGGACGCAGATAAAAAAAAAAAAAGTCAACCTGCTTCCCGTAGAAGGATATATGTTAGCTGGATGATCACAACTAATAGCTTGTCAGATAGATACTCATTTGGACATAAACACTCCCCATCCAAACGCCTATATATAGTCTAATGGAACATGTTTTAATACCACAAATTGCTGTATCAATGGCAATTCATTCAGGTTGTTTAACCTTGGGGGGTAATCTGTGTCCATCCCAGTTAAGTGGATTATATTGATTGAGCTTGTCCATCCACTGCCAAAGCATTCACTAATAGTAGTTGCCAGCTGCTTACAGTGTGTTTACAAGGAGCGTGTGCCTGTGGATCAGTCATAATAACCACAGTCAAAAGCCTGACACAGACAGAGCAGGAGGATAACTACAGTAAATAAAAGGCCTACTGTACTGTGTTCATGTAGAGAGGGACAGACAATCAAATAAACAGCATGCGGATGAAGGGAGGGAAGGCTGGAACTGATTATAGCTCAGCATCATCCAACGGCATCATACACGCCTGTTGTGCTGTAATCACTTCCATTGCCTTTGGATTCATTGTGTTGGCAAAAAAAATGGCAAACCATGGCCCTGCAGACTCTTTTCTCAGTTTCATTTGGTGTGAAATTGCGATTATGCGTGCAAGAATAATTCCGTTTCAAATTCTCCCCTCTCTCCCTTTACTATGGCATTATAAACAGCAGACAGTTAACACGTTTACCCAGCATCAGCCCTCCGCTGTGCTGACAAGCTCGGCCCTGATGTTAGCGTTTCTTTGCAGACTTGCTGAAAAGAGTTTATTGTTTAAGGCCGATATATATGATGTTTTAAGACCATGAGAGAATAATGGCCCTCTCTCCTCCGGCTGCTCCAAACATAATCACAGCGAGTGCTGCTGCAGTGGTAAAACTCCCACATCGCTCTTAAAGATAAATACATTGCCCCTTTGTGTATAGTGTAAAAGTGTGTTTGGCAGGCGTTAAAAAAAATACTTCTAAATCATAATTTGTGTCAAGTGGCTTTTGGGAGCAATTCTTTTTGCTTTTTCACAACACCAGAAGTGAATGCTGAGTGCTTTTCCTAGAACAGACATGGCCATTACCAGATTTGGACTTTTTTTCCTATATATTTGTGCGGTATGCTGGATACAATGTTACAGCAGGACCAGTACAAAAAGCTCTTGTGTTTGACGTGTCTCCTGGAGGTGGATGGCGTAGGTGCAGCACGATAGTCAATAGTCACGCCCACCAGGTACTGCAACATGTTTTCAGGGACATAGATCCTTAAATCCTCACCCTTAAATAGTAAAGTGAGTTTTTTTTTTATATAATGGCCTTTTATTTTAGCCTGGAAATCCAGACCCTGATATCTTGAACGATAGAGGGTCTGGCCACGATCAATAGTAATTTCCAACTCAAGGAGCGGCTCCTACTCATGCATTTCAAATGCCACTGCACGCAGTTGGATAGCACTACAACCAATCAGAGCGATGCACAAGGTGACCTAAGCCCCGTTCGTTTAGCGAACAGCTGTTAAACTGCTAAATTAAACGTTTGCCGTGGTCGGTCGGCAAAACAGAACATTCCACTTACTTGCTAATGAAAGATTTGAGTGCCGTCTTCCAAATCGTTAAGGGTCGAGGCCAAAGCAGTCTCAAACTCACACAACATATCCGCAGCCATCTTTGATGTTTACTATCACGGCTTCGACGTCGCATGCACGTCACTGTCGTTATCCGGTTACGTCCTCCCCAGAGTACCATATAAGGGGCTCTGGCGCGCCCATATTAGATAGAACCAATTGAAACGTGAGCCCAGATTTCTGGTCTTCTTGATAAAGCTTCAACGGAGCGTGTCCAGACCAACAGGCGCAGCAAATTTAATTTGCCAGCGCCTAGTGGCAGGTCTGGGAATGCCAGGCTACTGTTATTTGGCCCGGGGCAAACATTGGTTGTTGTGGAGAGTGGGAAAGGGCTCAAATGGGTTGAGCCCTTTCCCCACTCTCCTTGTGTTTGGCGTATACACCATTTCAACCTCAAAGCTGCTTTCAAGTACAGTACACCCCAAAACCAAGATGTTCTCCTTTGCTTGAATAACACTGCTTGCCCCAGGTTTGACTCTAGCTGCATTCCAATAGTAGTTGCACTTCCCCTCGTTCATTTACCCTCAGCCCTTGGTATGACGTAACAGCATACGTTGCACGGAGGGAACTTGGAGAGCGGAGGGAGACTGGGCGGGGGAGGAGCGGAGGATTTAAATGGAAGCCACTTGCCCACTTGCCCTTGTAGTCGCAATGGACCGTCAGTTACATAGGTAAATCTGAATGCAAATAATACAGAATTATAACATTCTGCTAAGGTAGCCTATGTTGCAGAAAGCCATTTCCATAGCATAACAAACATTGAATTTCGACACGGTAACTCAGATTATCAAGATATTGTTACTTATACATGTAAATTGTTTGCTCCGACATATTTTCTTATTTATGTTAGTTTTCCAAAAACATTTGTTTTAAATAGTCCTCTAATTGGCAGCCATCTGTGTTATAGCAGCAATGTGTAAACAGGTATTGGAACGCAGGGTGAGTGTGTCGGATTTGTCAGGGTTTCAGGGAAACGACAGACAAGAACCCAATTGCAGGACACAGGAAACAGTTCAGATTCAAAAATAGATTTTAATGAAGTGGATGACAAACCAGGTAGTAAGACAGCGATGCAAACAAGTCCAGTTGAGGCAGGCAAAAGGGAAAGTCCAAAGACAGGTCGAAACACGAACAGGCAAGCAGGATCGGAACACAGGATGACATCTGAATGCTGGAAAGCTGGGTGAACACACTAGGACAATCTGGCAAGTGACTGAGGGAAATGGACTGGTATATAAACTGAGGGGCTGATTAGCAGGTGAGTAAGGGCAAGCCAGGTGAATGCAAGTAACAGGGAGTGCAGAGCAGGAGGGAGTGGCCGGGTCTGACATGACATGAAAGTTAGAAAGGAAACCAGGAAAACAGACATATGAAAACAAACTAGATACTGGCTGAAGTTGTGACAGGATTCAGATAACACAACCTACATAGGACGATGCACGGTGTGAGGAACAATGGTTTTATAGATCTTGATGCAGGACCACTTAACAAGGAAAGGCCAAAAGAGGACAAAATAACGCAGGACGTGTAATGTTGAAAGTGATGTTGCAAACTGCAGATTTTGTCCACATAATGTGCCATTAGGAAGACAAAATGTGCAGTTTCTATCTGCTCTGTGTTGCTATTTTGATGCATTTGCTGTGAAAGGAGATCTTACTAAAGTAGCAAGCTATATACGGTCAAAGGCGTTTTTTCCTGTGTCTGATTACTTGGATTTGAAAGCTGTGAAATGTGACTGTAACAGGAAACTCTGAAAACAAACACCAGATTAGTCTTTACTACTCAGGAACAGATCCCTCCTGTTTGTCCTCCGCTGTCCTCACGACACACAGACAAGAGGCTGCATGTCTTTGCCTTTGTCATGTTCTTCAGAAAAATCAGAAGCGTGAAAAATATCCCAGGCTTGACGTGTGCCGGCCTGTCTTGACTTACAGGTTTAGGACACACACACACACACACACACACACACACACACACACACACACACACAGAAACACAGCCTATAGCTGGCGCTCGTTACACTGGTTGTTTGGGGGCATCATGGGTTCAACTCTGTCAGATGTACACTTGACGAGCAGCCTCTTATGTGTGTGTAACTAGGGATATAACTGTTATGTCTCTGCCGGAGCGCCTTTAATCTCGCCGCAATAATGGCTCATTATAACAAAGCAGTGCTGCTGAGGCTTTTGGACATGCTGCTCTGTGTTGACACACCTAAGAGGATGTCTGGCCTTTGTGTTGGGTTGATGGCATTGCTGCTGGGTGTGTGTTAGTGTGTGGACACAGAGACAATGACTGGTTTATGGAAGAACACACACACTCACACCAAGCCCTAACACAGCGGTCTAAGGGCTCATCTGTGAAGTGTTTGAGTTTGGAAGGCAAGCCTTTTCTGCACTCCCTGCCTGTGTAATGTTTGAATCTTCGTCTCCGGTTGTGTAAACAGGGATTTGAAATACATTTCTCACAGAATCAAAAGTGTTTGCGTTTGCAGGTTCACCCCGGGCCGCAGTATTCGTACACACACACATGGCCGGCCGTCATCTGAATCTTTGCAACTTGGAAACGTGCTCATTTGTGGGGCCCACCTTCCTGTTGGTTACAGTTACATTCTTACTTAGACTGTTGGCCGGTCGCTTGAACTCAAAACAGTTTAGAAATACGACAAACAAGTATATCCTCCAGCTGAAGCAACACTTTTATTGGAGTCACAGCATGTGGAATAAATTACAGAATATATAGAGTTCCCAGTAAGTCATATAAACAGCAGAGAGCCACAGGGAATCTCAGTTGTCATTCGTTAAATATTTGTGATTATATAGAGAGCTCTCGATGACGTCACAATTTCCAGGGGCTTGCAAAGTGACTTTGCCCTAATTTTCATTTTTCTTTGTTTATGATCTGACTTTCGTATGTACAGTACTGCGGCGCATCCTGCCATTGTTATTGGGAAAAAGCTGACTAAACGAGCTGTACAAGCTCTATATTGAAAGAATAGCAGAGAGGCAGCTACTCAGTTTTGCTGTCTAATTATCTGACAACATACTCAGCTATTTTAATTAATGAGGAGAGAAGATTAGGGTAGGGCTGATGGGTGGGGCAGGTCAGGGACAGAATGCAAGGGTTCAGCCACTCACTTGTCCACTTAAACTATCCCTCCACTCCTCATTCATTCCTATTGAGGCCCTTGTGACTGACGTAGGCCTATACACTCTTCTGGTTTCGGTGTGACTTCAGGCTAGCTCTGGCACATTTGCTAAAAAAAAAATGGCAGTCATATGTCCAGCCCGTTTATATCCTTGCTTTTAAAGATAGTGTCAGTCATTCTGGAGAAAACTTTGCAGTCAAAATCACTTTTTGTCAAAATCAGTGAATATCTCCTCACGATCGGCTACCGGTCTTCACAATGTGTGCGTGCTGAAAACAAATCTGGTGTGAATACCCAGCCTATAGGCTCTGTAAACTGGTGACTGGAATGGTAAAACAAGGGGCTCGGACCGGACCACAGTAGCTAGCAACATGCCCGTTTACAGAGTCTATAGGCTGTATCAGCAGTATATACAGTAGCTATGTGGAAGGAATAATAGGGTCTAATTTACCATGAGTGTAATGCTACTTTTATCATTATTTAAGCCCATTTGTACTTTTGGTCTGACTGTGAATTTTTGCAGATGCGTTCCCAATGATTTAGCAATGCACTTTAATGAAATGAGAAACACACTTTCAAAAAGAATATTTCAAAAATGAACGCAGCAGCTACATTTCAGAGCCACAGATGATATTACGCAAGCGTTTTTTTGCAGGCTTAGTGGGACTTTCTGATTCTAAGTAAACCGATCGTCATTGGTATGATTGGTGGCGATCCCGTTTAAGGTGGAGAGCAAAGAGCAGAGGTCTTGCCCCTCCTCCACAGTGTGCTCTTTGGTCTGAGCTTATATTGACAGTCGCTGATTTATTAATATGCTCAGGAGCAGAGGTGGAAGTCAAAGGGGGGACTGGATTTGACTCATAGCACATGTGCATGCAGGACACCATGCATATTACGGCCCCGTCTGGCCCCATAGTTAATATGTAAGATACTGAGGTTGTCTTTGGAGTAGTCGGCCCAATCCTCCCCAACAGAAGCTTATACGGGCGTGTGTTGATTTGAAAACGTATACGCGATGGAGTTATAATGTAATCCCCCCCCCCCCCCCCCACCCCACAGGAGAAGTTGTTGAGTCAGCTGTGAGGTTGGGAGTGGAAGAGGTTTGATGGATTAAACTCTTATCCTCACTCACCCACCACTTGTTTCCCCTGGACACAAGCGCCTGATGAATTGCAATTGGCCTGGAAGAAGCAGGAGAAGAGAGAAGAGAGGAGAGAGGGAAGAAAGAGTTGGTTAGAAAAAGAGATTGATGCTCGGTCTGTGAGTTTGGATTGACCTTTCAGAGTTTATTCAACACACCTTTTTTTGTTGCTTTCTAAAGTTTGGTCTATAGTTGTAGTCGGTAGCATCCTAAGCCGAAAACGAATATCAAATGAAACATATCGAAATTGCATTTTTTTTTGGACAATTTCACACAACAAAATGCCTTTTATCCTCTCTTAGAGATTCCCCTATAAATCAAGTCAGTGAAAGCTTCTGGATTTGCTGTTCCAACATACAGTGTCTCATACATCTCTCTGCTAGTGATACATTTTATTCTTGAGGCTTATTTTGAGTTATAGACATGAGCCAGGATAGCCAGCATTGGAAATAAAACAGCTCTCAACCTGTAGAAAGTCAATCCCCATCCACTTGAATGTCCAAGTCCAAAGTCCCGCCCACTCTGTTTGATTGACAGGGGATTGATTGATTCATTCATTCAATTTTATTTCAGACATATCAAAAAAAGAAAAATTAAAAGCATGAAAATACAATAAAAAAATATGTTCAAATGATTTCACAAATAAAAATAAACAAAAAATAAACAAAAAATAAACAAATAACATATTGAATTGATATGCCTGAAAAGGAGTAGGAAGAAGTATACACTTATTTGATCCTACCCCTTTTCCACAGCTCAATAACTTTATAATGATTTTTTATATATATATATATATATTTTTTTTAAATATATTTATACAATCCATATATCCATATATACTCGACGCCATTGCAAATGAGGGCCACCCCCCAATTGGTCTCCTGAGGATAAACAAAAATCAAAACGAAAAATGAAATGAAATATCCACTACATACATCCATACAAAAATACATCCACCATATGCATCAACACAATTCATACGTCCATATCTCCATATTTGTACAACTCACATATCCATATCCACACTGGGAAAGCGTGAGAGAGAAATACAACACCTACAAAAAAAGGAAGGAATTTACAGATAAAAAAAAGTGAATATCGTGTTAGGAAGGATAGAAAGAGAGGTAGTAGTACCTATGCTCTGGTATGTTCATGTGTTTACTTTGATCAAACATTACATGGCCTCCCCGAGTATACTGTATGTCCATGCCAGAATGTTACACCTATATGTGATACTTGTGCATTTCATTCCAAAAACAAAAATGGCCACAAATCTACTGCTTCGTACAGCCTTCATTCCTGAGTCTCTGGTATAGGGCTCCCATCCCAACCACTAAGGGGCATATTTGAGGTCCATCCCACTTATTTACTAAACTGGCTTTGTGCACTGGTGGACTGGAATATTTTAAACACAATAAATATCTTTATCAAACTGTTGCTACATGAAGCACTCTATACAACTATCATCTTATACTGTATCATGAATAGTTCCTGTTACTGGGACTTAAGGGGCCCCGACTCTGAAAAAAGGCCTCCGAAAAAACCAAAGCAACAGATAAGTATGTGAGAAAACACATACTGTAGCTTGGCCTGCCCTGTACATTGTATTTGCTTACCTTGGCATGACTGCATGTTCATGACTTAGCCCAATGAGAAAAAAAAAGGTATACAACACAAACTGCTGAGTCCATCTCAAGGGGTTCCCTCCTATTACAACACTCAACACTCACCCTATTCCTATGAACACACTGTTACCTGAACCTGCCATTCCCAGCCCTCGGTCCAGCCCTGTATGAAAGACTAGCCTTGTTTAGCATAGAAGGGAAAACTGACCCGGGCCCTATGAAAGCTCCCATAAAGGAGAGAAGAAGCTCTTTGTCATCCAGCGGGCTCCTTTGTGTGTGTTTGGCCCTGTTCTAAGTGTTTCCTCCAAAGAAGAAACGGACCAGCAACAGAGAATCTGGTTTCCTCCGGTGGTCCTTCTGTTCCTGGGCCATAATGAAGAGAGGAAAGGCTCAGGCACACACACACACACACACACACACACACACACACACACACACACACACACACACACACACACACACACACACACACACACACACACACACACACACACACACACACACACACACACACACACACACACACACACACACACACACACACACACACACACACACACACACACACAGTCTAGGAAATAATGGAATGAAACCAATTTCCTGATTCGGAGAGTCGTGCCAACTGCTCGATTTCTCCCGCAGAGCTTTCTTCCCTCGTGAAGTCTGAGACGGTTTAACATCCTCTTGGCAAGTGGAAAGACCAGACCTATACAGTCCATACTTTGAAGGCAACACCTTTCAGAACAGTGACTACGTTTACATGCATAGCAATACTCCAATATGAAGCCGGACATCACCATGTAAACAGCAGTTTCTGCTCACCTTAATCAGTATAAACTCATATTCATAAACTATAATCACATGAAGACACCTGGAGTATTCCTATCTTAATCACATTATTGTGGCATGATCACACCTTAATCAGAATAAATATTCCGCAGTTTGGACACATGCCCTCGTTTATGGGCATGGGACTAAAGTGTGTTATAAAGCAAAAAGGCTCCTTGAAAGAAGCGGTGTCATATTTGGCTGACACAACAATGCAAGGCCACGATAATGGCATAACGATAATGGCATCCTTGGATGGGCCGGGAATTGTTTCCTGAAAAAAAAATGCGCTGACATCGAACATGTTGATGTTTTATAGACCGAATATTCAGAATATGCTGATTGACATGTAAATAGGAATATCCCCGTAGCTACTGTGCATGTAAACACCTTATTTGGAATATTGTCTTAACCGGATTTTGGACTTTAGGTAGTCAGTGGTTTGTAACAATGTGGCATCCCCATGGTATTATCATGGACTATCCAACCATTGATATTTCTAGACTTTTGACTAAAGACAGATTTTTGCCTTTCCCTTTGCTGTTCCCACATTCGCATATGAGCTGCATCGACAAGCCCTCAAGCTGTAAGGCTACACAAATACTTTGACACTAATTTGGATTGTGCAATAAGGCAGGCGTTGTTTAATTTTTTCCTTATGTGAGTTGTTTTTTAAGATATTCAAAGGAAATATTTTGAATGCCAGAGAGTGTTTGCTGAGCAGTTCTCAGACTCAAGTTCAATACACCAGACATGCCTCTCTGCAGTGTGAAAACTGCACAGGATGGTCTGAATAAAGCCGCCTTTGGGACCGGTAGCTTAGTAGGCTACCTGGCGAGACAGTCCTGTTGCTTTGTTTAGCTGTGATTTAGGAGGCTTTCGCAACTAAAAGTCGGCACCATGGTCTGAACTAAGGATTATGTTTTTCACATTGCGTTTTTTTTGCAAGCGCACTAAATAACCTTCTATGACATACCTAGGTCTGTGTTTATCACCTACATGGGCTGCATCTCCCTATACTGGACATGAGCTCATTGTAGATGAGCGTGCGTCTGACGTCAGTGTTTCTATTGGGCGGTATAGCCTTGACCAGTTTGAATGAATGAAGAAAAATGTATGAACAGATTCATTTCGCAGTGCTGTATAGTTCAGGGAGCCTCCCCTTATATAGGCCTAGCGCTTTTCTTTCTGGTTTTTCACAGACTCAAAGCGCTTTACATTGTTTTGTACACATTCACCCAATCACACTCACATTCATACACCGATAGCAGCAGCTACCACGCAGGGTGCAAGCTAACTAGTATCTGGAGCAATTCGGGTTTCAATGTCTTTGCCCAAGGACACTTAGACATGTGGCTGCTAGGCGGGGGATCAAACCTCTGACCCTGTACTCCAGAGGCGACCTCCCTGCCCACTTCGCCATTGCCGCCCCATCAAACCGCGTTGACCACAGTTTTATTCAAACATTTGCCCGTCTCCTGTTAGCAACCCCTCCACCCTAGCTCGTTTCAAACAATGTTTGGCACTAATATATATATAAGCTTATTAGTAGTGAAGTGATCAAATACCACAGATGCTTTTGTCCACCTTTGATTGAAATCAATAAAACATTATTCCATAGGATAACTCTGAAGCCTTTATCTATGTGATCTGCAGATATGTGTTGGAACACAAAGCCTAGCAACAGTAACCAAGGAAGGTGTTCAATTCTGATTTACACAAAAGAACCTTTTACTCTTTTTCACTATGCAATTGCCTTCTTCCATCTCTTTCTTCTGAACTGACAAAGCTCATGCATATATACAGCATATATTATTATATCTGGCAGTGTTAGACTAAAGGCTCTCACCTCTCTCTTTGACATTATGGGGAAATATTATATGGGGCAGCTCAAACACTACTGGATATTTTCTCTGGCTCTTTGGAAGTCCTTAGCTTGGGACGACTGCCAAGCCAAGCAAACCTAATCAGACTGGAGTGGGCCCTGCTTTGATTATTTTACGCTAGTTGAAAGTATTTGCCCTCTTTGGCCTCAGACGTGAAGCAGTGAACCAGTGCGGCTTCGTAACAAGTAGCGTTGACAGGTACAATAAAGTGCATTAAAGGGTTCAGCAAGTTCAGTTTTGAGGACCGATCGACAGATATTATGGCATAATGCCCACATCCATATTACATCTAATGGAGACCGTGTGAGCCAACAGAGACCCCCTAAACCAGTCACACACGACACACAACACACGCCTAAGGACAGACAGAGGTGCAAACCGACATAGAAAAGTATTTAACTGTCACTATAATAGCTTTAAGTTCAAGCACTCAGGTAGCAAATGAAATATATACAGTATGTACGTACCTGTATATATATATATATATATATATATATATATATATATAAGTTATATATAACTTTTTACCAGTGAAAACCCCCCAACATCTCCTTTGGGGCGACTGTGGCTCAGTTGGTAGAGCGGGTCGGCTGATGATAAAAGGGTTGGACGTTTGATCCCCACCCTGCCACTTGTGTCATGGTTGTTGTGTCCTTGGGCAAGACACTTCACCCACCTTGCCTTGTGTGAATGTCGATAGTTAGCCTGCTATCGGTGTGTGTGAATGGTAACGTGGGAAAGGAAAACAGGTCTCCCTTGCAAAAGAGTATTCGGTCTAAATGGGATTTACCTGTATAGATAAAGGTTTAAAAAAAAAATATATATATATATTACCCATCTAATAACTTTATTAAGGGAGATAAATAATACTATTTTCTATGCACGCCATTGTTTTGCAAGTAAACTGCAAGCACGGCAGCCAGGCAATGTCGGTGGATAATTGAAACATAATTGAGATAAATTCATACATTGGCCCGCCCCCCTCGGCCCTGCCCTCCTCTGTATATATAGGGTACATAACTCTGTCTTAATTAGCTGTGAAAAGCTGTGTTTCTCTGTGTGTCTCTGGATGCTGGGTGTGGTCACCATACGGGCCGAGCAGGATGTCCACACATAAACAAGCTGGTTGACCCAGACTGGATGGAGAGAAATAGCTGGAGTTGAGAAATGGACTGTCAAGTGAGCAAGGCAAACAAACAAGCATTATGTTATCTCCTCCTCCTTGTGGACTGCAATTATGTTGAGAAGAATACATTTTCCATCATGTCATTATCCTCCATCCATACACAGCGCTCAGCCCTTCATCGGCTCAATCACCACGCTCTTGTTCATCACTCATAAGCTCACTTTCTCAACGTCTTTCTTTCTCTAAATCAGTTACATTCTATCCATCTAATCTACTCGTTTCATGTGTTCTCTCTCACGCGATGGCATGCGTCCTCTTCAGAAAATTGGCGCCTATAGCTAATGAGCGATTCATTTGTGATCATGTCATTTTCGGGACAAATTATTAACACATCCTGGTTTGTTTTTGGCTTTCCCGCTAATTTCCATTTTACCTTCCAAATAAGAACCTAATTAACCTTTAATTCTTAATCGGCTCAGCCTGCCTTAACAGCCTAGTTGAAAGCATTTGACTTTTTTTTTGGCTGTTGTTGTTGTTGAAAGGAGATTAGCAACGCGTGTCTAAATTCATGTACACTGTAAATAGACTGGTTAAGTGGAGGCTTTTGAATTGAGGTGTTCTGGCCTAGAGAGGACTTGCATTCTCTCCAGATACACACACAGAGCATTATGAATGAATCAGTCCTGGATTAGCTTTTCAACCAGGATATACTGTACTGCAGGCATTGCACTGCTGCATATTCCAATCCTCAGCTAATCTTCCTTGTGTGCACTGTGTTCCCTCCAATGGATTGACGAGTAATGGATGTTATTCCAGAGATGTACCCCCCTTCTCTTTCTGTTTAGAATACCAGACAGAGTCTCCAGCTTATATGTGGGCTAAATGTCACTATAATGCTAATGTCACCATGCCAACGTGCTCACAATGACAATGTTGGTGTTCTGCATGTCAAAACATACAGGCCAACCATGTAGCCTGTCATCTGCTGAAAGGCTACAGTGTCTTGTAGTTTTGCAGGTTTTTCGTGCTTCTCCAAAGTATTGGACCGTTTTTTTAAAAGTTGAGCTCAATAAATTCCTTTAGTTTGGAAGGAGGAACTTGGTACTTGTTAACAGGAGCGTGCTGGTAATTCCTGTGAGACATGGCAATTGAAAGTACAGCACTTTCTGCTCTCACTCCTCCTCCACTCTTTCTCTTTGTCAAAACTTCACATGGAATATGGAATAATGAGACCTTTACCTGATGGCGCTCTCAGACTCTTCTGCTGGGTTTTCACAGAATAACACACATACAAGCACACACACACACACACACACACACACACACACACACACACACACACACACACACACACACACACACACACACAGAAGAGGGCAAACACAAGCACACACTTGCAGTCGAGCCAAGGAGGCAGTCATTACTGGGCTGTACTGATACAGCCAGCGCTGATCGTATCTGCTTAATGAATATCCTAAACACAGGCAGTTTAATCTACTCACTCCAGTGTTTCCACCTCCAGGTAGGCCAGGAAGCAAGAGAGAGAGAGAGAGAGGCAGAGAGAGAGAGAGAGAGAGAGAGAGAGAGGCAGAGAGAGAGAGAGAGAGAGAGGTCACAGAGGAGGGCTTGTTTCCTTTTGAAGTCCATCCATCCACACATTATTCTGCCATATAAAAAAGCCTGTCTTACTTTTTGTCTCTCTATGCAAAAATATCTGCCAGTGGGGAGAAAATTGTTAATACATCTTTCTTGACTCAAGCAGCAATTTATTGACGCAAGTCGAAGTAGCGTCCCAATTATCGGGGAACTGATGCAGAAAGGAAAAACACCAACTCAAACAAGTATATACTGCAGTCTCACTGCAAAGACATATGTTTCTTTTTCAATTAGGAGAAAATCAATTTTAATTCTAAAATGAAAAAAACCAACTCATTCAAACCATTTGCAAATGTGGACATTTCTTGCAGTGTGTACTCTGCCCTGCATTGTTCAGTTGCACTACACACTCTCCTCCCAGGTTTCAACAGGCTCATTTAAAACACATTAGGCCGTTAGAGCGCTGTCACTGGCGATGACAGAGAAGCCTGCTTGTTTAATGCTGTGCGGGGGCAGTCTTAGTTGTGGCCCCACTCTCTCTCTCTCTCTCTCATCCCAGCCCACAGGAAGCTCTCTGCAGCCTGATAACACTCAGTCACAGCACCAATGGCAGAGGACACAAAAACCGCTGCTGACATTTTCCCAGCCAGCCCCCCCCCCCCCTCTTTGCCTTAATGTTCACTGTATATTTATAATGCATAGGGTACGGATATGGCTCAATTTGTCTTCCCTGGACTTTTCTTATTTGTAAAGCCCTGGAGCCTCATATTGCTTTTCAACAAAGGGGCAAAACCACCTCAAGTCACCCACATGCTCACATGGAAATAAGGGAGGTTTAAGTGTTTCAAATCGTCATGATATAATTATTATCCATCATATAGTCAACACTGTGCAGCGGCTGCTAGCATTGTGCAACCTTTTGACATTAACTGTACAACCCTGATGCTAGTTGATCGCAATAACACAGTTGATCAATGTCTATACAGGTACATCCAAAGAAAATACTTCCCCAGCAATTTAATTTAAAAAAAGACACTTTCATAATATACATCTTTTTCAGGAGGTTGACATTTCTGTATTATTAATACTTTATTTGATTGGTCTTTTGTAGGCTTATATTCCAATATTTAGAGATAATGGATATTTGATTTCTATGAACTGTAAGCCTTAATCATCATCATCAAAATTAAAATAAAAGAAGGCTAGAAATATTTGAATTCATGAAATGAATCTGTAATATATAAAAGTTTCAATGTTGTAGGACTCATATCCACTTTTTGAATGCACTTTTCCATGATATCCTGATATTTTGAGATGCACCTGGATGACGCACACACACACGCACACGCACACACGCACACACACGCGCACACACACACACACACACGCACGCACGCACGCACGCACGCACGCACGCACGCACACACACACACACACACACACACACACACACACACACATGCACTCAGGTGATCCTTTGAGCCACAGTCAGATTGATGTCTCAGAACTATCATCAAGTGTTTGCTGTGTTCTGCAGACATGGTCCCCATGTGAATGTGCGAACTACATTAGCACACGTCTCGGCACTCACTAAGCTCACTATGGCTGCGGCTGCTAGCTTGGCAGATTGACTGTCTGCTGGGTGCGTGCATTGACTTTAATAGGGCTAGACACGGCTGCATGCTGATATGCTAAGGATGTATAGAGCTCTTCCTATAAATAGAGCAGGTGATTTGGACTGGACAGCCTTCACATACACTTTCCACAGAGACTTGGGCTTCACACATACTACTGGGTTGTAATAAAATGAGGTCGGATCTGCCTCCATAAAGTAGACACTGCAATCTCAGGGAGAGAGAGACATTATCGGCCGCTTGAACGGCTGCCAGGTAAAAAAACTCAGCAGTGGGCATGTCTCGATCTGGGGCAGTTTATGCATGTGTGTGTGTGTGTGTGTGTGTGTGTGTGTGTGCGTGCGTGTGTGTTGGCGTTCCAGAACTCCATTCTGGGCATGCAGCTCCATCCATCATTATTTGGAAGAGCCCTAATCGTTGCCAATATCCCTCTCCACTCTTCCAGTCCATTCATTTTCCATCTAATAGGTCTACCCCCCTACTGTAAAGATTGATAGAGTCCACATCCATATAATATGCAGCGGGCTGTCAATTGCAGTCCTCTCTCAGCTGCAGTGTTGTAGCTAAAGGGGCTATGAATCATAAAGTGTCAAAGATTTGGCCTACTGATCTGAAGTCAGTCTGGACTGAAACAGATGTTGGACTTCACTAACTGATCCCAGCTCTAACCTTGTACTTTCAGCATTTGGTCCAGTCTGTGGGATTGCATTATGTACTGTCGTATAGGTATTTAATATAGCTATAGGGAAAACTTAAGAGTTAATGATTTTTTTCTTGCTGCAGCACTGCGTAGGCAGAGGCAGTGTCACCGGGTACAGTGCATGCACTCGCTCTGCAGTATTCTTTTGTATAGGCTGCTATGCATTCCTTTACAAACCATTTATTTATGTATTGATTTTTCTCTGTGAGAGCTGCATTCTGCTTTAGAAGTAAACTTTGTGCCCTGTGTGTTTGTATGTTGCAGGCGTGCTGCGTGTCAGCGGGATGCGTATCTACACCTCTGAGGAAGTGGAGGCGGTGAATGGGACAGATGTTCGCCTCAAGTGCACCTTCGACAGCTCCTCTGCCATCAACCCCAACACCGTCATCATCTCCTGGAGCTTCAGACCCCTCAAAGCAGGCTCCAGAGAACAGTCGGTCAGTGCATGTCTGTGAATGGGCATAGTTAGCTTTCATTTCAAATGGTGGGGGTGTCTTTATTTATGCAACGGAAAAGACAACACTCAGGATTCACATATAAAGTAATGGAATCTAATGCAATACGGCGTACAAAGTATCCATAGAAGTCTAACTGCTCTGCTAACTGAGCACCGGTGTTAACTAAATAACATTGTATATTGGTCATCAGCTAGCTAACATTGACACATAATCTAATAGAAACATGATATCCTACGGCCAACTAAATCTACGCCTATGTGCGTAGTGTGGCTGTGAGCGAGAAGCTGGGATCAAACCTTCAAACTTTCCTCATTGTGTCAGGGAGCATCCACCCCCTCAGCCAACTGAGAGAGGAGGCGGTGAGTCATCGGGATCCCTAAGGACCCTCCAAGACAGCCTGAATGTGTGTGTGTGTGTGTGTGTGTGTGTGTGTGTGTGTGTGTGTGTGTGTGTGTGTGTGTGTGTGTGTGTGTGTGCATATTGGGGGTAGAGAGAACAGAAGCTGCATGTCTGGGTTTATCTCTTGTCTTTTCTTTTCTCAGTGAGAATTATATCTATACCTTCCCCCGGTCAAGTCGGACTAGTTTTAGTTTCATTTGGCTCTCTGGTGACAGTCCAACCCATTATCGCTATCCAACCACGTCTCCCCATCACTCTCCCCCTCCAGGTGTTTCACTACCAGCAGAAGCCATACCCTCCTGTGGACGGCATCTTCAGGAAGCGTGTGTCTTGGGCGGGTGACATCATGGGCCGCGACGCCTCCATCATAATAGAGCAGGTCAAGTTCACTTACAACGGCACCTACATCTGCCAGGTCAAGAACCCGCCAGACGTCCACGGCCATGTTGGAGAGATCAAACTCCGCGTGGTCACAACAGGTCAGCGGATAGATTTTTTATAAGACAATGTATGTGTTTAATATAGGCTATGGGTATGGTTGTGTTTTATCTGTGTGTCTTTGATGAAAGCACAAGGTAGATGAAGCAAAGGCAAGTCTGTTTCATTTTAGAGAAACTGCTCAATTAGATTTCAAATGAGGCAAGTTATCGCATAGGCAATCAGACTCATTCATTTAGAATGGTTATTTTAACGTCTGATTTGGTATGGATATGGTACTATAGCAATAGACACACTTTAATTTAAAAAAAATGTTACCGAATATATTACAAATCAATAACAATAAAAATGTAATTTTCAAATTGGTATGATAGTCTTTGAACATTAATAGTGAAAAAACAAGGTTTGTACAGTCCGGGTACAGCATGATGCTCTGACATTCACTCTTCGTATTAATCAATAACTTAATATGAGAAGTAGTAATTCGACAATTTACCATGGCCAACCAATCAGAACTATTGACTAGAGCTTTTTTTCTACACATTGTAATTTCTTACTGTCTTCATTACGAATCAACATGTCAAGACAGTGAGGCAATACATATAGGCCTAATTATAGGCAATGCTTTGGTCTAAATCAATGTGTTTCCCCTCTCCCCTATACAGCCTCTTTCTCCGAGCTGCTCCTTCTGATGTTGGCCATCGGCGGCGGTATCACAGCCGTGGTCCTCTTGATCGTCATCATTGTATCGTGTCGGCGATGCAAGAAGAGGCAACACAGAACCCAGCTGGAGGGGAGCGAGGAGGCCCCCCCTCCCCCACGCAAAGAGAGGAAAGACCCAACCGCCTGGTAAGACCAAGAGACAGACAAGTGGAGGATAGAGAAGATCAGAAGAAATCACACACTTCCTCTCTTGCTCTCCGTCTTAACTCTGGGGGTATATGGGGCTGGTTGTGGCGCTCCCCACTTTTTGGGCCTTTTGGGGCTATTTCTTTTGTTCTTCCAACTGGACACTTTCACTTCCAACTCCCCCTTCCAAACCCACAGGCTTTTGGATCTCCCAATCATGGACCAATTTGATGGGCAGCTGTCATTAACCCCGCAGATGATAAATTAAGAATGTGCCTTAGATACTGAGCTTTATAGGCCAGAGTGCTGTGTTGTTATCTTTTATATCGCCATGTGCCTTTCATTTCAGGAGAGTAACAAGTGTATTATCAGTTCACCTTTTCCTGTTCCTGGCTAAATGGGCTTCCAAAACACATTTCCTGTTTAGAGAAAATGTTTTGATGATGTAGCGCTAGAACAATGGTGTATGTCCCGCTGTTTACTTCCCCCCAACTAATACATTTCACCAGCCGACGTACCAGTGCAGTACAAACCTCACATGTTTGATATATTAGCTCAGAAAACAATAGAAAACGGTGGAACAATGAAGGAGCAGTTTTACAAGCTTGTGTAATTACCAGATTATGGGAAACTCTAAGCAAAAACCCCCTACACTTTTATCAACCCTCATTTCAACGGTCTTCATTTGCATCAGATGTTGCTGACGCTGGTGGATGCTTGTGTACATTTCTGTTTTGTCTGACTACTGAAGTTATATTGCTGTATTTTTCTCTGTGATTCTGTGCCTGGTTTCGAAATTGCCGCAAAAAAATTATCAAGGTGCTATCAAATGATCAAAGCCTGATGGAGAGCACTTGTTGGAAACAGACATTTCATACAGAGCTTTGGTAAATCATTTCCCAGCACTTAATGAAACGCAATTGACAAATTGCTTATCTTCTACCAACCATTAGTCTCTCTGAAGGTGGATTGTCTGTTTTGAGCAATGAGCTATTTAAAAGAAATATATGTATTTTTTTCTTGGCCTGTGGGACATCTTTGGTTCTCTCTTGGGGTTTTCAGATCTGTCTGCAACAGGTGCTTTATGTTTCTGGTTAAGTCACTGTATCCTCCGGGCATTTTAAAGCCAAGCCTCTCAAGCAAAAGTTGACAACTTTGCTGACATCTTGGGGACATCACTTTTGTTTCAGCCTTCAAACTGAAACTTATTAAAACACTTGGCGTGGGTAGGACATATTTGAACCCCAATCAGATGTGTGTAAACCGAGATTTTGGATCCAAACTACGCACTAGTCTTTGGACTCACCTAACCCTGTGTGACTCTTAACCCTGTGTATGTCCCCTGCTTCTGTGTTTGTGTCATCTGCCTCGTCTTTGTCCCGTCCCCATTGTGTGCCATTACATCCACATGCATGTACATCTATAATTCATGAATGTGTCATGCATGCATTCATATCCCTGTGTGTGTGTGCGCGCGCTATCTTGTTCTTACCTCCCACCCCCACCGGTGCGTGTCTCCCTTTCCTCCCTGTGTGTGTGTGTGTGTGTGTGTGTGCATGTCTGTATGTGTCTCAGCCACCCATCGAGGTCCTTCCACCTCTACCAATCAGAGACGTCCTTTGAGATTGACAGTTCAGACGGCATGATCTCAGACCCCAGCACCGGGGACGAGGAATCCTCCGAGAGCGAGGGCCCCAGCTCTGACGACGATGACGATGGTGACGACTCAGACTGAGGGGACAGACAAACACTGGTGTGAAGCCAGCCAGGGAAGCTCGCTGAACGGATGCCCCAGAAGGATGGTGGTATCCATGGGTTACTATCTTCCCATGGTTCTGCCAAAGTGGAGACAAGCTGCTGCTGCTGCTGCTGCTGTGTCGAAAACAAGCACATAGTTCAAGCACAGCGGGCTTGGGGAGGGGGGGCGGGGGCAATCCGGAAAAGAAAGTTATGTTTGAAAGTTTCACAATGAGAACAAAGATCAGAGCGACGCTTTTGATGAGGGCTTCAAAACAAGCTAAACAGGATAGGAACTTTACTTTTGAGCGAACCCAGAAATAGTCGTATATGGGGGGAAATAAATGCTAGAAAGCATTGTGATCCCCGAAGATGGCTTGGCTACTGGCCAGAAAGGAAAAGAAAAAGAGTCAATTTGTGTTAAATTGAAGTGTATGTTGTTTAAGACATGGATCTTGTTAAAGCTATAGTGTGAAACTTTTTCATATACATTTATTTAACGTTACATTAAAACCATTGCCAAATGAGTTGATTAAGCCTATCAGCTCTACAAAACTCTCTCTGTATTTCTCAGTATAGCAGCGTTTACAAACTACTTTTACTGACACTGGCGCTGAAGCTCAGAGAAATCCCAAAGAAAATGTTTAAGTTGTTGATTCTACTGCTGAGAAAAAAACCTGGACGTACATCAGTAGGTATG
This sequence comes from Ammodytes marinus, assembly GCF_949987685.1. NCBI lineage: Eukaryota > Metazoa > Chordata > Actinopteri > Uranoscopiformes > Ammodytidae > Ammodytes > Ammodytes marinus. The sequence continues at coordinate 7,601,025 of NC_137232.1, read as the reverse complement.
AAATCCATGCGCGATCACTGAAGGCTTCCCTCAAGTAGATGCACCGACAGTGTTGTTGTAATTACTCAGAATCCCTCATGGGGGGGGGGGGGGGGGGGGGGCTACAAAAGTTACGCACTATTAGCTTTAAGTGTGGAAAGTCACAACCAAACTCTGCTACAACAAGAAAACTGAAGGAGGATGGCGATTTCTTCCACGATGATGAGCCTATTGAAGACCTTTGCATGTATACTGCGGGATCATCTAATCAATATTTTTAGTTTTACAATTCAAAGTCATTGGGGATAATGTTGGTCTTGCATTTCAGCCAGTTATGCACACCATGGTAATATACCAACCAGTCTCAGAGCACTTGTTAAAATCCCCTTCTATCCTCCTATACTGTAGACTGATGGGGGCTTGTGTAACATCCGATTACTTGGATACAAAAACCTAAATAGCCTATGACATTGTCTTCACTAAGTCTGGAGGCCAAACACTCCATCAGTTAGCGATGCCAAATATCCATATATATACCCAAAGCGCTTTACATGGTTCCAGGTTCCACTCGTTCACACACAGTCATACCGGTGGTGGTAAACTACGATAGTAGCCACAGTTGCCCTGGGGCAGACTGACAGAAGCAAGGCTGCCATTCCGCGCCATCGGCCCCTCTGTCTACCACCTCAAACATACAGCAGTTATACACATTCACACGAGGCAAGGTGGGTGAAGTGTCTTGCCCAGGGACACAACAACCATGACACAGGTGGCTGGGCGGGGATCGAACCGCCAACTCTAAGCTCGTCAGCCAACCCGCTCAACCACCTGAGCCACAGTCGTCCAACTTGCCCTCACCTGTCCAGAGTATTATTTGGTAACGTGGAGAGTCAGATCTGAAAACCCTTTGATTGCAAAAATGTCCTTGAGAGCCTGTTTTTTTTCTCCCTAGCTGTCTGTGAATGCATCACGTCTATACTAACAAAGGATTGTTCAAACTGTCTTCCTGTCTTTTTTTTTATGATGGAATTTTTTGTACTTGTGATGTAATACAGAGCAATAAGATTTTAGATTTTTTTTTCATGTTGTAGACATTGCCAGAAGTATTTTATCATGTTTTTGAAAATGACACTGTATTTTTTTTTCTTATAGAGCTTTTATAAGACATGTCTTTCTTATATAAAAAAAAAATGCCTTGAAAATCTTTACCGCATTGTGTCATGTACATTTCCCTCACACAAAGGTGATCTGGGCCCATGAAACAAATGATCACACAACGTGCCACGATCCGATAGAACTCATGTATTATGTAAGAGATAAATCGTGTAATTCACTATTTATTATGCACCATTATCTTTAATGCACTACCCCCTGTGTTGTGCCTGTCTGCAGAGCTCTCTGCTTGTTTACCTATAAGCATTACTGCAGCGGATGGTTTAATTTGTTGCAGGTCCAATATGCTTAAGCCTGCCCCTGTGACTTCAGTCTGGATTTGCTTGTTTGTTGGAAGTGATTGTCCATGACTATGAATATCTTACTCTATAGCTGTGTGTGTGTGTGTGTGTGTGTGTGTGTGTGTGTGTGTGTGTGTGTGTGTGTGTGTGTGTGTGTGGGCCTATTTGTGTGCATTGATCAAAGTCCCTGTGGGTGTAGCTTTAGTTACTGACTGACAGACCTAAAGTGTGTGTGGTGTGTGTGTGTGTGTGTGTGTGTGTAGATGGGTGCACAGCAGGGTCGACAAGCACTAAAAAGAGTGACGTGGTTGGTGGGAGGCAGAATGTTTCTCCGAGCTAAATAATTCCATTTTGCTTTAGAGAAAAGAGAGTTATAGTGATAAAACAACAGCGACGTCTCTACATTATCTTGTTTGTATCACAAAAGCCTGTGTAAATTACTCCTGTAGAGCTTGGACATTGGCCTCCAAATAACTCAGCCACTTCAAACCACATCAACTGTGAGTGAGTAAGATTAACATGGTCAGATCTTAGGCTATCACTAGAGTTTGTAAACGTATGTAAAAATGTAATTTCATGTAGAATTTATTTTTGATCTTAAAAATGTTTGCACCAACAACCACCCATGTTAGAAAAAGTCAGATATGCCATTTTCCCAGTGGCAGTATACTAAATGAACCAGAATGCAACGCAACACACACGGAACACCATTCCATTTTGAGTGAAGTATATGACTATCAATCTCTCCACCCTAGTAAACAGAACAACATCTGTGTGTGGCAAGTTCACGCCTGTTCCTCGGTGATTGCCAAGAGGCATGATGTCGGGAAGCACGTTGAGGGGAAGAAAAGGAATTAATGGTTCTGCTGAAAAATCTGCTGGCACAATCAGACGGATGGATAGGTGTTTGGCTCTTTACCAGGTTAACATATTGAATGCTGAACATCATCTGATTGAAGAATTTTCTGTCCACACTGGTTTCTGTCTATCAACATCAGTCCATCTCACTGTGATGCAATCTCCAGGGTGAGGCGTATTCAACCATTCCTCCTTCATGACTCATTTAGTGAGTCTTTGTCTGCCAAAACTTTTTCATTATTGCAGCACACTGTACATAGACAATTTTAATAAAGAATAGCGAATGTAGGCTTTGTTTTACGAAGGAATTGGAAAGTTTTTTAAAGATCAAGTTATTTAGGAGTCATTTGCATCAACACTCACTGACACAGTTGTTGGCAATACAATGATTGGGTGATCTTAAGCTCCCTCTGACATGGCAACATGAATATAAAGATCACACAAGTAGAAAGAAAACTATAAGACATACATTAAATACACAAGTAGTTCAAAAAGACATTAATATTGCAGTCATTTGATTGTAGTCATATGTAAAGACTATAATAAAATGAAATTGAATGTACAATAAAATAGATCAGGATACTATACCATAGCAAGTAATACTGGGCAGTCAAGGTGTGGAAGCATGGACAGGTGGTAAAAAAAATAGGTGTTACTATAAACACAAACACTGCATGCAGTCTGTCTTTCACTCTCTCTCTCTCTACATGGTCTCTGTCTCTCTCTCTCTCTTTTAAGCCTGCATTACACACCTCAGGATGGGCTGTACCTGGCACGGTACTATGGAGACGTACTAAACCCCTACACACAAGTGCAAAAAACATAGGCTTGGCACGACAATGGTTGATGGAAAGAGAAAATAGTCACATTGGTATGCGACTATACGACTCTGTGTCGTACTGTGAGTTATATTGGTGGCTCTGGCTGTTACATATGTACCTGCACACACTCATATACACACACCCACATTTGCACTCTCCGGCTAATCTATTCACTCTAAAGGGAGAGTCAGCTTTATTTGCCTCGCTGTAAAGGGCCTCCTGTGATGAATGCTGTCGGACTTGTTTGTGACAGGCCCTGAGAAAAGTTTCTCTGTATATGTGAAACCTTTAAAATGACTGAGTGTTTCGGAGTGCAGCAGATAGGCCCACAACTTTTCATCAGTGCAGATAAATGGATGAAAGGACTCACGTTTTTTTGGCTGGAGCAAAATGGTTACATACACACCACATGGCCCCAACAATTCAAATGGCCTTTATTAGTCCTGTCCAGTGTTGACAAGAGGAGAACAGGGTCTCTTGTTGACCGGAGAGCCAGTAAGTGACTGGGGGAGAGCCTGCATTGTTAGTGGGGAGATCTCAGCTGAAACTGAGACTGCACTACCACTGTAACCAGACAGAGAGACCCTGTATTCACACACACACACACACACACACACACACACACACACACACACACACACACACACACACACACACACACACACACACACACACACACACACACACTACAACACAATGTAACGGTGTGTGAGAGATACCAAGGTAAGAGGCACATAACTCTATCTCCCAACAGAGCATAGAGAGTCTTTAACAAACTCAATGATATAGTTAACACAATTGAACACTGTGCAACGTAGGCGTTGTGAATGCTCCCGTAAGGCAAGTCCCACAACTCAGCAGCCTCGCTGGGCAAGTGTGGGAACTGTTACATAATAGGGTTAACAGATAATGCAATGCAAGTATCAATCTACTTATGAATGGATGCAGGGAGGAGCCAGCCCGGTCCTCACTCTCTTTCTCACCTCTATCTCGTATCAAAGAAGGCATACAGAGATTTGCAATGAATCAGGATTGTGCAACATGAACAATCACAGTCTGGTAAGAGTGTGGGCCAAATTATACTGTGTTAATTACTGCACCTGGATTAATGTCAAAAAGTGATAAAACATTGCTTTCAAAGACATACAATTAGAATTATTTATTTATTATACCTAATACCTCACTGTCCAGGCCCTTTCTCACAGGAATATGTTCCCCATGGGCGGTAGTAGATTAGAAGTAACTTGTGCAGTGATTCATAGTGAGTCATTTCCATTTATTGCATGACTTTTTATGGTCACTCATTCGATAGCCTCTCTTTATTTTAATCAGTATTCACATTTTTCTCAAACTCATTAGCACTACATCAAATTGTTTTTGTTTGTAATTAGCTTTATTTGAGAGCCTCTACCCCAATGTGTTGCACATTGTGTGCAATGACAATAATAATGCCCATTCAGTTTTGAGAAATACCTTACAAAATGTTCACTTATCGCATGTGAACCTTTAAGGGTAAACATGCGATACAATTCAATGTTTCCCCGCAATGGTGCCATGCTGTCGTAATACTATCACACCCTGAGTAAGATCATATAACCGACAGCTGATATCTACACAATGTAAATGAGAGAACAAGGCCCAGAGTAGAAAGTCAATGAAAATCCTCTGACAACTGCAACATGACCAGAGAATCTCTGTTTGTCAGAATGGAGGAAATGCTGCTGGCAGACCAGATGTCAGTTTGTTACTGACAATCCAAACCACATAAAGGCACACTTACACTTCAAAAGGACTCTGTGTAAACATGAAGCGGGGAGATAAAGAATTACACCAGAGTGAAACCCAACTTCCAAAGGCTAGAAAAACAAATACCTTTTCCCTTTAGAGATAATTACAACAGTGAAGACATGAGATCGGGGACAGGGATAGTGGAGGAAAAATGTCTAGAAATAGCAATGGAGTCCCACTGGAGCATCTGTAGTTTTTATACAGAAGCTGGCTGGGTAGATAAGGGGAAGGACTGGGCCCCCAAGCCTACACACACACAGGGGTCACATAAGGGGATGGAGATGTTCAGAGAAATGTAAGTAGAATTGTCCTATTTTTGAATATGGTTTCATTACGGCTCCACAGCCCATACCAGTTTTATACATGCTTGTCGACGAGGGTCTCGTGTATCCGAATCGACATCATTATCTGGAGGTTGAACTGCAGAAACAAACAAACAAATACAAACTATTTTTAGTTGCGGAGTTCAGTCCTTTATTTGTGAAGGGACCTGTGGAGGGGGGCCTTGCTTTACAGTTGCAGCTGAAACATGATTTCGGCTAATGGTGAAACCAAATTTTCTCACCAAGTTTGTCTTCATAATAAATTAATTTATCCACATGAAAAAGCTTTCTCACTTTTTCTCTGAAAATAACTTATTATTATTATTATTATTATTATTATTATTATTATTATTATTATTATTATTAGTTAATTGTTTAAACCAACATGAAGCTAGAATTAACTTAACTTACCTCATAGGCCTACCTATAAGGCTACCTTTTATCTCATAGGCCCTATGGTTTAACATTGATGTAGCCTAAACGTTATTTTTCAAAGCTACCTATTGTACATCACTCGGACTATACTTGTCTTTTAGACTCTCTACAGTACATTGGGGTAGTTATATTACAAATTACAATGGGAGATATATAACCTCGCATAGTTTCACTCGAATAAACACACTGTTCAGGCCTACTTATCATAATTGGGTGCTTTAATGTTGTTTTAGTCCCCGGTGCTCCGTCGGCTCCACTTCCTGATACACCTGTTTGTCAGGTGGGGAGACAGTCCGCCCGCAGTGTGCTGGCGCAGTGGAGAGGCTGAGTCATGAATAAGTAGACTATGGAAGGAATTCTGCCGAAGTTTGACGTAACTTGGACAATTTATTTTCTTTGTTTATAGTAATGGTGGTGAGCCCGTTTTCACATCTTAAAATGCGTCGAACGTGCCAACGGAATACTACTCTGAATGTCGTATTGCTGCTGTATTTGGTTGCCTTTTTCGGTGAGTAAACAGGCCACAGCTGCCTTTCCATGTCGCTGTGTTTCAACACTACTTCAACAAACTCTCTCCCACTCTCCTGTGCTTCGTGTTTGTAGAGTAGACTGCTGCTGTTCGCCACAGCAGCCATACTATTATTTTTTCGATAACGACGCCGAAGTCAAGGTGGGCTATTTTGAATAATTGTTTCTGTTAAGGCGAGTCTCTTTTAATGGTCCACGTTACATTTCAATAACTGTCACACATAAAGTTAGGCCTACTGGGGGATTTATTTTTTATTTTTTATCAAACACCATAATACGAATGTCCACGGTTTATTTTTAGGAGAGAGAGATAGACAGCCCAGCAAGTTCAGACGGACACAGTGCATGCAGTAAATACAAACGTCCCATGAGAATACATTGGACACTTTAATCAAGTTGTGGTGGACTCCACCCCAGACACAGTTTAAGTTGTATAGCCTATGTGTCAGTCACATTGTTCAGAAACCTACAGAAACCTGGATAGTGATACAAGAACAACCCATAATAGGCAGACCAGTGTAGAAATTCAGGCTTGGAGGTATCCTGACAACTGGTATGCTGCGTGTTAAGAGCGCTGTATTATTTTTGCCAAGTGCATGACTAAACATGGCTCTGAACGGTGGGCTGTTGTTGTTGTTTGCATCTCTCTGAAAGCACCTGACCTGTTTTTGAAGTGGAACAAATAAGAGACAGGCTATAAGCTACAGTAATGGCCAGTGTGTCGCTGAAATGGTCAGAATAACACAGGCAACAACCAGGGCTGCCTTTACCTGCCACTAGGCCCTGGGGCTGAGAGGTTTCGTAGGCCCCCCCGGGTGGCGGTCTTACAATACAGATGCGTTAAAGCCATGTTTGTCTACACCACAATATCTCTATTGATGAAATACAAAATCACTTAAGGCAACATGTACTTAAACCCCTTCCTGGTCTATTGACTTTTAATAACCAAACACACATGGTTGGTTACAGTGTTTTTCCAAGTTAGTGAGGAGACAGCGGTGGGGTCCCAGGACCTTTTAGGGGGGTCCGGGGGCATGCCCCCCCGGAAGAAAAATTTGAGCCTTTTAAAGTAAAGCTACTTCTCTCTTTTAACTCTTCGTTTTGTTTTTAATGGCTCAACTCAATATAGGCCCTTGATCTGCGTTGCCCCGAACAATGTTATTTAAACAAAAATAACAAAAATGTACTGGTGAATGATAGGCCCCTTGATCTTCATAGGCCAAAAATAATGTGATTTTTTTTTTTTCCCTTTTCTTTTCTGGTTCATGAAAGGCCCCTGTTCTCCGTACGCCCGCCCCCCCTACGAAGATTAGGGCCCTATCATGAGCCAGTCAATAATTTATTGTTTTAAATGACAATGTTCGGGGCCTTGTTAGATCAGGGGCCTATATTGAGACAGTTAAAAAAAAAAAAAATTTGAGAGGCCCCTGATCTTCATAGGCCCTGGGGCTTCAGCCCAGGTAAGCCCGTGCATAAAGGCGGCCCTGGCAACAACGGCAAACTAGTATCATTATGGTTTGATTTGACACATGCTACTTTGTGCCCACTGTCTATTGGCATTCACATCATCCAAGCTAGTACAATTTCACAACATTGTCTTCTTTCAGTTCTCACTTGCTGTATCTTCCTCCAGACATCTTGTGGATACAAGGTGTCAACATGGACAACAGTGATGACCTGCCAACTCTTCTACCACCCCCCCCCCCCCCCATTATAATTACTACATCACATCCTCTAGTTCAAGAGCAGTTCAGCCTTCAAGGCTCCCCTGCCTGATTTCCACTTCTATTCAGAGATAGCCTTGTTCATGTTGTGGACTGGCTCAGCCCGGGGTCTTTGTAGATGAATCGATGCTGATCCAGTGATATATCTCACACAGACAGGTCTAGATAAAGTTGGACCTTATCAGGGCTTACATAGATCGCTACCAGTGGTGTCAAGTCTAAATCGCAGATTTCCGCTTGTTCGTCCTTGGGGGAAAAGACAGTTTGAGGCTTCTGCTTTGAAATGGAGGACTTTCATTCATGCCCTAAAAAACAACAGTGCACTTAGATTGCTGTTGACAGGCCATTATAGGCAGTTTTCCATGATGGGTTAATAGACAATGATGCCTTTTATTTTAAGCAACACTAGCAGTGTGTACTATAAAGGGACATATAAGTAAATCCACCACTTTGGTCCAAACTAATATTTATATCTTATACAATAATATAATATGATATAATACATATATTTAAGGTCCCAAGAGGGACACATAGCCTTTTACCTATTGTGTAAAATAGCATGATGATTGAATTTCAACCATCCATTGTTATGAATTGAAATGATTGCTGTGAAATGTTCTACATGTATTGAAGGTTTCGATTATCCTCTAACTTTTTATCTATTGCTAACATCCAGCCAAGGTTGAGATTGGTCCACACTATCTTTTGTGTTTTTGAAGAATACATACAAAAGTAATGCAATTCTAGTCAGCCTGCGTCTGCTGTGCCTTCTATTTTTACCACTTTAGAGCAAATGTTAGCACGTTAACTCACTGAACTAAGATGGGCCTCTACACCTCTCTTAAGTCTCTAAGGAAATCAACTTAGCCTTAATGACTGTGCTACTAAATATTCTAAGGCTCTCTCTCTCTCAAAAGAAGCTGCCAGTACTCGGCTCTTGTTCATGGCTAAAATCCAGCACATTTTCCAAGTATCATTTGTTGGAGACAGTGCTCTGGGCGGCCTCTATCGGCATTCCCAACACAGTGATAACAATGAAAACAACATCAAGCGACACATTGTCATGGATTTGCCTCCAAGTCTTAAAACAACAAGAGAGGCTGTTGTGAAACCATGTATTAGCAAACAGTACAGTATCAACAGAAACTTCCATGCCGCTGCTAATGCTATGTCAATGTGGGACTAGATGCTATCAGTATGACTTTGCTGACAGTAGGCCTACGTGTGTCAAATTTCACTCGCAGTATGTCCTTTCTTCTCTTTCCCCTCCACCATCTTTTCTCTTTCTTCCTGGATATCTGAAACATGTAAATCTGCTCCTTTCACATTCCTCCTTTTTGACCTACTCTACTTCTTCTTTCTGCCCCGCCACCCCCCCCCCCCCCTCCAGCCCCTGCCCTAGTCTCCTGCATCACAGTGAGTACGCCTGCAGAGCTCCATGCCTCTAAAGGGGACACCGTCACATTGTCCTGCACTTTCACCTCCACCAGTACGCCCACCAGCAAGATGACTGTGGACTGGTCCTACAGGCCTCAGAGTGGAGGCCCACCACAGACAGTGAGTAGTATACATTCATCACAATCATTGTGAGGCTGATTTACACATTGTTGTGTTGGTAAATGTTTGAAATGAGCTGCATCCATTCAACATGTAACTTATTTGTACTTGTATAGTGTATACATGTTCTCAAAAATAGGTCAAATTACATAAAGGAATAGCAAACGCAACACATTGTATTAAAGGTGGAGTCAGCGAATGCTTGTTGTCAAAATCTCTTACTGTGTGTACTGTGTGTACTGTGTGTGCGCTGAAAAAAGAAGAAATCTGGTGTTTATACACCTTAAATGGCATGTTGATAGTTACAGTGGGCCCCCTTTATTTACATATCCTTTAAAAAAAATGTTTTATACTGTTTACAGAGCTTAGGATGTGTGTAGACACAATCATTTCTTCTGGGCACACACAGTAGACAGGGATAGTTACTTACTCCAACTTTCTTTAAATAGTTGAATACAGAAAGGAAAACTAATGATGGTGTTACATCCTTGTGTTATTTAAAACAATAGTTAGTCGCCACAAAGTTATTTCCATTTCTTTTTTCAGATCTTACAAAGTCTGTGTTCATTGTACCGGTATGTGACTTCCAAATTGCTCACTCAAAACAAACATCCCTTGTTTGAATATCATGGTTGCCTTATTTGCATTCTGCATTTGTGTACACCTGCACCCTGAAGCAAACTCAGCTCAACCTCCATGTCGCTACTGTTATCAATACTTTTGATTTATCAGGAGTTCTGTTGAGTATTGACAGAGCTTTTGACCACTCACATTCCAGCCCCAGCTTTTGTGTCTCCCCCCTCCCCCCCCCCCGTAAATCCCATCAGGTCAGCTGCAGTGCTACTGTTAACCCTGGCTTCCTATGTGATGGTTTGGTGGTCATGTTCCAAATGCGTTCAGATGCCTCTCTCAACCCATAACTGCACTCAGTCCTCTAAACTCTGCGCAGTCTAGCTACGGTTTCCGCGACCAATCCCACTAAAGATCCACCACATCATTTAAGCCACGTCCATTTGCGCTTGAAGATACCCATCAAGTGCGGTTCTGTATAATTGCATTTGGACCATGGGAATCCATAGTGTGTGGTATTTGCAACCCTATACGCCTTCATTTCCTATAGGAGCACTCAGAGCTAAGTGGAGGCTAATGTTTTGTGGCTCCGCTCAAACGGAGTGCTGTCGGTTTTTTCGTCGTGAACACGCAGTTGTTGTCTGGTTTCAAATTGTGTGTCGTGGGACGAGAACAAAAGGACTTTGTACATGTGTAGAGTGTGTCTGCACGTGTGTTAACAGCCGGAAGCATGGTATATTACCTCACAAAGCCACTCAGGTATTAGTCTAAAGGTGTGTCAGGCTGCTAAACAAGGGGAAAAGCCACACACCAGTGCCAGTATTCCCTTCTACCCAGACCAAAAAGTTTGTTTTTTTCCATCGCAGATAAATAATGTCTGGAAGTTTTAACTTTTTTTTTTTTTTTATGTCCGAGCCTTCATTTACTTTCAAATCCAATTTCATTAGCAAGTTTGGCTGCTTTATTGGCCTGTGTGTCCCCGGCCGTATATCACACTGGGTCAGACCATGAATAAGCATGTGAAAAAGCTTCCGTCAGAAAAAAATATCATTTTGCAGCCAAAGCTTTACTGTCAATCTGAATTGCTGCAGTGTGCTTCAGTGGCTTGCATAATTACCTCCCGAGTCCTGATGCGAATTAATTTTGCAGATTGGAGAAGAGAATGTTTAATCAAATATCAGTCGGGGCTGACGGTAATTGGGAGGATTGGGCAATTGAATTTGGCTGAATACGAAGAGAAGAATAAAATCTATTGTGAAAATCTAAAATTTACTGCTGGCCACAGTTTTTTTTTAAAGCTTTTGTCTACACTATCAAATAGATTTATGGAATGCGTCGCACCAGTGGAAAACAATCCAACAATCTTAGCCGTGTGGCAGTTTTTCTCTTGGGTTTTAAAGGGTCATTGGGTCTAATGTTTGGTTCCAGACTGACTTTTAGCTGGTCAGTGACTGTAAGCTGCTCTTATGAAGGCCTGTGGGCTCTGTAAGGTCCTCAAATGATCAGCCATTCAATGAAAGCAGTGCAGGAGGGACTCTTTGTTTATCAGTGCAAGGCCTGAAATCAGTCTCTGTCTAAACGTAGCTGACAACCATAAAACTGTATCAGTGTCCGTGATTATTCAGGTGAGTCTGTGTTTGCCTTGGTTTATTGGACGGCCATACACAGTTATCCATATTGACATTGTAACTAGAGTGTAAACTTTAAGGCAGTAAAACGTATAACTTTTCACATACGCACACTCATGTGTGCATGATCCTAAATTCAGGATTGTCCAGGATTGTCATACACTCAGTTTCTGCGACCAGTACACACAGTTTAAACAGTTTTCTTATTTTTCTTCATATGCACTATGCAGAATATTACATACATAGTTAGCATTTTTATATGAAAAGTCAAAAGAATTTCAGTATGTTTTAATAATATGAATATTTCAGGGAAATGTATTTTATAGCTGTGCAAATAGCCACAAGACATTTTTTAAAATGAAGATAACATCTCAAAGAAGCTCAGCCTTACAGCTCATTTATGTTTGTTATAAAGCACTCTCTTCACTCTGGGGTACGCTGAATGGCATTTGCTTTTATGTGCTGTCCAGGGCCAACTATGTTATTTTTTTCCTAGAGCAGCTTGGTGCCTTTTTGAATACTTTTATTTTGACGTCAGTGCAACGACAACTGCATGCAGCGCTCTGACAGTTTTTTTGACCTAGAAATTCTCTTTGCGTCTGTGTTGTATTTCACACCCAGACATCCTCTGTGTTTGCTCTCATTGAATAACATGCAAATGACTCTAGGCTGCTACTGCTGTGTCACATGAAACACAATCAAATACGTATGGGAAGAAAACCGGGGACTGCCAGACTGTTGACTAAGTCTTCTTTTCTCCAACTTCAAACTAACTTCCGCACAGTGTGGGATTGGAGCCGTCACGGGCAACGTGATCAATAAACGAGCAAACAGGACTGTTTTGTAGCGTTTATCTGCTTGTCAGCAGAGGCAGGCTCATGCTCCCCTTGACTACCAGTGTTTTACGCTAAGCTAACCTGGATGAGCGACCTTTGCCTATTTCTTCATTAGAAATGCACGCACATTTACAGGAACGGTTTCGGTCACCTTTTCATGAGCTGAAGTGAGGCAAAAAGCCAAAAAGTATATTTTTTGGGACTATTCCATTAGGATATGATGTAACCATTTACAATATGACATAGTATAGAATGATGACTGAAATAGAGTGGAACTGATAGGGCTATTTGTCTTTATTAGCTCCTATAATAATAATTGCTTATCTGTTAAACATGCCATGTGCCATCTGCCTTACTTTATTTCAGTTCTGTTCTTTCTGAACTTTGAACGTTCTTGGAGCAGATTTGCGGTGCTTTGCGTTCCCATGGTGCCCCTCCAGCATCCAGACAACAATAGGATTGTCTTTATTCATCTAGCTGTTCACTGTGTTTGGCACAGCTGTGTCAGATCGATGGGACCTTGTGGTGTGACTGGCTGAGAATGTATTTATTAATTCACCCCTAGGCCTTTTTGTGCTTCTGCATGAACCATGCATGTACCAAATAGCGTGAGTCCGGGTCCTTCCACTTAGTGTTTGCCGTTGTGCTTGTATGATTTTAAATAGAGCCTTTTAGTCTCAATACGAAAGGAGCTGCATGAGTTGGCTGGATTCACATTCGTGGTGTTTTTTTCTGTTGAAGAAATCGATAACTCCCCTCTGCTGCTGTGCTTTCAGAGTACAGATGAAGGCCACACAGCTCTGATGTTATCCTGCAAAATGATCTAAAAAGCCTCGTGATGTCTTGATGTTCCTTATCCGACTCAACCAGCTCAGTACAAGATGTAGTTTGGAAGGAGCAGGCTAATGACTGGCCACTCATGTTACACCACAATTTACTAATTGTATTTGCTCTATCTTAAGGTCAGGTTTCTTTTCTGCTCTTGTGTACTTATATTTTAAGCCTTCCCATCTCTGTAATTTGAAACACTTGAACCTACAATTTCAGTTTGAAATCTCCACGCTGAAATTGGGGCCTTTTTATTCTCACAGTAGTGCGCTAGGTCTGACTTCACTGCTAGTATGTGTTGCAATGTGGAGCCCAGATACATGCATTCATACCAGTATACAAATAATAATAATTCTGCTTTTGGATCATTTCAAATTTAAGTGTGTTTTTGCTTGCATTTGAATAGTTTCCTTCAGCTGTAATTAAAATAATATTTGAATTAATAATAAAAACAAAAAACGAGACACAGCAACAGTATCTAAGACCAGTAATAGACAATATGATAGTACATTATGTTCAGAATCAACCAGTAAGTCTTCTCCGACATTTTCATATTTATATGTAACTATTTTCACTATTTTCCGTCCCAGTCTTAGTTAACTGGTGACTAAACCAGTGAGTCATAAAATGTAAATCATACAACAACACATTTTAAGATTACCTCTTGACAAACAAATAGTGTTTGATTTCCACGTTGTCATCCCCTCTTCTTCACCCACACACTAAACACTGCTACTCTGGATGTTGTTTTGGAGTCGTGTGTGTGTCGGCTTGACGTGGGAGTAGTGACGAGATATGAAAAATAGAAAGGTAAAAATTCTCGAAAAACACCTGTGAGGATTCAAATATTCTCTCTCTGAAAGTCTCACGCACACACAGACGTATTGTCTCTGCCTTGTGCTCAGAGACATGTATTCATATTTCTTAGGTTGAACAGGCAGCCTTCCTCGCTCCGCTGTTGAAGACATTGCCAAAGGAAAAACATTTACCACCATCTGTCCCACCGCCTGTTGCTCCAGAACACTTTTCCCTCAGGCATAAATATTGAGGAGTTGGATTCAGGAGTGATTATTATTATTATTATAACAGGTTCTTTTGAAAGAGAACTGAGCTACAGTTTGTTTAGGTGTTGCTCTCCTGGTGAGACGATATCTGTTGGAGAGGAAACTGTGGATAAGAATGTAATGATACATCACTAAATTCCTTCACTGAATCCAACATCCAGTTGTGTCAGTCACTAAGGGCTTGATTTACATCCCAGATAAAGACTGCTAAATTGTGTTAGCATTCTAACAGATTGCACGTTTGGTCGGTGGCTGTTTAGCAGGTGATCAAGTAAGTCATCGTGCAAATGACAACGGGTGCAAACAGTGTAGAGGCAAAATATTTAAATGAGGGTTTTCTGATTAGTTATGATTGTGCATAACTGAGTGGGTGGCTGCAAGCGCAAAGAGAAATTAAATCCCATTCATTGCTTCCTGGTTGGGTGTCAAACATATACCTGCCCATCATGCATGCCATTGCATAGCAGGACTTGGGACATTATAAGTTACACCTTACAAAACTACTGTGGAAGACACCAGCAGAAATATACACAGTTTCAATATGTTTTGGCATGGCAGGTATTGCTTAACTCCTTCTTCTAAATGGCTCCAAATCAGCCTTTAAATCAAAATGGCATCGCTGGATAGGCAATATGTGTGTATTATCTGTGTTCCTGTCAATCCAAACATGTGAACATGAGCAGCAAAAAGACTGTTCTCTCCATCTGTCTGTCTCTCCCTCTCACCACAATAACTGCAGCCATGTGTGCACAACGCTGTGCTGATTAGCACCTGCCTTTCAAACCTATTCAATATAGACACAATTATTTTCAGGCTTTGTAAATCATAATGCATGTGCTTAATTAACCTTTTCATATCTACTCCTCCCAATATTTTGTTCACACGGGAAGAAACACCCAATATTGCTTATTGTACTAAATGGACAATTGTTATGTTATATATGCGCTCCTCAGTGCGCACAGTTAGTAGATCAGCTTTCAGGATTTTTTTTGCAGGTGAAATCAAGTTTACATAAGTTTAAACACGCAAATGTTTATGAGATCAAGGCCCTACTACCTAGATTTTGTGTTTTTTCCCCTGCCGTCCAACACCATTATATTATTTTGACACCCTTGCTCAAGGCACTATTCATCCACACCCATCTCTTGTTTTTGTTCAGATGGGACTATATTTAACGTCCTTTCTCCCTTCTCCTTCTAGTTCTTCCACTTCTCATCGCGGGCGTTCCCTGCTCTTGACGGTCAGTTCAATGGGCGTATCCGCTGGCAGGGCATCCCGGCACGGGGAGACGGCTCCATCTCTCTGATCAACTCAACCCTCAACGACAACGGGACGTACACCTGCTCTGTGAGGAACCCTCCAGATGTACACGGCTCCCCCACATCACACACTGTGCTCACTGTCACGCCAAAATGTAAGATGGTGCCCGGCCGTTTATCAACACAATGTGGGGATTCTTTATTCTATTCAGACCATAGATAGTATATACTATTCAGACATGTTTAGGTGTGTGCATATGATGTCGTCTTCACTTCTTGAATGGTGCGCACAGTGGAATTTACGTGTACGCATATACCCCATTTAGACGCATTTCTTAATATAAATTCATATTAATCCTCTCTCAGTGAGTTACCATAAGGTGTATGGATTTGACCCTTCTCAAAACCACTGGGTACATGTGTACATGCTGAGACCCGGCTGAGATTACAAAAAAACAGTTCGAATTACCACTGCCAGCCACATAGTTTTATTTTGCAGCCTAATCCAAAGCTTTCATGATGTTGGCTGTGGTATTACCCTGCAGACTGTAGATGGTTTAGGGGCAGGGATGTAGTAGAAACCCTTACTCATCAGATATAAGTTTGCTAGGTTCAGCCAAAGAAGCTTTTACATACTGACCTAAATGTTTTTTGACCTACATTTTTCGTCCTCATACTAACATTTCCTCAACTATTAAATTAACATTAAATGATGTTTTAGAAGTACAGTGCTTAGTGAGTGTCAGTGGTTTATGTCACTGCCCATCACATAAGCCCACAGAAATGACAGATTAACAAACGTAATATAGTGTTTTGATTGATGCGCTTTAGAGGTGCTTTTAGATATCTTTTGGGCAGAGACATTCTAAGTTTCCCTTTTTGTTTCCAGTAGTCATGCTAAGCTAAGCTACATTTCTGCTGCTCTAGCAATGGAGACATAAGAATAGTATCAACTACCTCACTTTAAACTATTAGTTTCAGGAGACCTATTAGTAAGATATTGTTTCCTTTGTTAGTGGTTTTCATATTTGAACTGCCATTGAATTTGTAAGTATGTTAACTAGTTAATGCCTCCAAGTGAATAGTGATGCATATGTGCTTTATATGGTGTATGTACAGTGTAAGGGGGTTTGTGATGACATCATTTGTATTCATGGTCAGTGTGTAAATCTGTGTCTAATGAGCTCACCTGCTCCTCCTGTCCAGCGGCCAGCATCCGCTTCTCTGATGTGGCGGTCCTGCTCTTCTTCGTCCTCCTCCCCTCTGCTCTCATCACCCTCATTCTGATTGGCCGCATGCTCTGTCCGAAGAAGCGGCTGGACCAATCCAAGGCCTACAGGTCACCCATAGAGGTCACAGAGGGGTGAGGAGATTTATCCAACCAATCACTGCTGCGGCTCTCCCGGGGGAGGGGGGGGGGGGTAATGGCAGCCATTGCAGGCTGTGATGGTTATAAATGGGCCTCAGGGTTCTACTAATTTGATGAAGAAGGTTAAAGAAGAATTTAAGTTTGAGTTAAAGGTTTGATTTCAGTTGGTGTGTGCTTGTTGTAGAACGGTGCTATGAATCAAGAGTCGAGCCCAACACTAAAGTCTGCAATGATCTGCAGGCTGGCTCATGGTGAAGCTGTGTTACTCCCTGTACTCTGACGTCACACAGGAGCTAATGTTTGCTCTCTTGACTGAATCTATTGAACAGAGCTTCTCTGTAATACATGCTCAACAGATTGTCCTGATTTCATGGACAGGAAACAGCAAGTTAACCAGTACAATTACGTTAACCTCTATTGATCAATATTTGTTTGGCTCATGCTTTAATACATCATTAGTTATCGCTTCTATTTTCTTTCTTTCGTTATTAAGAATAACAATGGAAACCATAATGTGATGACCCAGTGTTAGTTTCATCTTTTGCAGGAAACGGCACATTTTAAAATGTATTGCTACATTTTGGCAAATGTGCTCATTCGCTTCCTCGATGAGAGTAACATGAGATTGTTGTTACCACTCACCCATGTATACTGTAAATATGAACCAAAGCCAGCAGCCAGTTAGCTAAGCATAGCATGAAGACTGGGGAAGAAGTAGTCTAACACATACTATGCCATTCATTTTTACATATGTTTAGGTATAGACTATATGTACATACACTGTATTCCAACCCTGAGCTAGCTTCAGCTCTATACAGACATACATACATTGATCTTCTCATCAAACTGTCTTCTAAAAGGATGAATTAGCTTATTTCCCAAAATGCTGAACTGTTTCGTGTGTAGAAAGTGAATAATTCTGGGTGAGAAAATGACTTCAAATAACGTAAAATATTATGCACTAAATGAATGTATTTCTTGTGTGAATCTGTAAAACAGAAACATGATGACCCTTATCTTGATGAGCCTGCGTCTACAGCATGTTAAGACATTGTCAAAGTATTCAAGACAGGCTTTTGTATGGTAATTGTGAGTGTGATTATTGTCATCACTAACCATCTTTTGCTGTCCATTCTTCTTTTATCAGAGAGGAGTATGGTGTCCCTCCACCAGCGCCCGCCAAAGTAAAGGGGGGCACATGCTGTGACCTATATCTGACGGTACAGTACAGCACGTTTCATTATATCACACTGTATTCAGACCCATGAATAAGTCAATGGGAAATGTCTGGCCGACCGTTTCACGTTTAATTTTACATGCCCACTATGTCTGGCAGAAGGACTAGAAGGTTTATCAAATATTGATTGTTTCAATGTTGTTGTTTAGTGTCTGGGTTTTTGTGTCTGTGTGTGTGTATATAGCTCAATCTGACTGTCTCATTTCTACTGCTCTGTCTCCAGGACTCGGAGGATGAGGCTGCTTATTTTGAAATGAAAAAGAGGCCTCCTACTGATGAAGGCTACGCTGAGTCTCAGTGCTAAGAGAACCCTGCTGGTTGGTAGATGTAACTGCAACATTTACACCTCCAGTACATGTGCCTTCACATATGGGAGGTATTGAATGGAAATGACTGCTGGATTCACGTTGTCTTTGCCGCAGTTAACCCCATACCCCCGTCACTTTGGTGAGGTTTACTTTTTTTTGTGGTGACCCCTTTGGAACATTACATGTATGTTTGTCCGTAGACTCTCTGAATCATGCATCTCAAAAGTTATATTTACACTATTAAATATGTCAATGTTTTGATTTCCCTTTTTCCCCTTAAAGTTCCCAAAAAGTCCACTGTTTTTCTACAATCAAAGTGTAAAACAAGCAGAGGTGCTCAGTCCTAAATCGTAGAGCTTGTGTTCTTGATGAGATATGATTATTCTGTCTGTACTGGATAGCAGCTGGTATCATGACGTCAGCCACCGACTGACCCTGTACACACAAAAACACGAAGACAAGCACTATGTACATTTTTATAACTGATGATTTATATGCGTCACTTTCTTATTGTGAAGGAGATGGATATGTCTTGTCTAATTTATTGCCTGTGTCAGAGCTGCCGTATGAAATGTATTGATGTCTTTGTCAAGCTGTAGTTGAACATTTCTGTTTATGTCCTTAATATTTTGACCGAAGATCATTGTTTTTTTTAATGTTATGTGTGATCATTTAGTACTATTTATTCACTATATTGTACATACATTATATTTTCTATATCTTCAGTGTCTTAACGTCACTGTACCATGTCATGTTTTCAACATCAGCAGTAAATGTGTGCGTGTCACCCGCATTACTCAGTGCATGTGGAAGTCTTGAGTTAGAATGTGGTCTTTCACGGATGTGGTTATTTCATGTGATGTAACAGAATTGAGTCTTGGTTTTTGGATGCACAGCTTTGCTTTTCTTAATTACTTTTTGACTTAATAAATTGTTTAAGAGCGAGGCGTTCTGACTGGTTTGCGCACGGATGAACGTGACTTGAACAACGTGACTGGGAAAAGATGCTTGTAGGGAGTTAAAAGTGGAGACAGCGATTCTGGAGAAACATTGTCAAGAATCTCTGACTCCACCTTTCATAACAATAATTCTCTCATTTAAACAAAACACTTAGTCAGTTACAGCCAACAATGACTCCTCTGCACTCTCTTTTTTTCTGGCATGTTGCACTATTTTTCAATGTTATTGAATATTCCTTTGACATCTCTTAAGGCCAGGCTGGCGTCTCAGAGTTTCACTAGCAAATTGCGGCCGCACGTATTTCATCAACGCAGTTGTGGGGACTCAACAGTCATGAAAAGACCCACATAGTAAACGAGGAGTCCTCATTCTGTCATTACTTCTTTTTCTTTTTCACGTTCAGCTCATTCATGCCCTCTGGGTTTTAATCATTCACACAATGTTAGGGTGAAACAATTATCATTCCTGCTTCATCTGAACTACCATGGCAACAGCTTACTCATGTCAGGCAGAAAAAAAAAATTGATTGACAAAAGAAAGTACACAGCTGGCTTCCCACACTGGATTTTTCCCAACAAATGTTGTTGTGGAGGAGGGGGTTGTTGAAATATGTAGTCCCTGGGCTAAATAAGTATTATCATCATAGATGTACCATTCCAATAAAGATATGTTTAGCATTTATTTGATCAAACATTGTTTCATCAACCTTAATTCTATTTGGGTTTAGCAGAGATGAGAATCCAATCCTCCTTTATAAGTCAAAGTGCTCTAGATTTGCCTTACTTATCCACATTTATTTCAGCTGTCAGATATTGTTACTGGGAAGGGATTGCCGTACAAATAGTATCTGTGAAAAAACCCAATTCTAAACTGCAGAATCCAGAGGAATCCAGACCTACCACTGATAGCTTAACCTAAGAGCAGCTCCGCTCCTCAGGATTCCTCAAGGCAGGGGCGCAACTACCCACTTTCTGGGGGGTATGCAGGCACTTAGCAGACGCCCCCCCCCCCCCCAATTACAGACTACCATGATAGCACTGCGACCAGAAGCTTTCCTCATCAGTATAACAACCATCTGCCACCTTCGTTTAAAGGCTAAATATGTAATTTTCAAAATTTCTTAGAAAATAATCGATAAAATATACAGAATAATTTGCAGAACACCCTCACAAAGACACCTCAAAACTTGATGAAATATCACAGTATCTCTGAATTGAAAATCCACTTCTGCTGGCAGAAATACTGATATTAAGAAATGTTCTGGGAGTCTAAAGCCCTTGAAAGTTACCTCTTTTTTTCCTTTCTTTTCTGGTACCCTGATTTATGTCCAGGTCCTGGCATCACTGAGCTTGCTAGGTTAGCTTGCGCATCATCAATACATAGCTAACGCTTGTTTGGTTGACTTTCTGCATGCAACGGTTTTGAGGGGGAAAAAACGACCCATGATATTTTTAGTTTTTCAATATAAAATGTGATATATTTTACCCAAGTAACAATGAATAAAATGTTTTATTTTATTATAGAAAGTTCTCTTGTGAATATAACGTTCCTAATAAAGGTTGGCTAAGTTGGGTCATCTGCAAGTTGGGTCATCTCTGGGCCCCCCTTGGTGGCTGGGCCCGAAAGCTTTCCCACTTTCTACCCCTTATGGGCGGCCCTGTGTACAAGGCTAAGGAAGGGGGGGGGGGGGACCACAAAGCATCATAATTCAGAATCCCCCAAAGCATTACAATTCAGGATCGGTTTGAATAGTGTGTAAGTTACACATACATTATTACAGGAGAGAGAGAGAGTATAATAGTTTATTGTAAGGGAATTTGGTGACAAACTTAACCTCAGTCTTTTCATGTTTAGTTATTTATACATTTTATTCAACTGAAATTGTGAGTCTGGCACATTGCCTCTGTAAGGAGACCTCTCGCTCTCTCTCTCACTCACACAACTCAGTCGTGCGCTGGAATGGTGCAAAATATGATAATAGTGAGTGTGTTGTTTTGGCGCTGACCTGCTATAGGCTAATCACTACACTACCATTCAAAAACTGTGAAAACAGATATAGTCAAAAACTTGAGGTGACACACACGTAGATCTGCAGTGACAATCCGCGAGTCGCGGCCGATAATCAGTGTGCATTAATCAATACAATCGGCCATATAAAACACGCAATCTTTCTCCTTATCAATCTTCCCGTTTTCTGCTTTGTGCCCCCGAGAGCTTTCTTTTCTGCCTCTCCAACTTTAGGTCCCTGTCATCAGCTGACAACACGATACAAATGAAAGCTCTCGCGCTCCGGTGCGTGCTCGAGGGGGCGCGCACTGGAGCGCTATGGGGAGGAGGAGGCGAAGGAGCGGGGGGCGCCTTATCACTGACGTACCTCTGATATTGATCATATTATTTACACAAACGCTGTTAAATACAGAAAAATGCCGACTCCAAATAATTTTCCCCCGATCGCTTTGGCGCCCCTCTAGTGCATACCTACTTTTTGTGCCACTGCCTCAAGGTGTTAAGAAATATTTGTATTATGTCAGAAAACCTTGTCAAGGCTCTAAAATCTTAAAAAATAAAAACCACTCTACCGTTGAACTGTTCTGAACTTAGATGTTTAGATGTGATCAGGGCTAACCAGTAAATTTGGCTTTAAGCGGTCACAAGTCAAATTGGTTAGGGAACACAACCTTAAAAGCATATACAATTTTTTTATTTTTAGCTTGTTGCTTCACTCACGGGTTCAAGGCTAGATGAAATAAACCATTCCTTTTTAACTGTGCTTGCATTTTTGAAGGAGACGTGGGCAATGGTCGCTCATCGCTAATTAGCGTAGCTCAAACACTGGTTGTCAAGGGGAGCATTAGCCTGCCTCCAACGACAGTCAGTTACAACATCACTGTCTTGTTTATTAACCATTTCTATTCACAAACCACTGCGGAAGTGCTTAGCAGTAGACCAATGATACACAACATCTGTCTTTACGAGTAGATAAATGCATACTGCACACTTTCCTTCCACTATGTATTACATGCAAATATAGAGTGCAACAGAACTTGGAAAATAAACGGTGTCTTTACATGCCAACAGGAATTGTGAGTAAGGTTGTAAAGTTCTTCTGACTGATAGGGGTGGCAGGCTAATGATCCCCTTGACTACCAGTGTTTGAGCTAAGCTAATTAACGATAAACAACCTTTGCCTATGTCTCCTTCAAATATGCACGCTCAGTTAAAGGAATGTTTTCTGTCACCTTGTCTTGGGCCCTAGAGTTAGGCAACAAGCGAAACATAATCATTTTTGAACTATTGCTTTCAAAGTACAACATTATACAAAGTGGTGAACCAGACACTAGAAACCAAAAAGGAACCAACCAGTTAAAGCATGTACCAAAAGAGCACAAGGGCATGATGAAGGGAATGTGTTGTTAATAGAGCTGTGGACACACCCCTACTTCTAGTGCAGCCTTGCAAGATGATTGATCATCTCTTTCTGTTTCGTCAATTTGTGCCACAACACAATTTATGGGCTGAGTTCACTCTTCTAAAAAAAT
The DNA here is from genome assembly GCF_949987685.1 of Ammodytes marinus. Classification (NCBI taxonomy): domain Eukaryota; kingdom Metazoa; phylum Chordata; class Actinopteri; order Uranoscopiformes; family Ammodytidae; genus Ammodytes; species Ammodytes marinus. The sequence continues at coordinate 7,577,960 of NC_137232.1, read as the reverse complement.
ATTGGGAAAAAAATAGGGTTGGGGTAAAAACCAGACTATTATTACTTTGGGAATAATTCCAATTCCTCCTGAAAACTGGGTCACAGTGGACAGTGTGATACTGTGTGTGCAGCTGTGGAAGTCCAAGTTCAGGAGCGGACACCTGGTCCACCAATATTGTTTTCATCCTCTGGGTCATTGCCCTCTGCTGTCTCAGACCGTACTGAGTGTAAGTAGTGCTATACTGACTGATATGATGTTAAACGTTGTGAAGGCTCAACTACATTTCTAAAGCTTTGTATAGGTACGTGGACTAATTGAACCATTTTTATTTGAGCAATTAATGCTAAGGCACCGTCAGACATTGTGTGATATACATGTGCAACAAGTGAACAATGTAGTATAGTTCATATATGCATTAAACAGTGTAGTACACAACACCTAATGAACAAGTGGGTATTTATCCTGAGAACTGGATATGCAATCCAGATTATTTTAGGGTTTTGAGGGGAAAAGGCACCGACATTGAAGGGGCCAATGGTCCAATGAGATGCTGTATGTATTGAATATTAAATAAAACCTTTAGCATTATGTACAACATTTTTAAGAAACAATTACCCATTAAATAACTTATATTTACAGTGTCCGTGGTTGGATGGAAATTGTAGGTATGTATGAGTATGATTTAATACCCTGTCATCCTGGGATAAGGTCAACAAGGAAATACTGTGCTTAACAAATCCTGGCTGGTTGTGAACAGAGAAAAAAGAGAAAAAAGGCAGCGAGCATTTTGAGAGTTGACCTTTTTAAAACGTTTGGCAGCAGCAGCATAAAAAACAAGAACCAACTTTTCTGCTGTCTAAGCGGATATGTTTTTTGTTGACGTATTGTGCGACACATTTACAGCAATGCATAGGCCTACTAAGGCCACTGTTGACAAGGTGGATTTATACTGTTAAATCCTCTCGTTCGCTTTTATCTGTTCCTTCACTCAAGCGTATTTAACCCAGCAGGCATTCCTCTCTTAGCAATGGCTTCCCTGTGATGCTTTCCTTTAGACATTTAATCAAACTCATGCTCATTGATTGTAAGTCGTGCTTCATTTTCTTTTTTGCGTGACATTTTGGAACCCCCCCCCCCCCCCCCCAAACACACACAAACACTGGTATAGGTGTTTAGGCATAATTATCCATATTCACACTGTGACACAAGGAAAACCCATGAATGCAGGGCAATTTGCAGGTAATAACAATGGTTAGTGCAACAATGGTCACTGGCTGTAACTGTTAACGTAATGTTTTTTTCCCCCTCCGTGTAACATGAAAATCTCTTCAATGACACGGGTCAGCCATTACACACCAGACAGAGCTATGTCTTTTTAGCATTCAAAAACAGGTGCTTCCAACTCTAATATAATCTCAGTATTCTGTTACATTTTAGTACACATTTCTCTTCGATTTAATCTTTTACCTCATTATCTCAGGATAATTTGTCGTCGGTAGATTGCATGGGAACCTTTCAGAGCTACATGATGTAACACTGCCGAAATTGGACAGTGACCTTTTATGGTGCAAAATGAGGAGCTTCGTCACAGTCAGTCTGATAGGACAGACTGCATTGTTGATGTACAATGCAACACATAACAGAATGTACTCAAAGGTGACACTGGGCATGATCGACATCTAGGAATAGGGTTGTCTCATTTATGGATAAGCACTTAGTTGAGCTTTAAACAAATGAAGAACAAATGGCTGCACCATACCTAGAAAGCTGGTGATGTGACTGCAGTCTTGTGGGTTGAATCCAAATGGTAAAGTGATACAACATTGCAAACTGGGCGTCCCATATTTGGGAATCTAAATTTAATTACCAACAGCAAAGTGGCGCCAGAACATACGTCTTGACAGCTTCTCGATACTATCAGGGACAGTGTGACAGCATTGATCCACGTGATCGCTACGGCAGCACATTCCACTGCCCAACGGAACAAGCAAATGAGTGGACATAGATTAGCATACTAAGATGTTATAGAGAAGGAGCAGCATGTTAAGGCTTGGTCACTTTGCAGGCAACTGCTGGCCGACCTGCCACAACAATTAGATGGATTGTTTTCAAAGAGCAACCCTCTTTCACACACACACACACACACACACACACAGACAAACAC